>NC_054486.1:62148376-62451406 GCF_017639515.1 Carcharodon carcharias
TAATAATCTTATGAATCTTTTCATAACAGCTCAGGTCTCTTTAAATCCTGTACATTGCAACATTGGATACATGCTTCATACAGCCATGACGTACGTTCTTTGTCAATCACAGAAAATTAAAAGCATGATGTCATTATATCATTACTAACTTATTTAAGCATGCCTGCTTAGCTAGAAATAATAGCATAAAGTTGAACAGATGAAGAAAGGGTGCAATTCCTGAATAAAAGATCCTTAGTCCATTTCCCAACTCTACTTAAATATTATTTGAAAATCAGACAATAAAAAGAAAATCCAGGATAATGTGTAGGCACAAAGTTCTTTCATTTTTGGGATTAAGGCTTGAATCATTCTGGACTGATTGATGTTACAATCTGCCAACTGTAAGAATTCCATATGAAATGAGTTTGGAGAGGTTCAAACCAGTTCTGAACCTCAAACTCCAAATTAAAACGTGTTTGCTTTTTTAGTTATTGCATGGCCACTGCCAAAATTAGCCCTCACCTAGCCCACTTAAATGATTGCTGCTGAGCAGCACGTTTTGTGCTTGGCAATAGCCCACAAAGAGAAGCAATGAATAAATAATCAGCTAATGTGTTTTTAATTTTAGTTGCAGGAAGAATGATGCCACAGATACACACACAGCCCTGTTCTTCAAATAGTGCCATAGACCACAATTTTACAATACCCTGGGTGGGGGCAGCAGGCAGGCAGAGGGCATAAAATTGGGCATCATGGTAGGAGCACCATGCCTATCACCACAGCCTCCTGGAAATTCAACTATAAGAAGCCTCACAGCTTACTGAAAAACACCTGCTTACAAGACCTTCACTTCAACTAAAGCTATCAACTCATCTAAGAAGCTACAGGCCTGCCACAAAAGGGAGACTGAGACAATTATACATTGTAATCATATTGCTTTTAGTCTTCATTTATTTCTTATCTTTGTGTGAATAATAGCATGCGAGAATGGATCGAGTGAGATGTCACGTTTTTAACCTCCTGGCAAGTATGGGATAATAAATAACCTTTATTTTTAAGCCACCAAAAAGCTCGTTTCTGGAATTAATTAAATCAGGAGTCACTCTGAGGGTAAGAAAATACACATACCTCACATACAAAACACAATAATGGGCAGTAAGATAAAACACAAATTCTGTCCATGATACAAGGAAGAATCATCCCTGGCATTGCCAATGATGGGGGCCTAGGTATAGCTTGCTTGCCTGTTTATGGTGCCTGACCCCTGGGACCAGAGGAGGGGAAAATGGGGTTGAGGTTTAAGGTTTGGGAAGGAAAGATGATTTGGAGAATAAATAACTTAATAAATTTACACACAGTCCAAATTGGGTTTTGTTGAAAATCACCATTTCAAAATGTAGTTTTGACAAGTCCACTCTAGTAAGTATTTAGGCAACAAAATAAAAGTTTGAAGGGATTTATTAAAGCAACATTTATGATGTTGTTCAGTCCATGACGAGTGGTGCAAAAGCCTCTGTATTGCAAGCAATTCTATATATTTCTATACCTTAACAATAGTAGCAGTGCTGAGAAGACAAGGAAGCTCAGTTTGATACATTAGGAACTGGAAAGTAGATGGGAAAAGATGGGCAATTGAGATGGGGAGTGATTGCCAGTGGAAAGGAGAAAATGGGTGACAACAGAAAAGAGCAAATGTACAGCAAAGGGAAGAGGGAACTGGGTGATAATGAAGAGAGAAGTGTTTGGGCAGGGAGGGGGCTGCAGTGGTGGTGGAAGTTGATGGAAGAAGCGAGAAATGAGGCACAAAGAAGAATAATGGAGTACCATCATAGACCTGAGGGGTGGGAAGGCAGTGCGAAAAGGAATGCAAGTCCAAACCCAGGGAGAAGAATTTCAGCTTGAACTATGGGAAAAGAGCAGCATATTTCAGGATCTCAGAACATGAAGTATAATAACTGTTGTTTCATAGGCATAAGTCGCCTTTAAAAGATGGTTACCAAGTGTTAAAGATCCACTATTGTAATGTGTAAGAATATGGTTATCCTCCTCACATGACCAGAATCACCCAACAACAATGTCTAAAAAGACATCCTGTATATCTCAATACCTTCCTACAGTAATAACAGGTGCAGTTGAGCATTTGTAAAGTGCTACTTTTATTGCCCTCCCGACTTAACAGGTCATGCTGTTGCCTTGATCATGGTGAACTGCGCTTATTCTATGCCTTCCTAATCTTAGGGGACCAAAGGGACAAACCACAAAAAGACAAAAGACAAAAAAAGACATATTTTATGTTCTTACGTTCTCAGAAGTCGATAGATTTTTGAAGGATAGGATGGGAAAGTAGAGTTGAGGTAGAAGATCAGCCATGATCTTATTGAATGATAGGGCAGCTTCAAAGGGCCATGGTCACACTCACATAGGATATAATTTGTGACTTTGATAAGGGTGATTTTAGTGCTGTTACTGTGGCAGAAACATGATTGGAGAGGTTCAAACATGGACAAGGATTCAGGAGACGATAAATACAAGGAATCTGGAGAAGAAAGGGAGGTTAGAGATATAACAGTGGTTTGCAATGACAGTGCGTTCATGGGTGGATTTTTGAGAAGGGAATTTATAACAGCAGATTTGAAAAGGAGGACAGTACCAGAGAACAGAAAACCATTTACAAATCATTTGATAAGAGTCGTATGCACAGGCGGTGGGTCTCATAGATAAAATGAGCTCAAAGACAGAATGAAGGAAGATAGCTGAGACACGAGAAAAAGATTTGAGTTTAAGCTAAGACATCCAAGATGGGGCTAAACAGTAAGTTAACTGAAAAACTTTAACCTGGGTACCTAGCAAATGGTTTACATTTGAAAAGTCTTTTTTCTTTATGCTATAAACCACAAGAAAGTTTTCTTTCCAAAGAAATAATGTAACAAGGGTGTCAGCCTTGGGCAATGTTGCCAAAAATAATGTAGCCTTTTAAAGAATTACTATAAAAATGTGAATGAAGCTTAT
Organism: Carcharodon carcharias; assembly: GCF_017639515.1. Classification (NCBI taxonomy): domain Eukaryota; kingdom Metazoa; phylum Chordata; class Chondrichthyes; order Lamniformes; family Lamnidae; genus Carcharodon; species Carcharodon carcharias. Next base: position 62,151,368 of record NC_054486.1, read on the forward strand.
ATCAGATATGCATTTTTTTTTACAGTATTACACATGGCTAGCAGTTGGAGGTTCAGAAGTGTAGTATATAGCATTAAAAAGGCAAACTATGGACATTTTCACTTGAAAGGCAGAGAAAGTTCTGTCTGAGCTTCGCTAGAAAACTCCTTAATCCCACCCTCAGTGCCAATAGCTCTTGTCACAACCACACAAAGTAAATGTGCAATGGAATTAAGGAGAAAAGACAACATTCCACAAATAAGATGTAGAATGAATAGACCACAAAGCAGCCCAATCCCCTACTTTGAGCATTTAAATGAACTCACCTGACAACATGTGATGTATGGACTTTAATACAATAATAGACCTTTCATTTTTATTCCATGAATTAAGGAGACTTGCAGTTTGCAATGTATTGTCAATTATTTGTATGCTGAAATATTCATAACTGCACAATTTTTATTATTTAACACTTTTTATTTTATCTATAACTATGCTATGAATTATGATTACTTGTTTTATCTGTAATGTCATCACAATTCGGCACATGCTGCCATGATTTTTCAATAATCCAATTTCAAACCAATTATCTAAAAGTCCAAATGTAATTGTTTCTCAACATTGAAAGTCAATGTCAACGCTCATCAATTTCAGATCTCTTTCCAACTTCCTCTAAAATAAATTACATTGATTTTACTGTTCTAACATGTCAATTGCAATCTATTTACAGTACAAAATAGACTTCCCCCAAGTGTCATTTATCCATCTGCTTTGGAAATATGTGAACAGGCCCAGAGTTATTTCCAGAGTCATGAGTTAATTCACATTGTAGGATGTGCTCCACATAGGATTCCTATTTAGGTGAAGTAGGTGGTCAGGTTAAAAGGGGCAAAGGAGGCTCGAAGATGTCAACCCCATGTTTAACCAAAGGCCCAGCACAGACCAACCCCTCTGGCAAGTAGGAAATTGAACAAAACTGGAGGGAAAGGAGCCCTATACTTAGCCCTCTCACTCGATTTACAAATTTGGGGCCATTACCACCACTATCATGGGTCTGGAAGTACCTTTCACCAGTTTGTTCCAAGAAATGGTGGAGTGGGGGGGGGTAGAAATGGGATGAAAAGTTAGGCACTTCATCTTCTCATTTCATGCATTATTGCAGAGAAAAATCCTGCCCTCTTGGTTTTGGAAAGTGACATGAAAGGGCAAGTGGTTAGGAAATGCTAGATAAGCACAACAATAACTTGGAACTAGCACCTTTAAAAGGTTGCAAAACATCCCAAGGTACTTCACATGAGTGGACATAAGTATAAATGGCCAGGGTGCAGAAACCAATTGTAAGTTTGCCAACACTTCTCAAACAGAGTTGTAGTCAGCTTGGAGAATGCAGTTAAGGTTTCACAGAAAATTCAAGATCTGCTAAGTGTTTGGGCAAACAAAGAGCAAATTAACTTTGAAATTGTTGGCATCCTTCCATATACATTGGACGATAGACACGCAGCAAACAATCCATTTAGGTAGGGTGTCTTTATTTGGTGCACCTTTGCTGGTAGCTGTGAAGGCCAATCCTTGAGAGGAAAGTTCTGCAAGTGTCGCACCTTACCTGTCAAGCGTTGATTTTACTGTTCTAACACAGCAATCGCAATCTATTTACAGTACAAACCGGGGGGCGCGGCAGCACAGGGGAGGGAGGTTTGTGTGGCGGGGGGGGTGCAAGGGAGAAGACGGAAATTACTGAGCCTCTTTTCCCGGTAGGTATAAGTCACCCATGTTTCGCAGCCAAGTTAAGAGCCAGAAACTGAACATAAAAGGGGATTTGCCTGCAAGAAGAGATAAGTAACAGAAAACAATCTTCAACTGCAATATTTCTGTGGTATGTCAAAGGGCTCACCAGAGATTTCTGAAGTTACCATTTGTAAGTCACTTAAATTGTCTCACTGTGTTTGCGCCCCCTCCCCTCCTCAAAGATGGGCTTACTTTTGAATTACATAGTATTTAATGGCCAGAAGCAGATCATTTGGATCTTGCTGGTATTTATACTCCACACGAGCCTGCTCCACCCCTCTTCATTTAACTCCATCAATATATCCCTCTATTCCTTTCTCCCTCTTGTGTTTAACTAGTTTTCTCTTCTATGCTTCAACAACTATTTGTGGTAGCAGGTTCCAAATTCTAACCATTCTCTGGGTAAAGAAAATTTTCCTGAATTTCCTATTGGATTTTTAAAGGTCATTTTATATTTATGGCCCCTACTTCTGGGGCCGGATTGTTAAATTTGTATGTTGTCCGGATTGGATGTGGGCAGGGGCACAATTTCAGCTTGCCACCACAATCCCACCTCCAAGCCTTATGGGATCAGATCAGCTGGCTGCCACTTACTGGCGAGGGAACCCTCCCCACACCCTAACCCAAAATGGCTGCTGGGCCACAACTGCAGCCATTGGTCGCACCCAAGGGAGGCTGCCCCTCCAGGATTATGACAAGATAGTAAGATCAGCAGCTTCCAACTTAGCCAGTGGGGCTGCCAGTCACTGAGTGTTGCAGGGCCTCCCACTGGCCCACCCACCACCCCCAATTAGACGGCAAGCCTGCTCACTGACCTTTAATTGATTGCAGCTTTCAAAATCCCAGAACTAGCCTGTATTTCAGTTCCCAACCAGATTGAAATCCCAGTCCTTGGTCTCCCCGCAAATAGAAACATCTTTTTTAGATCTACCCTATTGAGCCCTTTTATAAACTTAAAAGGCCTCTGTTTAGGTCGCCCTCAATCTTCTCTTTTCTAGAGAAAAGATCCCCAGCCTGCTCAATCTTTCTTGCTAGGTATAACTTCTGTGTGCTAGTAAATCTTCTTTGTATTTTTTCTAGTACCTCTGTAACATTTCAATAAAATGGAGAGCATAAAGGCATGCTTACCATATCTGGGAGTACTATATAAAAGTTTAACATAACATATCAGAGTTTCAATCCTCTCTCTTGTTATAGACAGGAGACAGGAGGGCAACTGTGCTTATTTCCTCTCCAGCTGTCCATAAACAGAAGCTGTTTTGAATTATTTTTGAAGTATGTGGTGGCATGTTTGCCCAACCCCTCCCGGTTTGAGAGATCCGATTTGCTAATAAACCGCAGCAAACTTGTGTTAGGATTAACTCAGGTTAGTTAATTTCACATTCAAAACATGGGACAGGAGTGTTCGCAACTTTCCACTCCACGCAAAAGCACATACATAGAAAAAGGACTTTTACAGCTATAGATAGTAACAATACAAGAACCACAGAAATGAATATTAGCTCATATGATTTCCAGAGTTCAGAGTTAAGAGTCCAAGGTGGAATTCTTTCATGTAGGAGTTTGAGTTCAGCTGGCTAAAGGCTGGAGTTGTAAAATTCACTTTACAGTTGGCATAAACAACACAAGATGAAGTAGGCACACAGAGACTGGGTCACTTCTGCAGGCAATGGTAGAAACAGGCTTGAGGAGCAGGCTGGTGTTCTACCTGGAGAGCTGTTTCTTGGTGGTTCACCAGTTAGATGTTAAACAGCAGACTGCAAGGCTAAAAATGTAATGTTAAAACTGTTCAAAAGGGCCAGAGGCTTTGGTCATGTGTTACATGATCTATTACTAGTTAATTGAAGCTTAATCAGTTTGCGCTTCTGGCCAGAAGTCCATTGGTCCTCCTTAGGAGGGAGACGATGATTAGCATCTCTTCGAGTACAATGAGTTTTGATCTTTCTCTTTTGTGATAGTTCAGGATAGGGGGCCAGTTCGTCTGCACTTCCTCTCCTTTAGTTGATTACAATGTACAGGAGTCTGTACAATGAGGTGAGAGACTCCACAGGCTGAGCAAGGAATTATTTTGTGCTTATAACCCTTGGTGGTAGCTCCCAGAACAAAGGCTATTCCTGTGGCTATGTAACTTGTAGCAGCCATCAATGTAGGTTCAGCAGCAAATCCATTTAAAAAAAAGCAATACGAATAAAGTTTCAAACATAGTGTTCGATTTCTTTTCATGTCATAGAAACCCAACACCCTGCAGAAGTGAGCCCCGTTTTTATTTTAAATGGTCTTATTAACCTGCATTGCTACTTTTAATGATGTGCATCTGTATCCACAGATCCTTTCTACTCTTCTATCCTATTTTGACACTTAAGACCGGATTTCCATGTTAGAGGCAGGTAGCTCTAGTTGGGAAATTTCCTGGTTTGGCACGCCCATCTTGGTAAAAGTGTCCCGAATGGTGTGAATTTTGTTCTAAGGCGGGCAGGTGCAGAATAAAGTCAGGCCTGTCACCCAGAGGATGCAGATCAGAGACAGTCATTGAGGCTGCAGTGTGTCAAGGTGGGCTGGTTAAAAGGACCACCTTGGTTCTCTGGGACTTCATCCCAGCTGTTTTGTTAGATATTTGACCCTCTACCCCTCATCCCTCCTCACACTGCACCCACTCCACATGTATGCCAACCAATGCTCCTCCACACAGCCCCAATTGCACCTCTCATCTCCATGCCACACACCCCCAATGGCCCCTCCTACCCTGCATGTTAAACCATGCACCCCCACACAACCCCAATGGCATGTATACACGCTGTACGAAATCAATGAACCCTTTAGTCAAAATGGCATGCGTGGAAATGCTTAGAAAACCCAGCCATTCATAACTTATCTTTAAAAAAAACTGCTGTTACTACAACCCCACAAAAGTGCCAAACAACCAGACCTTTAAAGCATCATACCAGAAACTATTGGCACTTGGCACCACTTTATCTAATGTAAATAAATAAAGTCAGTGACAAAATAGGTCACAGAGAAAAATGGTTGTAAGCCTATCAAGTATTGTTCTCCCTTGTCTGCACCTGTTTCAACAAACTAATGGAAGTCTGGGATCTCAAGCAGGCATGCATATTGAGGCTTAGCTGTGAGACCAGATATCCACTGGAGGTGGGGGACAGGCAGGTGCATGGGTAAGACCTTTTGAAGTTATCTTTCAAAATGTTCCCGCATCCAGGTTATGATTCACAATTAGACCATAAGACATAGGAGCAGAAATTAGGCCATTTGGCCCATCGAGTCTGCTCTGCCATTCAATCATGGCTGATAGGTTTCTCAACCCCATTCTCCAGCCTTCTCCCCGTAACCTTTGAAGCCCTTACCAATCAAGAACCTATCTATCTCGGTCTTAAATACACTCTGACCTGGCCTCCACAGCCTTCTGTGGCAATGAATTCCATAGATTCACCACTCTCTGGCTAAAAAAGTTTCTCCTCATCTCTGTTCTAAAAAGTCTTCCCTTTACTCTGAGGCTATGCCCTCGGGACCTAGTCTCTCCTACTAATGGAAACTTCTTCCCCACGTCCACTCTATCCAGGCCTTTCAGTATTCTGTAAGTTTCAATCAGATCCCCCCTCATCCTTCTAAGCTCCATTGAGTATAGACCCAGAGTCCTCAAACGTTCTTCATATGTTAAGCCTTTTATTCCTGGGATCGTTGTCTCGTGAACCTCCTCTGGACCCTCTCCAGGGCCAGCACATCCTTCCTGAGATACGGGGCTCAAAATTGCTCACAATATTCTAAATGTGGTCTGACCAGAGCCATATAAAGCCTCTGCAGCAGATCCCTGCTTTTATATTAGAGTCCTCTCGAAATAAATGCCAACATTGCATTTACCTTCCTAACTACCGACTCAACCTGCAAGTTAACCTTAAGAGAATCCTGGACTAGGACTCCCAAGTCCCTTTGCACGCCAGACTTCTGAATTCTCTCCCCATTTAGAAAATATTCTATGCCTCTATTATTCCTACCAAAGTGCATGACCTCACACTTCCCCATGTTGTATTCAATCTGCCACTTCTTTGCCCATTCTCCTAACCTGTCCAAATCCTTCTGCAGCCTCCCCGCCTCCTCAATACTACCTGTCCCTCCACTTATCTTTGTATAATCTGCAAACTTAGCCAGGATGCCCTCAGTTCCTTCATCTAGATCATTAATGTATAAAGTGAAAAGTTGTGATCCCAACACTGACCCCTGCGGAACTCCAATTCTGAGGGGCCATGAACCACGAGTCCTCGAGAAGCTGGCCCGACTTGACGAAAATTACGGCAGGGAGCTAGGAGATAGCCAGCTCCATTGCTGCTGTAGGTAAGTCAGAATGCAAGCTGAGGGCTCAGTGCCTGCACATTTCTCCCACACTAGTGAAAATTGGGGGCGCTGGGAATGTGGGCAGGAATCCTGGAACTGGGACCCATCTGCCATATTTAAAGGTCTGCAGTATCCCCAACTTCATGAAAATCTAGCTCTTTATTTCCAAGGGAGTATATGGTCTCATTGTTTCTCCCAGAATACCTCACTCTTACCTATATCGAAGTACATTTGTCCAATACATGCTGATTTTGCAAGTTTATCAATGTCTCCCTGTATCTTGTTACACTGTCTGTAAATTTTGAAATTGTATTTGATTCCCAAATCCAAATATAATTTTATATAAATAATCAATAACAACCTTACGCCAGTGGCACACCACTTCCCACCATTTGCCAGTCTGAGTAACTATCTTTAATCCCAAAGTGGTTGACATTCAGTTCTCGGAGAATGCATATTTATATGACAAAGTACTTTTCAGAAAACAGAAAATATTGAGTCTTGTGAGAAAATATATTTAATGGAAATTAAATCAAAGCTAATTTCTGACAAAATGCCATTCTTGTTTCACATGCTTAGTTATAAACTTGGAGAAGACACAGGGCTTTGTTTAGGCTGGGGGACAATAATTTCACCATGGCAATGCCATGATCAGAGGCGACTTGCCAATTAATCAGCATCCTTTTCTCATGCAGTATAAATTGTTGTTCTCATTGGAGTTTGGCATTTTTGCATCTATTCTGAGTGAAAGATGAAAAGCTTTGTCAGCATACAACACCATACTCAGGTTAATAGACTTTAATCCAGTATTGCTGGCAAGCACATTTCAGGAAACATTAGGCAAACAACTTGTGCCTTTTCAGTCAATAAAATGAATGGGCAGATAGACTAGGAACTGGGGTAATGGCCTGCTTTTTTTTTTAAGTACTCCAGAATCTTAAATAGACAACTGTGGAAGTAAATGCAGCATCTGTTGCATCTTGGTTGTGACTGGCTAATAAGGAATGATTGTGGAGACATAGATATCTGGCAATAACTGGTTTATTGTAGGAATATAACTATTTAGAGATATGCAAGGCTACAGGTATTACTCAGTCTAAGCCAGGAGTTTTTTTCTCTTATCAGATTCCTGGTCATGTGACTCTTACATCATGAGCAGTACTGATTCTCCAGTCCAGTTCTTGGTAGAAGGATTAGACTGTTGCCTAGCAACAGGGGACCAGAGGCAGGTCCCTCCCACAGACACACACAAAAGCTAGAAACAGCAGTTTGTTTTGGCTGTTGGAGCTCAGCAGGTTCTGAAGAAAGCTGCCAGGCAGAAGCAGCCTAGAAGGGACAGATAGCCAGTTCTAAGCTAAAGTTGGTTGATAATAGCTTCCAGAGAAAGACTGGAGCAAAGGGACAGATAGGCAGTCCCAAGCTAAAGAGACTCCAAAATCCAGGGGAGTGGAACAAGAGAAAGTCCCAAGCAGACCTTCTAGTCAAAGGAAGGACAGGAACCTAAAAAAATCCTATTAATGAAGTTAAGAGTAAGGGGCAGAGAGAAATGCTCCAAGCTTCAGATTTAAACAAGAGACAAAAGCTGCAGAAAGTGGATTTAAAGTGAGAACAGCTTACAAGAGGCAAGAAGGAAAGAGATGGCTGAAGGTCTGTATTTCTTTGCTATGGGCACGTAGGGCAGTGGTACTGTTGACGCTGAGTCGGTGAGAGTGTGTGCGGAAGACAGCTTGAATGCATGTGGTGACCCAGGAAAGAGGATCCTCAGAAGGAGAGTTGAAAACCCTGGAGGTGGACCCTTGCAGAAGATGTCTGAGGGAAAGTGTCAGTTTGAGAGAAGATTCCAAGGTGAGGTCTTGGAGAGTCGAAACCCTCGTGTGAAAGACGGAGTGCAGTGAGACTGGCCGGTTCACAGTATGACAAGTGTCAGGGGGGAGTTGAAGAGAAGTCCATAGCATCTGGTTGAGGTGATATCTGTCACTTGGTTTCAGACTGTGGTGTGTCTGTCCACAGGTTGCCTATTGGATTACATGCAGTGTACTTACTGTGAACATTAAAGTATAAGATAGTTTTTGTAACTTGTGTTATCCTTACAAATCTGTATATATCTGTAAAAGTGTAGTTGTGGGTGAAGGAGTATCGTAATATAGTTAATCTTTGTTTAATAAATGTTTTATTCTTTCCTTAAAAATTCATCAGTTGACTCCTGTGACTCTGTTCAGTAGCTACTCTCCATGTATTTAAACAAACAAAGTTAAAATCTATCAAGCTGGGTTCCACCCTGGGATCTGGCTTGTCCAGGGGTAACCTCAGCTGGAGATCGTAACATTTGGGTCTAATATTTTGTTACTCCGTAGGTTAAATAGTTATCAAAAGCTTTAAGATCTCTTCAAATTTGTATGATGTTTCATTAATGCCTTGATTTGCTATCACATCATCAGCAATTGCTCCATGGAGTACAATAATGTATTGACTTGTTCAGCGTCTGACTTATTGTTTAATCAGGATGCAATTCTAAATCTTAAAAATCTCTTCCTCCATATTGCTCAATTCTGCATCTAAACTGGCCTTTCCATGTGCCCAAATCGGTCTGGCAAGGTAAATTTGGAATCCATTGCTATTTTAAGCTCTTGGGATGTTTGCCTGGATTTTTTAAACTTATGTTACAATAGTGGAGTTTTCTTGTGATCAGGCTTTCTCTGATACCCACTATTGTCACAGGCCCTCTTTGGTAGCCGTTCCTAAACTTCAGAACTTTGATACTAATCACTGGAAGTAACTATTAAGCCCAGTTCACTGCTTTCCTCCTGTTGGGGAATAGCTTTGAACAGCCAATTCCAAACACCCCCCCGCCTTGGCCAATTACTGCCACATGTAATGGCACTAACCTCAGACCTGGGCAGTGAGTGTTTCGGAACCTGTGGGCAAAAAGTGGAATTTTCCAATGCTGCCTGCTTACTGAGCTGTTAATTTGAAGATAAAGGTTTTTTCAAGGTTTTTCCGCCCTTCAATTGTTGGCAGATTCTTTGACTCTGCTGCTGGATTGTGATTTTTCTTGGATCTTCTTGTGCTAATGTGTAGCCTTTTGCAAGCTGAACAGTTGATTTCTTCCCTGCCTCTCATCCTCCATATCTTCTATGCAGCTACTGTTTCTCCAGTCCGACACGTTAACCCTTTCCCTTTCAGCCCTGAACACCTTAAAACTATAGCTTCAGCTTGACGTCTTGGCTTATTGACCAGCGTTCCCTCCCTGCACTGCAGTTATCATGCAGTGTTCTGACTCTGCAGATGCTGACAATTCATGTTCTATCGTAGCATCCCTGAAGCATATTAATCCATTACTCTTAATGATCACAGATGGTTTTACAAACTGTTAAGACACAATCATAAATGCATTTATTTAAAATCTCAAGTTAAATGCCATTTATTTAGTCCACTCTTCTAATGCAACTGGCAAATAATTAGAGCCAATCAAAAGTACCTTACAACAGATTCGTCACTTAAGCAGAACCACAAGCCCACTGTAAGAAAAAAATACTTCGCCCAATCACAGTATGAAGCGTAAAGCTAAATCAAACACCAAAAAAACGAAATGTTGCAGAAAAAGATCAACTCAAGATGATCACAACAAACAGTCAGCTAATAATAGAAAACTAAGCATGTGAAGGACTACCTTAGAATTTAACCTTCAGTTGTCAAACTGAGAACTATATAAATAAAAACATTCTTATCCAAGCAGAACAAAAAGCCTGGCAAAAAAATACAACTTCATAGCTATTAATTCAAATCAACTTTTTCTGAACGTGAAGAGACTTTATTAACATTTCTGTGCAAACATAAGTGTACAAGAAATTCACTGCCGAACAATTTTTTTGGGCACCAGTGCTACCATTTGTGCAAAGTTTGAAGTTCCCTTTTGAGCATGATACTAATAATTAATGCAACAGCTGATGCTTTTCACCCAAGCTCATCTGTGCTTATTCTATAAAAGTTGACAGTAAATAACTTGGATGACACATAACTCAACATAACCAAATGTGAAAAAGATATCTATGTGTCTTGTTTTGACAATATCGTGTCCTATACTGGAGAACATTGTGCCCTATATTCTATAATACAAAGTCACAAAATACACATTAATATGAAGTTCAATTCTGTTCACCTTTTTTGTAGATTAACTCATTTTATACTCAATTATATCAGTAAAGTGGAAGATATGCTCATGTTTAAATGACACCATGCAGAAGATAAAAAAGGTACTGATTTTCTCAATTAATGATTCTATTGAGGCAAAAAATTCTACATATAAAATGATGCTGATTACATTTGTATTGCAATGCAAAATGGTGACCCTCAGTAAAAAAGATCAAATTTTTAAAACAACATTCAGCAGCAAACATTATTGTATGTCAAGGCCTACAGGACACAATTGATCAAATCTCATAGCATATGCTTACCATAATTGTCATAGCAATTGCATTTCAAATTTGTTCCAAGACTAACATTTTCACATACAAAAATAATACATGCATATATCAGGCCCATGAGAAAAAGCAACCATGGATGCCCCAAATGTAGGTGTCTGTCTTGCCAGGGCCAGGTTGGCAGGCCCCAGCGAGAGAGGTGGGGGCAAGCTAGACAAGGCTGGAGGGTGAGGGTGGATATGGGGAGGGCCTCCGATTGGCACAGGGGACCTTGGAAGGGGGCACCATGCCTTTTACTGACCAGCCTGTAGGATTAAACCTGCTGGGCTATACATTAAGTGCAGGCCTCTCCCATTGCCCTTTAAATCGGAATGGCGGTGGGATGAGACCCTTAATTAATGCTATTAAAGGCATTAATTGCCCACTTAAAGGCCTCAATTGGAAGGCAGGCAGGCAACCCAATGCCACCATACTGCCTGTAAAAACATGGCAGGGGTCTGCTGATGGCATGGCACCATAATTTATGGGTCTACCTGCCTATACTCTCACCCAAGGGTGGATGTTAAATTCAGCCCAGCATGTTGGGGAGCTTGGAGGTGATGTTCCCAGAGTATTTCTGTTCTTGTCTTTTGAACGTTAGGTAACCTTGCAAAAGTAGCTGCAGGTCATGTGTGCATTCCAGCCACAGTGCATCAGTCATAGAAGGAGCAGCACAAAGACACCCATTCTCTCCTGGATTGTTGAGCTCCTTGACTGTGCTGTGGCTACACCAATCCTAGTATTTTCTGGTCTTGTTTCACTTTTCAGGGCAGAGTTAAGCCTGCCACTTCCCAGATATACATTAGAGCAGCCATACATGCTATTTAAAAGGCCCACCTCAGCTCTCTGCCCCAATTGTTTCTACATACTTTAGTCTTTCTAGCCTTCATCCCTCATACCCACTCACCCCTCCCGCCCACTCCCATTCTGCATCCATGCCAACTCATGCACCCCCAACCCAATAGCCCCTCATACCCTCTGTCAACTCATGGCCCCATCCACACCCATGGTCTCTTAAATCCCCAATGCCAACTCATGCCAACCCACCCTCCACCCTTTGCCCTTTCATCAATACTAACTTATCCAGAATCCAGCATGGGCAGACCTCAGGAGCCACTTAAGATGAAATAAAGTTCTAAATATCTATTACAACCTTAATTTATTAAGAACACGTTCCAATTCATGAAAGCACATTCAAAACTTTTAAATCCCCTTAAGTAGTTAATTCCTCAAAAACAGACTTGTACTCATAACCCCGCATGAAAGACAGCTAATTCTTCAACAACCGCTTTGAACTGTCAATCTGTGCATGTATGACTCCCTGCTGGGATAATTTTAAGTTGTGGAAAGCAGCCAAGCACTAATAATTACATAATGGTGGCCTTTTGGGTAATGTCAACAAATAACTAGTGTAACTGTTAGATTAGATTTTGTTTTACCTCGCACTGACATAGGTAGCCTATTGTTTTCAAGTTTAAAGTGCTGATCTAAGTTACTTCACAACTTTACAGTTCTGCGGGTTTTCTCTGCCTTTCACAAGCATTTATGTCTATTCTAAAAATAGATAACCCCCTCACTGCTTGTTAATGCGCTTGTCACAGCAAAAACGGAGTCTGTTTGAACTCAGCATGGAGTCCAAATAGCCCGACTGAGTTCAGGTTTCCTTCATGCGAGTCACATCCCACACCTTTCACTTCCTGCCTAAAACAGAATCTGTCCAAAATTGAGGCAGGAGTACCGGATTTAGGTCACGCCCATCATTTTGCAAGGTCCACAGAGTCTCCACCACTCACTGAAAATACAGGCCCAAGTTTCCTGGCTACTAAAAGATTGTGTTGCCAGCAGTTAATCAATTTTGATTTATTTGGGCCTTGGAGGCATGGGCCAAAGCCATGCTTTGTTGGTGCGCACTGCCAATGAGGTAACAGTTGTGGCACTGGGCGCAATGTGGGATTACTGTAATTTCAGGAATGATTCAGTAATGTTATTTCTGATGTTTTTCACACATGGTTAAATCATTGAAGAAAATTTTACTTAAAGAAAAAAAATGGTGGAAATGGATGTAACAACACTGTTAACAACTGGGTGGAAAACTACAACACAATTGTCTTACTGTTCCCATCCAACTGCCACCAGAAATTTTATTGCAAGGTAAAAATGAGATCAATCAATCCCCTTAAAGAAATGTATTATTGCAATTGTAATCTTTTAAAAAAAATCATTTAAAACTAATTGTAAATAATCCTATGTACCATCTAAAGCCATCAGTCCAGGTAATTTATCGTGCAGTTTGTTGCTGAGTTTAGAATTTAGCTTGAAAATAATCTCCAAGCTACCTAAAACATTCAAAGAAAGTGTCTTATGTGCATATAACACATCAAACTTTGTTTCAGTGCCCACCTCAAAACAAAGCCTGATTATTCTTCAAGGAGGCAGCAATTGCTAGCGCTAATACACTAGACCTGGTTGAATAACAGGTCACTCGCTCATGCCCAAGGGAGTCATGTTGGTTTCTGCACAGCTGCTAAATACAAGAAAACAAAACAAGATAATACTAATCCAGATGGCTCTCTTTGGATAAAGACCTTATGACTATCTGGCAAGATTAAATTCTGCTTGCAAAATTGCAGTTATACACTCAAACATAGGATGTCTAATTTCCTTCTAAAGTTAACAGACAGATAAAAACACATACATTTCTGAAAAGTAAATTTCTTTATAGTTTTTTTAGTATTATACTTGAGAAAAATATTTCAACCAAAACAAAAAAATAGGTTGCTACTTAATATCGTCAGACTAATTTATAAATTTCATTAAATCCCAAATTTCAATTATGACTCATGTTTTTACCCAAACATGGAACCTACGGGTTTTCCAACAATAATCTTCTGGGAAACCAAATGCAGTTGACAAAAGAACTTGAAAAATTTTATCCCTTACATGGCCAAACCAAATAAACACAAAAAAACGTACTTGCAAAAAATCTTTCCAAGAGAACCAGCAGAAAGCTCCAGGCTGAGATCTTTGAACCTATTAATTAAGGAGTCTTATTTGTGTCTTAACATGCCATTGTTGGCAGTGAAATCATTATAATGCTATTCTATCTGTAAGAGTTTGCTTTAAAAAACATTTAAGTGGGGGAGATGCAGCACTCACCAAAGCTGCTATTCTCAACATAAGAATTCCCTGTTGCCTCCGTCAGCAAGTTAGCTGAGGGGGAGCCTAACAATTTTTAAAATGGATTCCTGAATAAAATCAATGGGCCCTTGATAACTCAGTAAACGTATTGAATGACAACACCAAGTCACTAGGGTCAGGAAATCCCAGGTTTGATCCCTGAAGCATTGTAACCGCTCTTCACATCACTGTTTGGGAAGGGATGGTGGGGGCAGGGGCTGAGGAATGTCTGGGGAAGGGAAATAAAAAAACTAAGCCAAGGCTCCAGGTCCTGATCACTTTGCAGTGAGCTCTATTAGAAAACAGATATTGAATCAGGACTCCTGTATGGCTTGGCTCTGCAGTTAGTAATTGTAGTGACACACAATATTCAGTTTCAAATGTGAAGATAGCTATTTGGACAAGATACCAGAAAGTTGCTAGAACCATAATTAAATATTTGGCCTGCCTCGAGGAGAGAAAGGAAGACAGCAGCAATAAGAAGGGAAAATAATTAGTAGGGGGGGTGGGGGGGGGGCAATGTAGAGAAAGCATGTTCTAATGAGTGAATGTTATCCTTTATGTAAATACACAAGTTGCTGAAGCACATACAATTTTCAACTATTTGAACTCAGTTTCATTAAAAAAACCTAAATGGAAATAAACATATTGCAGGCTAAAACCTAACTATATATCTTAAAACTATTTTTAAACTGTTGTGGCTTAAAAAGTACTGTGGGGTAGGGATTTTGGAGAGCAGAGTAATTGAGAGGGAAGAAATGAAAGGAGACATGACTATAGGATCTGGGTGCGGTAAAGAGAAATTTCAAACAAAATACAAAACACATACCTACACATATCTATTTATATGGGCCAATGGGCCTCTTCAGTGCCATAAATGACTCTATGGGCTGGATTTTTGCAGAGTCAGGACTACTCCAGAGTCATTTAAAAACAGGTGAGACTCAATTCCAGCATTCCCATCCCAGCACAGGTCATTTTCACCACCACAGGATAAGTGTGCAGGTAGCAAGTTCACACCCTGCACTCCTGAACTGGTCCGACTCCATTGCAGAGTCTCCTAGCCCCTGCAGTTTTCATGAAGTCGGACCAGTTTCTCCAGAACTTATGGTTCAAGGCCCCCTCAGAAACATAAGCCACAGTCTGGATTTGGAAACCTTTTGAAAAGTAAGTGCAGAAAGGTCTTACCCAAGCCACACTTCACACCCCCCCCCCCCACCACCCACAACCCCCACCCCTCTCTCTTTCCCCCCATGGTTCCAGGTACTCTCCATGCTAACTCATGCCCCTCCCATGCCTATTCACCCAGTATGCACTATGTAGATAACACAATGAGCCATTTAATAACAATGGCAAGTATGGAGATGCTGAAGGGAAAAGAAACATCCATTCAGAAATGTTCTTTGAAAAAGAACTGGAGAGTGAGGGGCGAGAGCTAGAGGGCTTATCAGCTTTTATTACAATTGGGACAAAGTCCTAGAGAACTGAGTCGGGTTTTCTAACCAGCCCTTCTCCACATTTACCCGCCACTGTGGCTTCCTAGTATCTGCTTCTGGGCTTGGTGGACCCAGCTCCATCCCACACCCAATTCCCAGAGCAAAAATAGCATGCATATGGGCATTTTAAACCGAGGAGAGTCTACCGAGTTGGGAAATTTCAGTCAAGAAAGCTCACCAGTTGGAGAACCAATGGGGAACCCCAGTCAGTTCCATGGGAAATGCCCAATGCAATCAAGTGCCTTTCAGGCACTCAACTGGCTGCTGTCAGGCCCTCCCTGCAATTGAGGGGGCCAGTGGCAGAAGTCCTGCCTACCAAAAGCTGCCTGCTAGAGACCGACAGCTCATTATTGATGTCAGGGCCAGCAAGACTGGTGCTGCTGGCATCACTTACCCAAGGCCCAGGATTGCAGATGGACCCCAGCCAGAGAAGGCAGGGGTCGGAGGGTGGTGGTCACCTGGTGCGGAATAGAGTCAGAGGCAAGGGCAAGGGATGGCTTTCAGTGGCCGATGCTGGATCTCCCAATTGGGCACAAAGTGTGCAGAGGGTAGCAAGGGACCACACCCCTTTGAGGTGGGGGGGGGGCAAAGAGACCTCTGACAAACCCAGCAGCTTCTGCTGAGTGATCATCTAAGGGCACGGAGACCAACGCAGTTTCCAATTAATCCCTGAGCCTCCACTAAATTGTGGTGAGCTTTGGGATAGTGTGTTTATTCATTTATGAGCCTAACTGACATCCTGCCACCACTAGCTGAGAATCATGCGTCAGCCTCTTTTGCTCTCCGACTCAATCAGGGGAGGTTTACCTGCCGCTGGGAGACTGGCATGGGGCCTCTCTAACGATTAAGTGGGCCTGGATACCATGGTTCCTACCACATTGGGCTGCATAAAATCCATCACAAGGTCAAGCACATATCGTTATGCTACTATATTTTACAACTAATTAATTTACAGATTAACAGACTCAATTCAAATCAGTACAACTTGTCTTCAGTAACAACACAAAATAACAAACATCGCTGTTTCCTTACAACAATGTGTTATCATGACTTAAACAAATCAACTTATAATCACCTATCTCCCCCACATTTCACTAAGCTTGGAAAAGTCCAGGTCCTTCAACTTTTGATTTAAAAATCTGACTGATTTCCTGCGTATCTGTGTTCTTAAATTGAGAGAATGGTCTTATTATAGACAGGCTGGCCACTTGCTTATTGTTTATCGTCTTCAAGAAAACATCAAAGTCCGTCTCATGATGATTTTATCTCCCTTTCACATCACAACTCTTGTATGAAAACACTTGGTTGTATTTTAAAATACAACCCTTAAATGCAACTTCTTCCACCACTGCTACCAAAATTCTTCCTGGAAAAAAATTCTCAAAAAAGCGTTTTGACAAATCAGCATTAACCAATTTATTTTAAGTCTGTGAACATCAGCATTAAAGTAATAGCAATTGAAAAATATAGGCTCAAATATTTTACATTTAGCCAGTAACATTTACCTACATATCAACAATGGATGCATTTCAGAAGTAAATCATTGCTTGAAGTATCTTAGGGCATTCTGAGGACAGAATAAAGCATTAAATACAGTTGCTTACATCACTTTTCTAGTGTTTCTGTGATAGTTACAGCAGGAGATCTCCTGTGGAAATTACAAGCACAGGTGTTTCCAATCAACTTAGTATTTTCTTAACTAAGCTAATAGAAATGATTTCCACTTAAATGTAAATGATGCATGTGGTTATCTGCTGTATGCAAAACATCACACTGATAAATATTAGTTTTACAACACAATATGAACCGGCATATACACAAAGTATCACATTTTTTTTTAAAACACAAGATTCAACATCAAGTACAAAGCATCTATAACCACATGCGGTACAATGGTTGGTGAATTACATACATTTACCTGTAAAGTATAGGTACTAATTTTTTTTCACATTCGTAAATACCCAAGACAGAATATTTCTGTAATAATGCATTGCAATTTAAATATATCAAATGTATATCCTTGCATCTGCCATTTCTTATGGCACATTATTGATTTTATTATATTGATATGCTTTACTCCAAACAGCCACTAGTTTTACATTTTTCATTAGATTTTAAAAAAAGGTAGGAAAAAAAGGGCTGTACTTCATGGCATTGACAATTGACACATACTTTGAAGGGTTGCCACATACAGCATTAGGTATCAAATTCATTAAGTTCTAGATAGTTCAACCCACTTTGCATGATGCTGAATCTGACTGCTAACAAGTTAATGGCTCAGATTTCGTCATTCGCAGCGACCATATGGGGTGCTTGGTGTTCACTATGCTTACCCACAAACATCCTGTGGGACTTTGTGGCTTGCTGTAATTAGATAAATAAAACAGCACAGTGCCCTCTATTGGGGGTCTGGCACCTATGTGAAAAGGACACACAATGTCATCTTAACCAATCAAATTGAAGAATCCTTAGAGACTGAGGTGAAATCAGGAAGTCTAAGTTAGAATTTTTAGTTCAATGCACAACGTACAGTGAAAACAGAGGAAAAGAAAGGTGGAATTGAAAGACAGCAAAAAATTAAAAAGTTGGAAATGCTTTTAAAAATCTCCAGTAATTAAAATCTGAAGGAATGATACAATGCATTTAAAGGGAAAATTCACTTACGCTCAGAAAGGCAAGTCCTAACTTTTTCTGTTTAATGAGTACCTATCGTGTTAAGTACAAGAAATTTAGCATTCACATACATACAAAGGAATAAGTCTCTCAGCAAGACACCAGCATCTCAAAGCTTCTGGAGGAGCTCGGCAACTCAAATAAAAACTCCCCAATTTGCACATTTAATTGTGCCTGTCCAGATCCCAGAGGTTGTTGTTTGATTTACTTCTGGAAATCAATGACTGCATCATTCCAGGTGGGAGAGGATGACATATCCAACATTTCCCAATATGCTACCTATTGCTGCAAAGAAATAATTAAGTCTGTACATGTGAGAAGGAGCACTAGCATGTTCTCTCTAAGCAGGATGAGGGGGCTTTGCCTGGATAGCAGGATTCCCAGTGGTTCAGGGATGGTAGCAGCCACAATGTCTCCATTGTGAGCAGACTGCCTTCCCACCATCCACAGGCCTCCATTCTGAACAGACCACCATCTGCAAGCCTCCAAGAAAAGCTTAAGGGTGGCTAATCAGACGCAACGGATATCCCTTTTACACCTGGCTGATGATCCCTCCACCATGTCCCACCCCCACAACCACCAAAAGACCACACAAGGACAATGGGTGTATAATTAAAGTAATGGAGTCACCAGGAATATCATGGAACACACGTGTAAAGCAAATCTCTCAACTGTATTGACCATTCAGAAGAGCTTCCATTTTTTTACCCTTAAGTTCGTCGTGGTCTGCTGTGTCCTCCACAACACTGCCCATCATGAAGGCACAGCCATTGCCACCAGTCATCCAGAGGCCACAGGGAGGAGGAGGAGGAGGAAGGGAGGAACAATAAGGGTCAGGGAGAATTAATCTAGGAAGCCTTTCCGTTGGACAGGCTGTCCAAAAGCAGCTTCTAGGACTCCATTTTCCATAGGAGAACTTAACTTTAGAACATTGGCTCCAACATTCCCCACCTTACCATTCATATAGGATGACCTATCATAGCTTCCCCTTGGTCAAGATCCTGCAATGAAAGCACCATTGGTAACCTTACCATAAAGTCTTTATTCAAAATTACATACACTTAAGCAAACAGAAATTAACAATATACCCTAAAGTATTTCCTCAGTGACCAACATATGGGTGCTTGTGACTGTCCTAGCTCTCCTATGCAGTGCTACACCAGTGGCTGCAGTTGACTAATGGAAGGCTGCTGACTTTCACTGGTGTTAACTGCAGATGTCCTTGCAGGACATCCCAATCAGCTCTGGGCCTTGAGGGCCCAGCTTTGGACTGCACCCCCTGGCAAGGCAGTTGCAGTTGGGGTTGGCTGGCTGACTGAGAGGCAACAGCAAGGCACTCACTGGTGGTGACAGTGGTGGGAGCATGAATACTTTCATCTTGAAAGGGGACAGTGGGTTCAAGCTCTATAGTTCTATTGCAACTCCCAAGAGGAAGCATCTCACCAATCCTAGAAATCTTGAGGACAACAAGTTGCTTGACTGCCGAGACCCTACAAATCCCTTTGGCAGCAATCTGAGCCGATATCATAGCATGACTGGATCTCATGACCTCTGTCTGAGCTCCTAGTGCTGCAAAGAGACGTCGCAAGATTTTTGCCTGTGCTATGGTGGAAGCTGAGATAGTGACCAACTGACGCTGCATCACGGCTGCATCTACAAGGGCTATCAAGCTGGCCACCACTCCCACACTGGAAAGGACGGGCATCCTCCATCATGTTGCAGCCAAGCTCCTCCATGTTCCTTTATAGTGACAGAAGGCTGTCTGGCAAGCCTCCCAATGCACCAAGCACCTCAGTACAAATGGTCAAAGCTCTCCTGTATGCTGCCACAACGAAGTCCTCATCACGGACCGTTAGCAGAACTTGCCTGTGACCTCACCTTCTGGTAAGCTGGTACACAAGCTATCCTTCCTCCTTGGCTTGGCAACAGCCCAGTGACTCACCATACATTGATCCCAGCTCTATGCAAGCCTTTAAAGTTTGCATGGTAAGCTGGCAACTCAAGTGTAAGAGCAAATTATGGTGCTTCTTCATCAGTGATGTGCTGCTGGTTTCACTCTTCCTTCTGAAGTTCCTGTGCCTGAGCAAGCAGCATTTCTTGGGTGTCTGAAAGCAGAAAATCAAAAGGAAAGGGCCAAGGTGAGGGCAGGGTGGGCAGAAAGCAAGAGGTTACACCAGCTGCAGCTTGCACTTCATGCCAGACACCAGGGTGAAGGGGAGGTGGAAGCTGAGGCAAAAACACAGCATCACCCTCAATGTTCTTGGCAATGCCGGAAGCAATGAGCGATGTTGGAGCGGTGCCCATGATGCAGAACATCTCCTCCTCCACAGGTTTCAGGGAATGCAGGCATGCTTGTCCCCTGTTCACTTCTATTTTGTGTAACCTTTCCGACAAGAGAGGGAAGAATGTTACTAATTGTGTCGCACTGTGTTTGGGTGGTGTGATTGCCATGGCTGAATAACTGCAGGTATGAAGAGGTGGTGAAAGGTAAGTGAGAGGCTGGCATAATTGAAAGGTGTGAGAGGGTAAGGTGTAGTGTCTGAAGATAAGGCCCAAGTCCTGACTGCTAGAGACTGATGAATGAGCGATGGAGCACTGAGTAGAGAGAGAGATTGTTCGAGCGGAATGGAGATGTCCTTTGAAAATGCATTCACTGATTGGCACAAGATCTGGCAATAGTGCCAGACTCTTAAAGGCCATTCTTAATGGCCTCCTAGCCCTCCACAAACACATGATCTCTCTCCTCCTGAGTACTTCCATGATGAAGGCCTCCAGTGCTGCCTCTGTGAACCTGGGTATCCTCTTTTTGTCCTTGTAATCCATTTTCTTTGTTTCTAATTTTAGGCAACTGGTACTAACATTCAGCAGCAGCTTCCTTTCCGTCAATACAGCTCCCTTTAAGGAGGGAGCTGAACACATCCTAGCTTTGCAGGTTGTGGGCAACTACACAATACAAGTTGGGTAAAGTTTCTACGTTGCCTCCCTCAATGGAATGAGCGGATCACAACTCGCAAGACCCATGCGCAAAGCATGTGCAGGCCAATTTTTAACTCAAGTCGTTGATATTGTTATTTATTGTTCATTCCCAAAGTAGAAGCCTCTCTCCAGTAGTCACCTGGGTTATGATGCTGCCCAAGAACAGAACTACTAAGATTGGTAAATAACTTATACGACAAATTAGTTGTCCATCCTAGAGAATAAACACATACACTTACATTTATATAGTGCCTTTTTTGGCCTTCAGGAGACTAACACAATCCACAGGAAGTACTTTGAGTGGGATTCATCATTATGCAAGAAAAGTATGGCAAAAATCACAACTGTAAAGAAAAAGTGGTGGCATTGTGAAGAAAAATAAAATAAAATTTAAGGCCTTTTATTAGAGCTGGAATCTGTCAGATATTCAATTCTAAACACCCAACAGACGATAAAGCAAATGCAATCAATGTATACAATGCATCCATTGAGACATTCACTTTCACGTTCTTTTAAGCTTTCAAATCAAATGCTACAATAGGAAATCATAAGTTAGGGCCAAGTTCTGAGGAAAAGGTAAGGGGTTCAACTATTTGTTATCAATAGACTCATGCAAGCATTATAGATCAGAATCAGAATCCTAGGCTTGCCCCAAGTATATGCCAAATTTATTTGCAGTGCCAAACCCATTTATGACAAATGTCCCTTGTGTTTATATACCTCTACAAGTTGTAGCACTCAACTTTATAAATATTTGCTCCATGGAAGCCTTGCAGCTATTCCAATTTCTTTGAAACTACTGGAAAAATAAACTGCTTTTTAAAAAATTTTGGCAAATAATGGACAAAAACCTATAGCATCAAAACTGTAGCATATCCTATTTAACATGGTGACCAGCATGGAATTTAAAGTGCAGCTCAGCAGGCAAAATTATGCCAATATCTGGGCAGAAAAGATTTAAAATCCGAACTTTTAATTTGGAAATTATAGCAAAATAAATTATTTTATTTGCTCTTATTTAACTTGGTATCCTAAATTATGCAATTTTCAAGTTTACTTAAATCCTTTACAGTGGTTGTTACCGTTAGTAAAATTTACTAACTTACTGCATCTACCACAGAAATCAATGTTTCAGTACAAAAGCAAAATACTCCAAATGCTGGAATTTTGAATAAGAACAGAAAAAGTTGAAAATACTCAACAAATCTGGAAGCATCTGTGGAGAGGGTAACAAAGTTAACACTTCAGGTCTGTGACCTTTCAACAGAACTGGAGAAGATGAACATGCCCTCTCTCCAAATTTTTAAGCTTTGAAATAAAAAAAAGACTCAGCAACCGGATCACTATTGTTGAGGGGGAAAACCCAGGCAGGGAGAGCCTCAAAATCCTGCCCGGAGTGTTGGCTGCCCCACTCTACCACTGGGCAGCTACCTCCAGGCAGCTGGGCTAGTCCCCAATGCTTCAGGGACCTGGAGGCAAACTGGAAATAAGTCTCATTAGGTCTTTAACGGGCCTTAATTAACAACTACCACTTGTGTGGGTAGCCCTACTGCCCACATCCCACCTCTGGAAAAATGGCTCAGGCACAAGATAGTGCCAGCAACTTAGCATGCCAGCTGATAGCATAAAATTCCACATCTGCCCACCTCTTTGCTCACCGTCAGGACCTAAAAGCCCAGCTCTTGGTCTCTGAAGTTTCCTCATGACTGACTGCCAAACAGTTACCCTGCAAATATATTTTAGTAAACTGAGCCTTTCCTAACTGCAGCAGAGATCTCCTCATACAAGGGAATGCTACTTGAAGCCTGTGGTGTCTTGGAATAATTTTCAACTGCCTAAGGTAGCCAGAGAACACTTTTCCAGATTTGCTTCTCCTAATTGACTGTTTCTTTTATATACAAGTTCATATTTGATTTTTTGCCACTTCCAGGGCATTGCACGGCTTCCAGGCACAAGGCACCACAACTGTTTGAGAAGGCTAAATGATCAGTAGGTTATTTCCTGTGCAACATTTCTCATAGGTGTATATGCATCTATTATAATAAGTGGTAAAAGTGAGTCTCAGCAGCAGTTTGATTAACAAGAAACTGTAAATATTAATGATATTACAAAATGCAGGTAGGAGAATCCCAGAAAGCTGAACATGCACAGTTGAAAAAATTAACCAATGTGTCATTTTCTTGGCAGTGTCTTGGACAAAATTAGTTTTCCAAGCTTTATCCTTTTGAATGGGTAAGAGAGAAGAGAGGAGAAAGAAAAACAGAGATTTTAAAGAGTATTTTGCCACCAGTAAACCCCTGGTGCAGATTAGTACAGCCATTAGGAGGTAGGAGGAGGAAAAAGAGTGACAGCAATTTAATAAAATATTATTCTCTTGTGTCAATGATTAGCTGATCCATACAGACAAGAATGATCCTAAATGTGATTACAGATGCTGTTGAGCAGATCTCAGGTGGATAGGGTGGCATTAAAAAAAAAAAATCAATGCCCATGAGATAGAGCAAGGAAATGGATCAGAGTTCCAGCTCCCTGAACCTCATCCATGGGCCCTTCCTGCTGCTCTGACAAATATACTAGACCTGGTTATGATAATCCCTGCAACTGAATTGTTGACATTCTCTGTCAAAGTCCTTTGATTAAAGTGCCAGAGGGCTAGCAGCTAATTCCATCAAAACAAAAAGGTGGGAAAGGAAAGAATATTGTGGAATAAAAAGCACACAAAAAAATTTCAGCCTTTCCTGCAAAAGCTGTTACATCCACATTTTCCTCAAGGTTAAACTGGTAATTAAATCAGTTTGCAATTACAAATGGATCCAAAAATCCATTTTCAGTATTACTCTATAGATTCCTTCCAGCCTGTGTTGAAAGAATAAAGGCATCAAATGCAAGGATCAACTTGATAAGTCCTTATTAATGGCTATGGCAGCTATATTAAACAGAAATTGGAAAAGCAGTGTTGAAATCTGCAGAGGCCAAGAGAAGAGGTGCTCTTTTCAGATGTCTTATGAGACCAGATGTCACAGTGGAAAAAGGATGTGTAAACTGTGGAAAAATTAGAACATTAATTTTGAATGATGTCAACTGGAGACGACGATGGGGTCGTGGTAATGTCACTGGACTTGTAATACAGAGGCCCAGGCTAATGCTCTGGGAATACGGGTTCCAATCCCAGCACAGCAGCTGGCAGAATTTAAATTCTATTAATAAATCTGGAATTGAAAACTTGTCTCCATAACGGTCACCATAAAACTACCATTGATTGTTGTAAAAAACCTATCTGGGTCACTAATGTCCTTTGGGAAAGGAAATCTGCCATTCTTACCCAAGTCTGGCCTACATGTGACTCCAAACCCATAGCAATGTGGTCGACTCTTAACTGCCCTCTAAAATACCCTACCAATCAACAATTAGGATGGGCAACAATTGCAGAAGAAAAAAAATGGACTGAGGGGGTTATCCAAATTCACAAGTCCAACGACAACCTCAAGTCAACCTCTGCTACCAGAGATTAGCCAATCGTTTGAGACTGCCATCAAATTCAAAAAATACAAAAGGAACAAAAAAAAGTACATAAAATGTACTTGACATATTTGGATTTGGTATGAAGGCCTGGAGAAGCAAGAGTACCAAGATGGAAGAGGGACAGAAGGGAACACTAGGTGAGTGTTTTCTGGAGGAAGGGAGGAGTTATTGAGGCAAGGGATAGGACTGAGGCAATGGAAAGCTGATGTGAAACAGCAGGTGGGGGGGTGGTGAGGTGAATCTTTTCTATTGTTGTTGCACAGGGCAGGCAAAGGCTACACTACAGAAGGCATCTGATAAGAGATAGTGACAACTCTTAACAATTCATTCAGGAGATGTGGACATTGCTTGCAAGATCATTTATTTCCCACCCTTAATTGCCCCCATGAAGGCAGTGGTGAGATAGCCTCTTGAGCCACTGCAGTCCCTGTGCTGTAGCTACATCCACAGTGCTGTTAGGGAGGAAGTTCCAGGGTTTTGACCCAGTGAAATTAAGTGACAGAAGGCTGGTGGATTCACGAAGCTTATAGGTAAAAGTAAAACTCCAGAAATAAGATTAACTGAAATTAAAAAGTACTAAGAGTAAAACAAAAAGTACTAAGAGTAAAACAATGTTACAGTTATAACAATGGAAATAGGAACTCGTAACACAATAAAGATGCCATTACTGTAATCCTTATTACTTCTAAAACAATACAAATACACACAAAACATCCACACTGAAATGAATGCTAATGCAGATGACATCAGCAGTAAATCAGTTCATTTTATGTCAAATAACTATTTCATTCTTTTCTGAGACATCTTGCAAAAAATCTAAAATGTAACAGATACAAAAAAGTAATCAAAAAGGCTACAAGAATATTACCTTTCATACCTAAAAAGGGTGGAATATAAAGAGGAAGTAGTTTCACTAGAGCTATACAAAGCCATGGTTAAACCACATTTGGAGTACTGTGTATGGTACTGGCCATCACATCTTAGAAAGGAAGATGGCTTTGAAAGGAATGAAGCACAGATTCGCCAGAATGTTACCAGGGCTCCAAGGGTTAAATTATGAGGAATAATCACAGGATTATAGAGGGGAATATAGAGGGTTATGCTGTGATTTAGCGGAGATGTTAGATTGAGAAGAATGAATACAGAAGACAAGAGAAAACCTTTCCATTCTGGTGGGGGTTTCTGGGACAAGGGGACATAATCTAAAAATCAGGACCAAGACATCCTGGGTGGAGGAAGGGAACACTTCACACAAAATATGGTACCCCTTCCCACAAAAAGTTGTGGATATTAGCTCAATAAGTAATTGTTAAACTTGAGTCGAAGTGATTTGAAGCCAAAGCAGGTGGATGGAGTTAATATATAGATCAGCCACGATGGGCTGGATTTTCATCGTGTCAGAAAGACTCTGGGGGGTGGGGGAGCGAAATGGCAGCCGAGGTCCAATTCCAGGATTCCCAGCGCCATTCCTGGTATTTCAGATTTTCAGCAGTGCTCTTTAAGGATGCAGGCTGGTTTGGGTTGTGAGCCCGCAGACTGCACTCCCGACCTGGCCGACACCATTGCGGGGATAGGCATGCCCCAGTCTTTCGCAATTTTCATGGAGTCAGGCCAAGACCCATGGTTCACAACTTCTCAGAGGTATCGTGAACCATAGTCTGGATGGGAGAGCATTTTGAAAGGCTAATTCAAAACGCATGCCCATCCCAAGCCATACCCCCCCAAGGTCCCTCATACTCTCCATGCCAAGCTATCCCATTTCCATGCCCATTCACCTACAATACACTCATTTGGAACCCAATGAACCCTAGTCACAATAGCATGTGTTGTGTGAGGTGCGAAAGCCAGAGGGCTTTACCAGTTTTTATTTTAACTGCAGAGTCTCAAAACACTAAGGCCTTTTAAACAGCCTGCCTCTGCACTCAGCAGCCCATGGCTGTCTCCAAACTCTGTGGGGGAGGCAGGCCCAACGCCAGCACACGCCCACTCCATTGGAACGAAAATCCTGCCTTCGAGGACACTTTCTCCTGAGGTGGGAGCGTCGAACTGGGAATTTTCCAAACTCCCACTACTTGATTGAAACCTCTAAGATCCTGAGGGGTCTTGACAGGGTGGATGTGGAGAGGGTGTTTTTTCGTGGGAGTATCTGTAATTTGGGGTTACTGTTTAAAAATAATTTAGGACAGAGATGAGGAGAAATGTTCTCTCTGAGGGTCGTTAAGTCTTTGGAACTCTCTTCCTCAAAAGGCAACTGAAAGCAAAGCCTTTGAATATTTTTAAGGCAGAGCTAGATAGATTCTTGTTTAACAAGGGATTGAAAGGTTATTGGGATAGGCAAGAACGTGGGGTTGAGGTTACAATCAGATCAGCCGTGAAATTATTGAATGGCAGAGCAGGCTTGAGGGGCCAAGTGGCCTACTCCTGCTCCTAATTCGAACGTTCATATGTACCCACCGTGAAGATGAAAATCTAGCCCGTTCTCACCAAATGATAGAACAGGCTCAAGGGGCTGAATTGCTTATTCCTGTTCCTATGTGCAATCAATATGCAAGTGGAAATCAGTTTTTTTTTGAAACAGTAAACTTACAGGAAAGGAAGTTTGGAATTAAAAGTGCTTTAGGCTACCCCATAATCAAGAAATTAAATAATAACTAACTTAATCTGCAATATAGATAAACTAAATCCTTTTTTTATTTCAAGATGAACACAACCTTAGTCACATTTTATGCAGATATATTTTGAAAAATACAACCAGTGTCATTTCACCACCATCAGACACTAATGGCCAGAATATGCTGGGTAAATGATGAGTTTAATGCACACACCATTATTATTGTATAAATAATCCAATTTGAGAGGAGAAAAGGATGCATTGGGTGTTGAGGTACATCACAAACTGTTAGCCTTATGAATGTTAACATCCCCATAAATTTCAAGGAATTGGTGCATTTGTGCTGTTAAAGCAAATTAAAGTTCTTGCAGAAATTTAAGGTTGGTACTTAATAACGCAAGGACTAACTGAAGAGAATACACTCGAGGCCTAGCATCATCGCTGGATCGCAGCCCACAGATGAGTGATGGTGGGGGGTGTGGGGGGACCGGGGCTCACAGGGGAAACAGCAAGAGAGGGATGGCTCTCAGCAGCCCTACTGCCCACACCCCATGCCTCTCCCTCACCCAGTTCCCTCAACCAGGAGGTGCTTTTGAATGAGGAACCCACCTCAGAAGCCTGTAAACAATGTTGCACGGGCTTGCTTGTTGTGCTACCTGCATGGCAAGCACAGCCCCCCTCCCCCACTAGGTTAAAACCAGTGGCAACAGGAATTAATTGCCCATGTAATGGCCTTAATTGGCGAAGGGGCAGGAAGGCCATCCACTGGCTTAAATTGGGGTACCCACCCACAACTCTTCCACCTGGTGAAATGACCACTGCTCCTCCTGCCAAACTCACCACAGGGGAGGACATTTCACCCAATGAGCTTGCGTCTGAGTTCAACTATAGTTGCAAGTTTTGCTGACCACAGATTAAAATTAGGAAAAGCATTGATAGGTAATATCAATGGACTTAGTCAGTCAACAGGTCCATGACAATATCAGTAGGAGCGACCACTGCAGAGTGTTGTGGAGACGAAGTCCCAGATTCACATTGAGGATGCCTTCCATCATGTTATGTGGCACTACCACCATGCTAAAGGGGATAGATTTTGAACAGAACTAGCAACTCAAGACTGGGCATCCATGAGATGCTATGGGCCATCGGCAGCAGAATTGGAATCGAACACAATTTGTAACCTCATGGCCTGGCATATCCCCCACTCTACCATTACCATCAAGTCAGGGGATCAACCCTGGTTCAATGAAGTGTGCAGGAGGGCATACCAGGAACAGCACCAGGCACACCTAAACATGAGGCGTCAACCTGGTGAAGCTATAACAGGACTACATGCATGCCAATAGCATAAGCAGCAAGTGACAGACAGGGATAAGTGATCCCACAACCAACAGATCAGATCCAAGCTCTGTAGTCCTGCCACATCCAGGCATGAATGGTGGTGGACAATTAAACAACTTACTGGGGGAGAAGGCTCAACAAATATCCCCATTCCCAGTGGTGGAGGAGCCCAGCACATCAGTGCAAAAGATATGGCTGAAGCATTTGCTACAATCTTCAGCCAGAAGTGTCAAGTGGATGATCCATCTCAACCTCCTCTGGAGGTCCCCAGCATTACAGATGCCAGTTTTCAGCCAATTTGATTCACTCCATTTGATATCAAGAAACGGCTGAAGCTACTGGATGCTGCAAAGGCTATGGGCCCTGACAATATTCCAGCAATAACACTGAAGACTTCTGCTCCAGAAATTGCCATGCCCCTATTCTGTTCCAGTACAGCTACAAAACTGGCATCTACCTGGCTATGTGGAAAATTGCCCAGGTGTGTCCTGTACCCAAAAAGCATGAAAAATCCAACCCAGCCAATTACCACCCCATCAGTCTACTCTCAATCATCAGTAATGGAAGGGGTCATCAACAGTGCTATCAAGAGGCACTTGCTTAGCAATAACCTGCTCACTGACGCCCAGTTTGAGTTCCACCAGGGCCATTCAGCTCCTGACCTCATTACAGCCTTGGTTCAAACATGGACAAAAGAGCTAAACAGCCGAGATGAAGTGAGAGTGACTACCCTTGACATCAAAGCAGCATTTGACAGAGTGTGGCATCAAGGGGCCCTAGCAAAACTGGAGTCAATGGGAATCAGAGGGAAAACTCTCCACTGGTTGGAGACAAGGAAGGAGATGGTTGTGGTTGTTGGAGGTCAGTCATCTCAGCTCCAGGACATCACTGCAGAAGTTCCTCAGGGTAGTGTTCTCGGCCCAACCATCTTCAGCTGCTTCATCAATAACCTTCCTTCCAACATAAGGTCAGAAGTGGGGATGTTCGCACAATGTTCAGCACCATTCACAGATCCTCAGATACTGAAGCAGTCTGTATCCAAATGCAGCAAGACCTGGACAATATCCAGGCTTGGACTGACAAGTGGCAAGTAACATTTGCACCACACAAATGTCAGGCAATGACCATCTCCAACAAAAGAGAATCCAACCATTGGCCCTTGATGTTCAATGGCATTACCATCACTGAATCCCCCACTTCCAACATCCTGGGGGTTACCATTGATCAGAAACTTAACTAGGCTAGCCATATAAATACTGTGGCTACAAGAGCAGGTTAGGAATAGTGCGACAAGTAACTCACTTCCTAACTGCCCAAAGCCTGTCCACCATCTACAAGGCACAAGTCAGGAGTGTGATGGAATACTCCCCACTTGCCTAGATGAGAGTATCTCCCACAACACATGGAGCTTGACACCATTCAGGACAAAGCAGCCCACTTGATTGAAACTGCATCCACAAACATTCACTCTGTCCACCACCGACGCACAGTAGCAGCAGTGTACACCATCTACAAGATGCACTGCAGGAATTCACCAAGGCTCCTTCAACAGCACCTTCCAAACCCATGACTACTACCATCTAGGAAAGACAAAGGCAGCAGATAGATGGGAACACCACCATCTAGAAATTCCCAAGTCACTCACCATCCTGGCTTGGAAATATATCACCGTTCCTTCACTGTCGCTGGGTCAAAATCCTGGAACTGCCTTCCTAACAGCATTGTGGGTGTCCCCACGCCACATGGATTGCAGCGGTTCAAGAAGGCAGCTCACCACCACCTTCTCAAGGGCAACTTGGGATGGGCAATAAATGCTGGCCCAGCCAGTGAAGCCCACATCCCGTGAACGAATAAAATAAGAACACCCTGGTTCAAGTGCCTAGATTTGTTACAATCTATTTCATTATTGTGTAATATGAAACTTGGTTGATACTTTTAATTGATTAGCCAAAATTGCTCCCTCAATTACCATCAAGTCTAACAGATTCATAATCACCAGAACTTCATGATATTGGGGCTTGGAGTGCTGAAATCTTAGTGACATGAAATATGATTGAATCACGATCAAACATAATTCCTGGGGGGGGGTGTGGTTTGGGGTGGATGTGAAGAACTTTTTAATGCAGCGAGTGGTAGTGACAAGAACTTGATGCCTACAAGAGTGGAGGAAGCAGAGACAGAATAAGTGTTGGATGGAACAAGTATTCATACCTTGAAAGAAAGTTTAAGACTGTTAAGATTCCCAAGTAAAATAAATGAGCAGTTTCCATCTAATCTCTAATGAATGAAAACACATGGCAGAAAATATAAGATGTGGAGGAGGATGGAATAATCCTGTAAAATAGATATTAACCAAATGCGGGAAAGAGAGGGGTGTGGGAAGAAAGGATGAGGTAAAATGACCTTGGTCACTACACAACTATGAATATCTTGCACCACTTCTATCAATGTCTCAAGCTGTCCAATATTTCTTAGAAATTGTGCTCGGAAACCCATAAGAACATGGTCCCCTCAGGTCCTTTAATTTAATAGCAGGACCTGATTTAACTTTTTTGTCTCCGTTTCCCAGTTCTGGCCAACCACATCAGGTGGTGAGTAAGCAGGCATCAGGCCACAAACCAGGAGTGGCAAGGAGGAAAGGGATCAGAAAAGACCAGGGAATGGGAAGTGGTGAATGAGAAAGAGATTTGTCACGATTGAGGCAGGGAAGAATCAAGGGGTTGGGTGCAAGGGTTCAAGTATTTTAACACTGACATGATGATCATTGGGACTCTCATTACTCAGAATAGAAGAAACTTTACCGTGTGTCTATTGGGTGGTCAACTTGACCATGGGTGTTGGATGCAGTCCCAATCACAAGGCAATATCATTTAAAAATATTCCAGAAATACTTATGTCTAGGCTGACCAGGTGCCCCAGTTCTGCCAGGTCGGTCCTGGTTTTTCATTAAATGCCCTGTTATATAGACATCCATACACACTATCACTGGACAATAATATGAAGCAATGCTAACCTTGTAAAGCTGCTGGCTACAACAAAAACTGTAGTAAAGTTGGAACTAATTCTTAAGTATTCTTGAGGCATAGTGTAGCACCAACTTGTTGGACTCGGGCAAACCTGAGCTCAGTCAATGCAAGTTACTCTATACCAGCGTAGAATGCCAAGGAAATTGTTGATATTAAGAAATAACCCAATGTCCTTCCAGAGTTTTTAAGCATCAAAAATATTAATGCAGGCCGTAGGATATTATTTAAACATTTTCAATAAGTTAAAAAGATGGCTTAACAGTTACATGCAGCTAGTGTGAAGATCAAATAGTTAAGAAATTATTTGCCAAAACTCAAATCATGACAGACTGACTTGAAACTACAGTAACATTAACCCTAGTGACCCAGAAGTTACATTACATCAAGTAAAAGCTGATGTAGAGGTGACACATTGATTTGCCACCTTAACCCATAGATGTAACAAGGCACTGAGCAAAAGCTGCACACCTTCCCAAACAAATGAACAGAAAGTACTTCTAGGCTTCACATTTATGCACCCTTTGGCCTGATTCAGTTGCAGGATAGGCAAAGGTCTGCAACTAGCAGTCCACCCACACTCACTTTCAGCTGTGGGCGATGCACGAGAACATAAGTGAGATTATTCATCTTCTCTAAAAACAACATAACAAATAGAATTTTATGTTCAAAATTCATTTGCAATGCCAGTAAACCAAATTGAAGCACTAATTTTTGCTGAGTCTAGCAAACTCACGAAACCAACATATCAATAGAGTAAGTCATTAAATTTTATTTGTCTTATTGCCTTGTGCTTGGGACTGCATATCATTTAAAAATATCCCTGAAATACTTATGTCTAGAGTGACCAGATGTCCTGATTTTGCCAGGACAGTCCTGGGTTTTCATTAAACGTCCTAGTATCCTGACAGTTTTCTCCAGATTGCACAAATGTCCAGGTTTTCAGCTTCCCCTAGTGCCCCCCCCTTCAAACCCAGCTCATGAGTTCAATTTCCTGTTGGCAGGCACTAAAAAAAACCTAATTACCTGGAAAAACTCAGCAAGTCTGGCAGCATCGGCGGAGAAGAAAAGAGTTGATGTTTCGAATCCTCATAACCCTTCGACAGAACTAGGTGAATCCCAGGAAGGGTTGAAATATAAGCTGGTTTAAGGTGGTGGGTGGTGGGTGGGCCTGGGCCCACCCACCACCTTAAACCAGCTTATATTTCAACCCTTCCTGGGATTCACCTAGTTCTGTCGAAGGGTCATGAGGACTCGAAACGTCAACTCTTTTCTTCTCCGCCGATGCTGCCAGAGCTGCTGAGTTTTTCCAGGTAATTCTGTTTTTGTTTTGGATTTCCAGCATTCGCAGTTTTTTGTTTTTATTTAACAAAAAAAAACCTTCTCACACTAGGCTGTTCTGCAACTTGGGAATCGAAATGCTGCCCCCTCCCCAACCACTAAGCTGTTGCACCAAGACACTGGACACTCCCACATTCGCAGAAAAAAAAATCCTTCTCCTCAGCATTGGACAGCTTTTTGCTACCCTGGTTTTTGTGCCCTGATTGGCCATTCCATCAGAATACTCCAATTGGCCAATCAAGCTGTCCGTGGAGGCGGCCATCAGGGAAGAACTGCAGAGCGGGAAAGAGCCGGAGGCCAGCAGAACATAGTTGGAGGCCAGAAAGGGAGGCACTGATTTATAGGAAGCACTAGTTAACTTATAGGAGTTACTGAGGATAACTCATAGGAAGTCATGGAGTAATAACCTCCTGTAATTAACCCCTGGCACCACCTAGGAGCCAGAAGGGATTCAGCCTCTGGGTGACGACAGAAGATTGACAGCAGTATCCGCCATCTGCAAGCCGCAGTTGAGGTGGTAGCCAGATGGCATCAATCGACAAACCATCAATCAGCACTGAGGAAGGTGGCAGGCAAGCTCAGTTGAGCCATGGCACGTTCAAGCGATCTTTTCATTGGAAGATTTCATGCTTTCCTACTTGTAGCTCTGGGTGCAAACAAAATCTTCCACACTTTAGGTATGTTTGCTAATTTAAAATCCAGCTTCTAGCTGAAAGCATCTATTATTAGAACCCAGTGAGCAAATGAAAATAAACAAGGCTTTTTAAAAGTGAGATTTGTCTTACTATTGTGCATTGCACAGTAAAATTAGAGTGGAATAGAGGATTCTGTCTGGGATCTTGTGACAAACAAAGCTTTAGTTCAATTTTTTTTAAAAAAAGAGTCAGATATGTCATTGAGACAAGTCTGTAGCTCCTAACTGCCATTTTCAAAAACTGGGTGTCTTAATAGGGTTGCCAACCCTGACTGGATATTCCAGGGGATGGCATCACATGACCTTCAGGTGCCCCTCCCCCAGACTCCTGCCATTGGTGACCCGGCTTGTCAATCATCACAGAGCATTGCTGTCCCAAGGCCTTTCAATGTGTCCCAGTTTTGCCTTTTGAAAATCTGTTCACCCTACTTATGTCAGTCACAAGAAAAAATAATTGAGGGAGAAGAAATTAGGCCAACAAGGAAGCTCAAGTGGTACAAACTCCACTGTGATTATAAATAATGGTTATCCCAACCAACAAACTTAACCACATACCTTGGAAGCCTGCGGAGTGGAAATAACATGCACTGTACTGGGCTTGACTCCATTAGGTTTGGGTCGTTTGTAAAGGGCAAATCTGCTTTTCCTGCGTCCTCTGTCACCATTTGGAAGGGAACCGTTGTACCTGTGAGTAAAAAGGAAGCTGCAATAAAATTTCTGTCATCAAAATATGCAATTTGTCCATATTCTACAATTATAAATGTTTCTGATCAATAAACTTGTTTCAAAGATGCAGGAGCAAATTATGCACTGAAACGCAGTAAGACATCTCGAAAGAATAACCTCTTCACATTGGCACCATACCATTGTTACAAATATCTAATTTCATAATTCATGCGTTTTAGAAGCATAATTTTTAGTTTGAGGGATTGGATTTTTAAATGAAAGATAAATAGAAAAAGTTGAGTTTGATAAATTGGTAAATGCCAAGATAATTACAATCCAAAGGGTGGTCGACGTTTACTTGAAGGGGTTAAAGTTGGATATGTTAAAACAATAAACAACAGGTTGTCCTCTGTTAACTTTGTTATAGAGCCAGTAATTCTGGTAAGATTGCAGATGTCTCAATTAGAGAAATAAATTATTAATGCATTTCCCTAGATCAAAGAAGGGTTTGAAAGCAATTGGTAAACAAAAGAATGCCTTAAAATATCCCTATACTTTTTGGATCAAGAGGCAAGTTTAAAGTTGGCAATAATTAATTTAAGTTTCGACCTGGAACATCCCAGGTGTGCAACATTGCTACAGAAGTAGAAGTAGGTTATGCAGGTACCATTTTGTTTTGGGTTTTTATCTGAGATTTCTCACAGAAGGCAGTTAAGTCACCCTGTAAGCAGCTTTGAAACTGCAAGGAGCTGTAGGCCAGAATCAGAGGGCTATCAGAAAACAAGGGTGCTTTCTGATGTGGAGTCACTAAACAAGAGCGCAGTGAGGCTCATGCTCATATGGGAAGTCCACAATCACGAGGTGTTTAAGGGGAGATGGAAGATCACCTAGCTGAATGCTAGTGGAAGGACCCTAAGAAATCTTACATCTTGGAGAATAATGGGAACA
Organism: Carcharodon carcharias; assembly: GCF_017639515.1. Classification (NCBI taxonomy): domain Eukaryota; kingdom Metazoa; phylum Chordata; class Chondrichthyes; order Lamniformes; family Lamnidae; genus Carcharodon; species Carcharodon carcharias. Next base: position 62,186,404 of record NC_054486.1, read on the forward strand.
CTGAGGAGAATCAAAGCGAATTCCTGAAAGTAGTGGCATACACGTTGGCTTAGATCCCAGGAGAAGTAAAGGAACCCTCAAGATCCTGTAAAGTATAGAGGAACACTTGGATGAAAAAAAAACAGGGAGTGTCTTTCTTTGGACGATTCACTCTCTTCCCTGAAATCAACCTGGTGAATCTAAGCTGTACACAAACTATGGCCTAAATGCCCTTTCCATAAAAAGGATGCTCAAACCATATACAGTACTCTTAACTGTGGTCTAAGCAATATTTGTAACAAGTTCATTCTTCCTTTACTCATGTATACGATGCCACTATTTATAAAACTAAAAAAATCTATTGATTTTTTAATGACTTTACTACCTACATTCACTCATTCAGGAATTGATATATCATGACCCCTAGAAATTGTTATTAATCTATGCACTCAAGGACCTGTCCATTAATCGTACTCCCATTCATTTTTTCTCCCAAAACCTAGAGGAGATGGTGACGTAGTGGTAATGTCACTCGACTAATAATCCAGAGGCCCAGGCTAATGTGTTGGGTTCAAGTCCAATTCTGGCAGAATTTAAATTCAATTAATTAATAAATTCAATTAATCAATAGTCTCAATAAGGGTGACCATGAAACTATTGATTGTCATAAAAACCCATCAGGTTCACTAATGTCCTTTAGGGAGGGAAATCTGCTGTCCTTACCTGGTCTGGCCTACGTGTGACTCAGGCCTACAGCAATGCGATTGACTCAAATGCCCAATGAGCAACCTAGAAAGTCACTCAGTTGTACCAAACTGTTTCAGGAAAGTTGAAAAGGAATAAAACCGGACAGACCTGGCACCGACCAAGCCCTGAAAAATGCCCCTTAATATCAAATGGGGGGCTTGTACCAAAATTGGTGATAGCTGTCCCATATTCAGCCCAAGCCCAAACGTTGTCCAGGTCTTACTGAATGCAGGCACAAACTGCTTCAGTATCTGAGGTCAGTATCTGAGGAGTTGTGAATGGTAATGAGCACTGCACAACTACTGAGCAGCCCCACTTCTGCCCTTATTTTGGAACAAAGTTCCAAAACAACTTAACTCATTAAATCGTACCTTACAGCAGGGATCAAAATACATGGGGGTGGCAGGTGAATTAACTTTCAAAAGCCCACCAAAAATCAATGGTAGGGCGAAAGGGGACAAATGCTGGTGAGACACAGACAGAATCTTTGACTAGAGCTGCTGCTGCTCCAAAAAATCTGACTCGCCCATTTCCACTGCAGTCCATGTGGTATAGATACACTCACAATGCTATTAAGGTACAAGTGCCAGGATTTTGACCTAATGACGGTGAAGGAACTGCGAAGTAGACCCAAATCAGAATACTGAGCGACTTGAAGGGAACCTGCAAGCGGTGGTGTTCCCATGCATCTGCTGTTGTCCTTCTACGTGGTAAAAGTTAAAGGTTTGGAATATACTGTTGAAGCAGCCTTGGCGAGTTGCTGAATGTATGTTGTTGATGGTACACACTGCTGCTACTGGGTACTGGTGGCAGAGGGTGAAAATGTTTAAGGTGGATGGGGTGCTTATCAAGCAAGCTGCTTTGTCCTGGATGATGCTGAGTTTGAGTATTGCTGGAACTGCGCTCATCCAGGCAAATGAAGAGTATTCCATCACACTCCTGACTTGCACCTTCTGGACAATGGGCAGGCTTTGGGAAGCCAGAAGGCAAGTTGCTCGCTGTAGAATTCCTAGCCTCTGACCCATTCTTGTAGCCACAGAATTTATACAGTTGGTCCAGTTTCTGGTCCATGGTAACTCCCAGGATGTTAATGGAGGGGAATTCAGCAATAGTGATGTAGTTGAAAGTAATGGGGAGATAGTTAGGTTTTCTCTTGGACATAATGTTACAAATATGAGGGTTTATATGATTGTTGTATTTTAGGGCTGTGTCTTTAATTTGAGGTAGAATGAGGGGTTGGGTGTGATGGGTTGGGGTGGGGGTACGTTGTAACCTGTTTGGCAGTCTGCCTGACAGCAAGCCTGAGTGAGATTAAAGGGATGCTTGGGTCATTTCTGATAGAAGCGTAAGGTGCCTCTGACCCAGGAGGCAATGGCAGCAGCAGTTGTGTTTACTGTAGTTAGACTGCTAATCTCCAAAGGAACACAGTTAACATTTTGAGTCTGTATGACTCTTCAACAAAGTCATACGGACTCGAAACGTTAACTGTGTTCCTCTCCACAGATGCTGTAAGACCTGCCTGAGTTTTTCCAGGTATTTTTATTTTTGTTTTGGATTTCCAGCATCCGCAGTTTTTTGCTTTTAAACTCCAAAGGTGTTGAGAACGTCAGGTTGTAAAAGTTAGGCTTTAAACTGCCCATTTACTTCCAAGATAAAAAAGTTGGGTTCTCCACTAAGATCCAGGAGAGGGGGAGAAGTTGGAGGCTGAGTCTATCTGGTTCACCATGCAGGAATGAGGCTGGGAGTTCACTCTGATTGAAAAGACCAAATTCATGAGGATTTGAAATGAGGCTGGAAGATTTGCCTGGCTTGTGTTAGAAGGAGAAGTTGCATGAAAAATCATCACCATAATGTACAGTTCTGGGGTTAAAGGTTGCCAAGCGAGGAAAGGATAGGAAAAGAACAGAAGTAAACTCTTGGGAGATAAGAGTCACTTCGGGCTGGATCTGGGAAAATCAAATTACTACTTAGGGGACTGTGTAAAATGTTCCTGTAAAGTGGATTTTTCCAGTTGTATTAAAAGTAAACAGGAAAGTTGTGTTCTGTAGTTGAAAATATAAATTGCCCACAAAAGTATTTAGTCAATAGTGCTTTCAGTCTGGCAGTTACAGTAAAAGTCTTAAAATATGAAACCTTGTTGCGTCATCCTTTCAGCTAGCAACTGGAAGTTCGCTTTTTTTTTAAAAAAAACTACTGGTCTTTACGGGGATCATTGTACTCAGTCAGATCATAAGTCACTCAGCCCAAGCCCAAATGTTGTCCAGGTCTTACTGAATGCAGGCAAAGACTGCTTCAGTATCTGAGGAGTCGTGAATGGTACTGAACACTGCACAACCACTGAGCATCCCCACTTCTGCCCTTATTTTGGAACAAAGTTCATTATGAAGCAGCTGAAGATGGTTAGGCCTAGGACACTACCCTGAGGAATTGCTGCAACGATGTCCTGAGGTAGAGATGACTGGCCTCCAATAGCAACAACCATCTTCCTTTGTACTAAATATGACTAACAAATGGAGAGTTCCTCCCCTTCCCACTGACTTCAGTTTTGCTAGGGCTCTTTGATGCCAGACTCAGTCAAATGCTGCCTTGACGTGAAGGGCAGTCACTCACCTCACCTCGAGTTCAGCTCTTTTGTCCTTGTTTGGGCCAAGTCTGTAATGAGGTCAGGAGCCATGTGAGCATGGTGAAATCCAAACAGTGACAAGTTCCATCACTTTGCAGAGACCGAGGATAGACTGATAATTGGCCGAATTGGATTTGTCCTGTTTTTTGTAAACAGAACATACCTACGCAATTTTCCACATTGTCAGGTAGATGCCAGTGTTGTAGCTGTACTGAAACAGCTTGGCCGGCAGGGGGACAGCTATTTCTGGAGCACAAGTCTTCATTACTACTGCCCGGATGTTGTCAAAGCCCAAAGCCTTTGCATATATCCAATGCCTTCAGCCATTTCTTGATATCATGTGGAGGGAATCAAGTTGACCGAAGGCTGGCATCAGCAATGCTGGGGACCTCAGGAGGAGGCAGAGATGGGTCATTCACTTAGTACTTTTGGCTGAAGATTGTTGTAGATGCATCAGCCGTATCTTTTTCCCATGTTTGCCTTCCTTATCAAAGGATGAGGATACCTGTGGAGCATTCAATTTAACATTTGTGGAGCTGACAATTTAACAATTGTTTAATTGTCCACCATGATACACAATTGGATGTGACAGGGCTGCAGAGCTTTGATCTACTCACATCACTGCAGTGACTACACATCAGCATACTTCAATTGCAGAAGCTGAAAATCTGAATTAGAAACAGAAAATGCTGGGGGGAAAAAGAAACAGCATGTCAGACAGCATCTAAGACGACAGAAACAGTGTTATGTAAGAAAAATCATTGCTCTGAAGTGTTGTTGAGCATGATTTTATTCCCCAAAAATGGTTCAATTTTGTTCAGGTTGGGAGGTTAAAAAGTTACAAAAGCTGAAACCAGAACTACAGCCCACCTCGAATCAGACTGCATCTGGTTTTACGAAGCTGGATGAGGGGAGAGTGAGCAGTCCGCTCGCAGGAAGCAGGTCAGTCACTGAAATCTTAAGGAGGCTGCGTGCCTTAATTTTAAATGGAAGTAGATAATAGTGATTTGCATAAGGGCAGGCCCTCTGCTCATCTCTCCACACCTCCTCAGAGCCTCCCACTTTCAATCTCAATGAGCTTTGGACTAAGAAAAAGAACACAAGAGGTGGTTTCTCATTGCCTTCCTCACGTGCTTAAAGGAAACACGAGTCATTTTCCCAAATGATTCTCTGCCTGTAAGCAGCCATTGTCCCTCAAGGTTCTAGGTCTTCTGCTGTCACTATGAAAAATTGATGGTTCCATCGCTGGCCTTGACTTGTAACCCTGAACATGGGACTGGGATGACTCGCAAAAAGTCAGGGATAATCACCCCATGAAGTCTCAAATGACACTAGTAAAAGGCAAGAAGGGTAAAATTCATAAGCCAAGTATGTTTACTGTACTGCTTGTGAGCCAGGGGGAAGACTTTTCCTTCAGGCCCAACAGCTAATCCTGTAAACTCACCCCACTACCAATGATTTCTTTTTTCATACACCTTTACCACCATCTATTAGCCCCCTGCAATCATATTCCCTTCCCCCAACCACAGCCTCCACACACCCACCCCCTACCGAACAACCTCAACACCACCACTCCATAGACCCTGTTCAGCTGCAGTGTTGTACTACAGGGTTATACTGTCAAACTTGCTGTCAGGCAAGAAACCTACAGAACAAAACTTAAGAAACATTCAAGAAACCCATAATTCTACAACTCCATCCTACACCATCACGCCAAACACGCCTCCAAGTTTGGGGCTATCACTCCTCAGCGGTGCTGCCTGGCCTTCTCTGTTTTCCCAACAATTCCTATATAAACTTCAAATTATTTTACTGCTAGCGTGCACCCCAATTTGTATTAGTCCATTTGATCCTTGGATAGGAAGCTAAGAGAGATAAATGAAGGTGGCAGATCCTGCCATTTAGAAGGTTGCAAAAGGAAGACAGTGCAGGCATATCTAGAGGCTAGAATTAATTTGCAAAACAGGTGTAACAGTGGTATGAAGGAATAAGGAACTTTTTTCTTTCTATTCATAAAACGTGGACTACACTGGCAAGGTCAGCATTTATTGTCCATCCCTAAATGTACTTGAGAAAGTGATAACCTCCCTTCTTGAATCATTTGCAGACCACATGGTGTTGCTACACTCACTGCCATTAGGGAGACAGTTTCAGGATTTTGATACAGTGACAATGAGTCAGTGGTATACTTCCATGTGGGATAGTCTAAGACTTGGAGCGGAACATGCAAGTGGTAATGTTCCCTTGCACCAGCTGCCTTTGTTCTTCTTGGTACTGGTGACTGCAGGTGTCAGGAGGTGCTGTGGAAGGAGCCTTGGTGAATTGCAGCATTACATGCTGTAGATATTTTGACATGTATTTAGTAAGTTTTCAATTGTTGTGGAAAAATCAGTGCAGCCTGTAAGTGAGGCACTCCTGAAGAATCACAATAAATTTTTGAAGAATGAGTTATACTTGGAGAAATACTGACAAATAATGGTGTCATATTTTCTGAAAAAACTAGTATTTGATAGTTTCTTCAGCATCATGCACCCTGGCTATTCTAAATGAAGCAAGTATTTTTGGTAAAACTGAGCAGTCCTTGAAATAGCTACACAGATTTATTGTGAACTGTTTCTATACGTGATACTCACTATGCAAATAAAAATATCTCAGCTGAATAAATGTTATATTATTCCTTTGTTTTAAAGTGCCTGTTCACAAAATTTTTACCTTTAAAAAGGTATCTGCAATGTCCTATTAATTGTCGCTAAACACGTTTCTCTCCATGAACCATCATAAAAGTCCAAAACTAAGTAGGTTTCATTGGGAGAAATGAGTGGTTTCCTTGATAGGTAGTTATAGTACTAATTTCTCTACCCACAGTGACAGAAGTCACTTTCAAACTGTAGTTGGACTGCAGTTAGCACTTCTCTTCATAATTAGGAAAATTGACTGCTTATGGTTTTAAAAAGACATATTTATATAGCGCCTCATCATCTTTCAAAAAGATATCAAAGAATGAACTTAAGTACAGTAACAGTTATGAAAAGTAAATGGGTAGCAGCTATTCTGTACACTGCCAAATCTCATGAGCAGCAAAAAAAAGTTAATCTGGCATGCAAAGAATGGTAGGAGAATTTATGCTGTTCTTAAAAAGCCCCACAGCACGATTTGAAGATACATTTAAAGTACTGAAACACAGGTTTGGTTAAATAACTGAACAAAACAACACTTCATACATTATGGATGGATTTAGCTCAACTTGTGAGAAACCCACCAGATCAGGTGGAACACTGATTTTTACATCTTGCTCAATATTACCCATTGACTTCAATGGGGATAAAATCAGACCGAGTGCAAAACCAATATTTCACCTAATCCCGTCAAACTTCCTGACAGGTGGGATGGATCAATATTGGCACCATTGAGTGGGGTGTAAAAATCAGCATTCCCCTTGATCCAATGGGTTTCCTACCCAGTGAGTTGGGTTGAAGTTGACCTATCACACACTCCGATGCTGCACTGGAATATTGTTAGGTTTTGATGCTCATTCCTGGCACAATACTCAAACCCAAAATTTTCTAACTCACCAGTGAGAATACTGTAAATCAACCTGAAAGACGGTCTTACATTATTGGACATAGGTGTCACCTCTCAATATAAACTACCAACAGAACTCAACCAGTAGTGTTCTGTATTTAGCACTTCAGTTCCAAACCCACCAAGGTCCCAATGCTTACAAAAAGAACAATTCTGCACACTAGCATTGTTACAACAGCAACCTGCATTTATAAAGCAACTTTAATGTAGCAAATGTCCCATGGTGCTTTGACTTATCCTGGCAGGGCTTTTCCCAATGTCAGAGTATAGGTCCAAATAGACCAGCAATGGTGAAAACACAGTAGCAGTCAGATCTAACACAAACGCTATCAATAGGAACCATTTAACTTTGTCACCAGCGGTACTTCACTCACTCACAATGAAGTTTTCACTCAAACAGTGCCCTTCCAATAACAAACATTCCTGCAGTGGTCATTTCTTGGAAATGGTTAGAATATATATATTTTCAAAAATTTAAAATCTAAAAAGGTGAAAGTCAATTTTTAATAATTCATTCCATTCTGTAATGAATTGATTTTTATCCTAACATTCTTCTCATCAGCTCATTTGCTGCCTCTCCCACCTCCACTTAGAATCAATGGCCCAGATTTTGTGGTCAGCAGCAAAGCAATGGTGCTCACTGCTGACATCAAAGAAAGCTGCCCACAAACATCTAGCACTTTATAATGACATAGATTTCACCATTCCCAGTATTAATTTGAATCTGGCAGCAAGTCCAAGGGGAGCTCCAGTAACATTGATGTCATCAAGCCACATTGCAGCCAATCACATTCAAGAATTCTTTGACAGCAAAACAGGACGTAAAATGCCCCGATCATTCTTCGCTTTTAATTAGATTTTATTAAGTAAAATAAATGATTGATACTTAAAGTTTTTGTGATATTTCAACTTAAAAAAATTAAAACTATGGAATTTATTGGAATGGAAAAATCCAATATCACACAAATACAACAGCAGGTTATCATATCAAGTTGTTGTGCAGTTACAACTTAATATCCTATTCAAAACCCATTTACCTCATTAAACAAGATTTTTTTTAATAAACCAGGAGTTTATCAGCGTGAAGCAAAGTTTGTCAAGTTCAGTGATTTCCAATGGATTGTCATCTGTGGGAACTTCAACAGCACATCCGATGGTGAAGTGCAAGATCATTAACAGAAACTTCTAGTTTCCAGGCTTAACTGCATGTCTGTAGACTCCAGGAGTTGCCATCAATTTCAAAGGAGTAATACTGCAAACAGTTTCATTGTCAATACTACTACAAAATCTAGGCCATAGTGTCTTCCAGCACAAGAGGCCGCCACTTGGCCGGTTTTCACCAAAACCCTGCAAGTATATATGTCCAATAACCTTTTGAAATTTCCTTTAGAATCTGTTTCCACCACTGTTTACAATCAAATTAAGATCTGAAACACAACTGTTCCAGAGTTTTCACTGCCACCACACCAGGTCATATAATTTCAATATTTACACTCCCTATCTTCAGGGACAATTGGTCTACTCACAATAGACTCATGGTGTTGCTTGAACTGGAGCACATACCTAAAGCAGACCTGAAATTTGCAACAAGGTTTGAGAGTTTTAAATGATCATACTACAGTAAATGGCCGTATACAGGGAGGGTGGACTAAAAGCCACATTCCTTGTTTTATTTTACATTAATAGTAATATTTTTTTTAAAATGTTTCTGGGATTGGATCCCTTGTCAAATATTAAGAGAAGCCTTAATGCTATATTGATGAGACTTTGAAAAGTGATTGTGACTTTAATGTGGGTTACACTTGTCAAGCATAAAATAATTAATCAATAGTAGAAATAATGAATAACATGCATGTTACGAGGGGATGTCCATAAGTTACAAAAGGAAAATAATTTTAATTTAATTGTTACCTGTAAGAGAAACTGTTAAAAATAAAACTAACTAAATATTAGGATGCATCACAAGGGCATTTAACTACAACTTAAAACATGATCCTGTGCACTGGTGAGGTTGCATTCTGCAATTGTGCACATAATTCTGAGTTCCCTACCTTCAGAACTACATCGATTAGTTGAAGACGACTCAAAGCCAAAAAGAAAGGTTCCGAAATTCAGATCACTAAGTTACAGGAAAAGATGTGGAATTTTGAGCTTGTTTTAGTTTGATTAACAGTGCAGGGTGGAGATATGAGCCAAATGCTGAAAAGATGTAGATCATACAGATGAAAGAATGCTATGTCCATTGTACTGAGTGCAAACGTGAGAGCACTATTGTATAATGAACCTGTCTCATGCAAGATTAAAGATCTGAAGGAATTCCCTTTTCCACCTTCCCTCTCCAGCATAAGTAGTGGCTACATGGATGAGACTCCTAACGAGAAGTGTCTGTGGGGAAAAAGATTAAAATGAGGTATATGACCCTTCATCAGAATCTACAAAGGGTTAATATCTGATACATTAACTATTTTCCTTTCTCCACAGGTGTTCTTTTTTGTTTTCATTTCAGATTTCCAGTATTTTAATTTTTGTCCCAATGAAAGCAATTAATGTTGACTTGTACAACAAAAACACTTAGAAAAACTTAATTTATGACTCGAAACGTTAGCTGTATTCCTCTCCACAGATGCTGTCAGACCTGCTGAGTTTTTCCAGGTATTTTTGTTTTTGTTCCAGATTTCCAGCATCCGCAGTATTTTGCTTTTATCTTAATGTTGACTTGTGAATGTTTCTGGAAAAATAGTCCCATTCCCAATCAGCTGAGGGTAATTCATAGGTATGTGTGAATATTTCAGTCTATACTTTTGGATAAGACACTCAGAGTGGTGCAGGAAGAGGTGTGTGGGGGCTTGCAGGGCAATAAATAATGGAGTTGTAAATGAATATTCTAGAAACCTGCTTCAGAACCTTCTGAGAATCAGGGTATGTTCATGCAACATGTTCCTTTAGGATTGGACTGTTGAAACATCTTGCCTTTTCTGGGTTGCTTAGGTGTATATTCATTATTACCTTGAGGACCACACAAGCTACATTTACCTAATCACTCTTATGAAAGGGCACTTCACAGAAGCAAAAATTAACACCAAGTCAAAGGAAAGGCATCAGGACAGATGAGCAAAAGTTTGGTTAGAGATAGGTTTTGAGAACACTTCGGAGGAGGTGATAGAGTGGAGGAGAGGTTTAGGGAATGAATTCCTGAGACTAGAGCGTAGACAGCACAGCTGAGAATGGCAAGTGAAGGAAGCAAGACATGAATAAGAGGCTAGAGTTAGAGAAAAGCAGAGTTCTTAGAGGGTTGTAGAGCTGGAGGATGTAACAAAGATAGGAAGGAGCAAGGCCATGGAGGGGCTTAAACACCAGGATGAGAACTTAAAAATTGAGGCAATCTGGAACCAATGTAGGTCAGTGAGCAAAGAGATGATGTGTGAACAGGGCTTAATTTGAATAAAACTACAAGCAGCAGAGTTTTCGACTGAGTTTAGAGAGAGAGGAAGATGGGAGATTGGTGAGAAAAGCATTGAAATGGTTCCATTAATTCACATTGTCTCAGGCTTAAGATACAAATAAATTTTGGTGTTTTGACCGAGAACCTAACCACCAATGAAGGAACAGTATTAAAAAACCTTTTTAAACCTCTGAACTGCTAAGCCAGGGCATCTGCCTTCCCATTAATTGCAGGAACTGCCCTTGGTGCAAAATCAGTTTAGCAGCTGGTATATCCCTCAGTAACAAACCTCCAGACCTACAAAATTTAAGCACAGTGAAATCAGCAATTGATACACATGAAGAGTTTATTGTCTAGTCTAATGAGGAAGGTTAGCAAGCCTCATGGGGCACACAGACTGTGCTTTGCACATTCATACTGCAACATGTGTTTAGATAGGCACCATTAATGTAATAAAAAGTCACACCGTGCTTCACAGGAGCATTATTAAACAAAAGATGACACCTATCCACATACTGGGCAGAATCTAGGGTGCATGCTCAGGGTCGGCGGCAGGGGTGCAGGTGTCGTAGAATCAAGCCTTGGCAAGGCAGTGGGGGGCCTCATCTTGCCACTGCTGGTAGGATGCCACATGGAGAGGCCACCCAGTAAAGGTTGGTGGCCTCCTTGCGGGCTCAGGCCCTACTGATGGGGAATTCTGTGGCCCACTGAGGGGCCCCTTGCAGCAAAGGTATGCCCTCACAAAGCCCCATCTTCCATCAACAAAGTACCCCCTCACCCCACCCCACCCCCCCACTGGGGCCTGCATAACTGGCACCAGAAAGACCTACATTCCAGGGCCTCCTTCAACTCTGCCATTTGGGACTGGCTACAGTCCCAGCAGCAGCCACCTTCATTGGTGGTTAGGTGCTGCTGGAATTGAAGAGCTGTTGGCCCACCAATAAGCCACAGCTCTTGGTTGAGGGATCTCTGCACTTAACAGAAATCCCGATGCTGGGCAGTTTACTGCCCAACGTCCATGCACTTACATCAGGGCCTCTGAAAATGGCCACGGAGGGGTTGCCCCCGATTTTCCTGACAGTGTACAGGTAACAGCCGTAGTCATTAAATTCAGTCCATTAGGCCAGATGACCAAAAGCTGTGTCAAAGAGGTAGATTTTAAAGTGTCTTAAAGAAAAGTGAGGTCGAGAGAGGGAATTCCAGAGCTCAGTCTTGACAACTAAGGCACAGCTATCAACAGCTGAACAATTAAAATCTGGGTTGCTCAAGAGCCCAGAATTAGATAAGCACAGGCATCTGAGGGTTGTGGGGCTGGAGAATCCACAGATTGGGAGAGGCCAGGCCATGGAGGAACTTGAAAACATGAATGAGAATTTTTAAATCAAGATGTTGCTTGACCAATAGTCAATGTAGGTCAGCAAGCACAGGGGTAACAGGTGAACTGGACATGGTGCAAGTTAAAACACAGGCAACAGAGTTTGAATGATCAAGTTTATGGAGTGTAAAATGTGGGAGTCCAGCCAGAAGTGCATTGAAATAGTAAAGTCTAGAGGTAACAAGAATGAATGAATTTCAGTAGATGAGCAGAGATAGGGTTAAAGTCAAGTGATGCTACAGAGGTGAAATAGGCAGTCTTAGAGATTGTTTGAAAATGTGGTCAAAGTTCAGAGTCAAATATGACACCAAGGTTGCAAAGAGATTGCTTTAGCCTCAGACTGTTTGGCAGGTAAAGACCATCTAGTCTACCAAGCCTGTCCTATACTGGCATAATGCAAATAATGCAAACACCATCACCCCATGTCTTTGTCCTATCATACAACAGCAGTGTGTACCATCTACAAGATGCACTGCAGGAATTCACCAGGCTCCTAAGACAACACCTTCCAAACCCACAACCACTACCATCTAGAAGGGCAGCAGGCACATGGGAACACCACCACCTGGAAGTTCCCCTCCAAGTCACTCAACACCTTGGCTTGGAAATATATTGTCATTCCTTCACTGTCACTGGGTCAAAATCCTGGAGCTCTTTCCCTAACAGCACAATGGGTGTACCTACACCACATGGACTTCAGCGGTTCAAGAAGGCAGCTCACCACCAACTTCTCAAGGGCAAATGGGGTGGGGGGGGGGAGGGGGGGTGGTAGCAATGAATGCTGGCCCAGCCAGCAATACCCACATCCCATGAATAAATTTAAAAAAACAAAATCGACTTGGCGAAGCTACACAAAAAAATTGTTTTACAAAATAAAAAACACTGGGAAATTCATCGTTTCTTGCTCTGCCACCTAAAACAGACAAATAAGTTAGTTGATTTTGCTGAAGGCCAATCATTTCAGACCAAGGACATGCTGCAGAAGTGCTTCAGGGGAGTGATCTAGGCCTAACCATCTTCAGCTGCTTTATCTTACCTCCATCATAAGGTCAGAAGTGGCTGATGATTTCAGCGTTCAGTGCCATTCACAGTGCCTCAGATACTAAAATAGTTTATGCCTACAGGCAGCAAGAACTGGGCAACATTTAGACTTGGGCTGACTAGTGGCAAGTAATATTCATGCCACACAAGAGCCAGGCAATACCATCTCCAATTAGAGAATTTAAATATCTTTCCTTGACATTCAATGGCATTAATATTGCTGAATCCCCCACCATCAACATCCTGGGGGCTACCATTAACCAGAAACTGCACTGGACCAGCATATAAATGCTGTGGCTATAAAAACAGATCAGAGACTAGGAATCCTGCAATGAGTAACTCACTTCCCGACTCCCCAGAGCCTGCCCACAATCTACTAGGCACAAGTCAGAAGTGCGATGGAATACCCTCCACTCACCCGGATGACTGTAGCTCCAATAACTATCGGCACCATCCAGGACAAAGCAAAGCAACCCACTTGATTGGCACCCCATCCACTACCTTAAAACATTCACTCACTTCATCAATGATGCACAGTGACAGCAGTGTGCTCAATCTACAAAATGCACTGCAGCAACTCGCTAAGGCTCATTCAATAGCACCTCCCAAACCCAAGGCATAGCACTTAGAAGGACAAGAGCAGCAGATGTACAGGGACGTCACCACCACCTGCAAGTCCCCCTCTAGCTCACAGGCCATCCTGACTTGGAACTAAATCTTCATTCCTTCAGTCAAAATCCTGAAACTCCCACAGTAACAGCACTGTGGGTGTACCTATACTACATGGACTGCAATGATTCAAGAAGATAGTTCCCAACCACCTCAAGAGCAATTAGGGATGGGCAATAAATGCTGGCCTTGACATACGTAGAAAAAAAAATGAAAAAGCTCCTAAAGATAGCAGTAACAGGAACATCTTTTTCATATCCTACCTACCTTTTATGTTGGCAAAATTCAGGAAATTGTCTAGCTCCTTTCTGAATCCCTACAGCAATTCTCCATTCATTGAATGTGCCAGCAACCTGCTCCAAAGACTCTGAAAATTATCTCCTTGCATCTAACCTACAAACATACAAATTAGGAGGAGTAGGCCACTTGGCCTCTCGAGCCTCCTCTGCCATTCAATATCATGGCTAATCTGAATGTAACCTCAGCCCTACATTCCTGCCTACCCCTGATAATCTTTCATCACCTTGGTAATCAAAAATCTATTAGCTGCCTTGAAAATATTCAAAGACTCTGCTTCCACTGCCTTTTGAGGAAGAGTTCCAAAGATTCTCAATCCTCAGAAAAAAACTTCTCATTTGTGTTAAACGAGCCATCTCTCACTTTTAAACAGTGACCTCTAGTTCTAGGTTCTCCGACAAGAGGAAACATCCTCTCCACATCCGTCCTGTCAAGACCCCTCAGGATCTTAAACGTCTCAATAAGTCACCTCTTACTCTTCTAGCCTAACTTGTCCAGCTTTTCCTCATAAGACAACCCACCCATTCCTGGTATTAGTTAGTAAACCTTCTCTGAGCTGCTAATGCATTTACATCTTTCTTTAAATAAGACCACCAGTACTGGACAGAGTACTCCAGGTGTAGTCTCACCTGTGCCCTGTATAACTGAAGCATAACCTCCCTACTTTTGTAAGCAATTCCCCTCACAATAAATGATAATATTCCATTAGCCTTCATAATTACCTGCTGAACCTGCAAACTAACCTCGTGATTCATGCACTAAGACACCCAGATCCCTCTGAATCTCAGCTCTGCAATCTCTCACTGTTTAGATAAGCTTCCTTTTCATTCTTCCTGCCAAAATGAACTATTTCACATTTTCCCACATTATACCCCATTTGCCAGATCTTTGCCCACTCACTTAACCTATGTCACTTTGCAACCTCCTTACATCCTCTTCACAATTTACTTTCCTACCTTTGTGTCGTCAGCAAATTTAGCAACCATTCCTTTGGTCCCTTCATCCAAGTCATTTATATAAATTGTAAAATGTTGAGACCCCAGCACTGACCCCTGTGGCACACCACTCATCACATCCTGCCAACCAGAAAAAGACCCATTAGCTAACCAATCTTCTATCCATGCCAATTTGTTACCCCCCACACTATGAGCTTTTATTTTCTGCAATAACTTTTGATGTGGCACTTTATCAAATGCCTTCTGGAAATCTATGTATAGTAAATCCACCAGTCCCCCTTTATCCACATGTGACTCCTTCAAAGAACTCCAATAAATTCGTTAAACATGATTTCCCTTTTACAAAACCATGTTGACTCTTGAGTGCCCTGAATTTTACTTAATACCCTACTGTAACATCTTTAATAATAGCTTCTAACATTTTTCCTATGACAGATGTTAGGCTAACTGGCTGTAGTTTCCTGCTTTCTGTCTTCCTCCCTTTTTGAATAAAGGAGTTACATTTGCTATTTTCCAATCTAATAGGACCTTCCCCAAATCTAGGAAATTTTGGACAATTAAAACCGATGCATCAACTATCTCATTGGCCACTTTTTTCAAGACCTGAGGGTGAAGTCGATCTGGACCTGGAGATTCATCAACCTGCAGCCAAACAATTTTCTCAATACCATTTCCCTGGTGAGTAATTTTCCCCGAATTCCTCCCTCCCATCCATTTCCTGATTTACTATTTCCAGGATGTTACTTCTGTCCTCCATAGTGAAGACTGAAGCAAAATAACCATTTGTCTGCCATCTCCCTACTTTCCATTATCAAATCCCAGGCGCACACACACTACAGGACCAACTCTCAGTTTGTTAACTCTTTTCTCATTTAAATATCTATAGAAATTCTTGCTATCCGTCCCTATATCACTAGTTAGCTTTCTCTCATACTCTATTTTCGTCTTTTTGTCATTCCTCACTGTTCTTCATATTCTTTCCAATCTTCTGATTTGCCACCCGTCTTTGCGTAACTATATACTTTTTCTTTAAGTTTGATGCTGTCTTTAACTTTTTTAGTTAACCACGGATAGTGGGACCCATACCCCCACCCTTTTGGGATTTTTCTTTCTCATTGGAACGTATATATTCTGCATACTCTGAAACATCGCTTTAAATGTCTGCACCTGAACTTCTATTAGCATATCCCTTAACCTCATTTGCCCATTCACTTTAACTAGCTCTGCCTTCATGCCCTCATAATTACCCTTATTTAAGTTTAAAATACTAGTCTTGGATGCAATCATTTCTCCCTCAAAATGAATGTACAATTCAATCATATTACGATCGCTGCTATCTAGGGGTGCCTTCAGTTGGAGGTTATCCATTAATTCTCCCTCATTGCTCAATACCAGGTCTAGTATAGTCTGCTCTCTGGTTGTCTCCAGAACATGCTGTTCTAAGAAACTATCAACTCCACATCCACACTACCTTTGCCCATTTGCTTTTTCCAAACTATGTAGATTAAAATCCCCCATGATTATTGCTGTACCTTTCTGGCAAGCATTATCTCTTCTTTTATACGCTGTAGTTACAATTAGGAGGCCCGTACACCACTCCCAAAAGTAACTTCTTGCCTTTCCCATTTCTCAAACCGCTTCTACATCCTGGTTTCCTGAACTTAGGTCATCCCTCTCTAATGTGCTAATACCATCATTAACAGAGCCACCCCACCACCTTTCCTAACTTCCTGAATGTCACATACCCTTCAATATACAGGTCCCAATCTATGTCATCCTGTGGCTATGTTTCTGTAATGACTGTCAAATCGTATTTATCACAAGTAGAAATAACTATCAGCTCATCTCTTTTGTTTCAAATGCTACGTGTGTTTAGATACCATAAGACCATCAGATGTAGGAGTAGAAGTAGGCCATTCAGCCCATCGAGTCTGCTCCGCCAAAGAGATCATGGCTGATCTGATAATCCTCAATTCCACTTTCCTGCCTTTTCCCCATAACCCTTGATTCACTCACTGATTAAAAATCCCTCTGTGCTGCACCTTTCTGCAGTCTTTCTCCATTTAACTAATATTCAGCTCTGCTATTCTTCCTGCCAAAGTGTATAACCTCACATTTTATTCTATCTGCCAAGTTTTTGCTCACTTACTTAACCTGTCTATATCCCTCTGTAGAATCAGTCATCTTCAGTTTCCCTTCCCACCTATTATTTGTCATCCACAAACTTGGCGATAGTACATTCACTTCCCTCATCCAAGTCAGTGCAATCTGGGACAATTCCATCCTTTCCCTCATCCAAGTCCGTGCAATCTGGGACAATTCCATCCTAAGTTTAGTAATGGGCATGGAAGTGAGAGCTGTTTCTGCTGGAAGTGTGGCATGGCTGACCACATGCAATCTTTTGTTCTTCAGCTCATTACATATGCATCCACAAGGAGCTTAAAGGCTCTCGCGGTGGGGGCAGGCCATTACCTCATGGGGTTGAAGATCTGGGAGCCATATTTAAAGGCCAGCCGGACATACTGAACTATTCCTTTCACCTTTGCCCAGCCACTACTCCACCGTTCCCTGTTAACCTTTCCTTGGTTCAGCCGCCACACAACTCGCACTGCCACCATCCAGTCTCAAGCATAGGTAAGCATTTACAGGTGCTCCCCAAAGAGGACAATGCAGCAGCAACTCACTATTAATCATGGGAGAAATTAACCTCAACAGGCGCATGCCACTTATGCACACAGTCTTAAGAGTGAAAGTTTTAATTTCTCGCTGGCAGGGAACTTAATTTGGAGGGGGGGCTTAATTCCAGCAAGGTGGCCTTTTAATGAGCTTGTATGATATGCTAATGCACAAATAGGGCCTTTAGTTTTGTCTTTTTATTATTTTTGTAGTGTCTAGCCTTATCTGTTGATTTACTCGTAGAATTGTACTCTGTCCCTTCCTGTCAATCAGTTTATCATTTCCCATATTAGTACTTGTCTCTCCTGCCTTGTCGCTACTCTTGGGTTTACCACATCTTCCCAAGTTTGATCCCTTGCCCCTACTATTCAGTTTAAAACCTTTTCTACTTCCTTTGTTAGCCAGCTCACGAGGACATCAGCCCCAGACTGTCCCAACGGTACAGATCCCACTTTTCCCCAATATTGGTGGCAGTGCCCCACAAACTGGAACCCACTTCTCCCACACCAGTCATTGAGCCATGCATTCATTTCTCTAATCTTATTTGTCCTATGCCAATTTGAATATGGGTCAGGTAATAACCCAGAAATGACCACCTTTGAGGTTATGCTTCTTAATTTGGTGCCTAGTTCATCATACTGACTATGCAGAGCCACCTTCCTCATCCTGCTTATGTCATGGACCACAATCACTGGATCCTCCCCCTCCCACTGCAAGTTCCTCTCCAGCCCTAAGCAGATATCCCGAACCCTGGCACCAAGCAGGCAAAGCCATCTGGACTCTCGCTCTTTGCTACAGAGAACAGTGTCAAACCCCCTTACTATACTGTCCCCTATTGCTACTACGTTCCTTTTTGCTCCCCCCATATGGATGGATTCCTGTACCATGGTCACTTTGCTCATCCACCCTGCAACCTCCACTCTCATCCAAATAAGCTGAGGGAACCTCAAACCTGTCAGACAATTGCAGAGGCATACACTCATGCATCCCTGCCCTCTGGGTCCCCTTACCTGCCTCACTTGCAGTCACACTCTCCTGTCCACTGACCAAATCAGCAGAACCTAAGTGTTGTGACTGCCTCCTGGTACAAAGCATCCAGGACACATCACCTGTCCTGCCATCCTCAATGTGTTTTAAATAATTACTTAATTATATTAATCACTTAAGTGTTGATTTCTTATATATTTTATTATCTTTACCACCAAATTATGTACTACTTTAGACATTAGGAATAGAACTTACCAGATACTCACCAAACAGCTAGCTCCTTTCCCTGCAGTAGTGCAAGAACCAATTTCTATGGGGTGAGAAAGAGGAAACAAATTCTTCTCCCCCTTCACCAAACTTCCCCTCACCAAACTCCAAGTCTTCACTCAGTTAGTCAGTGCACTGGATTTGCCAAGGCTGCAGTAACGAACCCCTAATTTATAGTAAATTGAACTGGGGCTACAGAAACCAGATTCAACCAGTTAGCTAATTAACTACTCAGCTCCTACAGCT
Organism: Carcharodon carcharias; assembly: GCF_017639515.1. Lineage (NCBI taxonomy): Eukaryota > Metazoa > Chordata > Chondrichthyes > Lamniformes > Lamnidae > Carcharodon > Carcharodon carcharias. The sequence goes on from NC_054486.1 coordinate 62,205,291, forward strand.
GAAAGTGAGTTTACCCTGTCTAAACTGCAAGAAAGAACAAACTTAGCCTAATTAACCAGTACTTTCCGGTTACTGCTAATTACAAACTAGATTAGATTTTAAGGACAAAATTAACACTTAAAACTCCCTTCTCATCAACTCCAAGTCTTCACTCAGTTAGTAGGTTGCACTCCTCCACCAGCTGTAGCTAGTTCTACATTTGCTGATGGTCATGTCTCTTGTCCTCCCTAGCCGACCCAATCCTTTCATTTGATTGAGATCTTCAAGACAATCTTTTCAATCTATGTCTTTCTACAGTCAAAAAAAAACACTCCAGCTGTCTGCAAACCTGCTTTCATAACTGAGGACTCAAACTAGGTATGACTGGAGTGGTCCTCCTCTAATCTTTGTCCAAAATCTAGATCCCCAACCATGTGAGGAGACTGAAACTGGACATTTATATTGTATTTTATATGAGGTTTGACAAAGGCCTTGATCAGAGTTTTCCTCGCTTTATAGTCAATTGTCCTGGAACTAGATCCCAATGCCTTTTTCACTTTGGCAATAGCCTCAAGGCATAATGGACTGTTGATAATTAATTAATTTAACAACAATTGACTGTATGATATGAATGTGCTTCCTTCTACTGCTAATTGTATGGCATAAACGTACTAGTCGAGTGTGGGGGGGGGGGGTCGGTCAAATGTTATCAAAATCAAGTTACTACAACAATTTGTATTTATGCAGGGTTTTTAAGATAGAAAAAGTCCCACCATGCTTTAAGTTGGCAGGGCAAGATGGAGAGCGGTTGTAGGAGGTGCAGAGTTCAAGAAAAGAAAATGAATAAAAAAAGGTAAATGGTGTGGAACTGAGTGGTGACAATTTCTTTGATATTACAGAATATACAGATTGATCAAAACTGGCCTGTCAGCCAATCATGCAAAAAGCACAGCAGCCTCTTTCTATAGGGCAGCTGGGGCCTGTGTTGAAAAAAATATATTTAACAAGTAGTTCCTTAGTCTACTAGATTGAAGAGTCATTAATAAGCAGCAGTGTCTGAATCAGAATTGTCAAATTAGGTACAGAAAGTGAAAAAAAGAAAACTTAGTTTGACAGATAAGTAAAAGTAATAAAAGCAAAAGCAAAGAAAAAAAGTTAAAGGAATTATTTCCTGTAAACAACAACAATTAAATCTGAAGGGCTGAGTCTCCTTAATTTTCCGAGCTGGAGAGGGTGTACTTGAGGAACAGGCCAGGAATTTCCAGCCCCACCACGGTGGCACTGCATCTGACAGCAGCTTCTGGATTCCTACCTTTAAGTGCACACATGCAATCATCAGAGTTGCTGTCTGATTTGCACACAACAGTTAACACTGTTCACCATTAATTTTTTTTTAAAAACAGAAAAATTTAGCCTATTATTAATTTTGTGCCAATTATTTATAGTAAATGCTGTTTTTCTATATTTAATGAAATCATCATCTTGCATCAGGAAACAAATGTCTTTGTTCCTCAACACAGTATAATTGAAAATGTTAATGAAGAAACCCTTGGGCATGCAATATAATCAAATATAGGGCTGCCCTAATGTGATAATTCACCACTATTGTCAACGACACAAAGGTTAAAACAAGTTCAAATGTAAGCTGTGCAACCAACAGCACTTTTCAAAACTGATGAATAATCTCTGCAATTCATGGAGCCCTTATTAGAGTTTTAAATATTAAAACATTAAAGTATATAAAAGGTGCCCTTTAAAAGTTTTGTTTCACAGAATTTGTAATGTCACAATATAGCTGTTGATAACATTTTTCCCCAAAGATTGTGTAGAAATTGAACATTCTCTTTTTATAAAATAAAAATCATATTCAGAGGATCTGATTAATTATATTACCTTTCAACTATGGCCTTGCTCAAAATAATTAAAGGCCAGCAAAGCTAATTACTGCTTGATCTATTTAAAACTAACTTCTTCCATTAAACTGTCAGCATTAATCCTCTGTTGTGCATAAACGGACAATGCAGAAATATGATGGTCTGTTAATTGGAAAGGGCTAAAGAGAGAGGCAGTGGCATAGTAGTATTGTCACTGGACTAGTATTGCAGATACCTAGGGTAATGCTCTGGGGACCCGGCTTCAAATCCCACCACGGCAGATGGTGAAATCTGAATTCAATAAAAATCTGGAATTAAAAGACTAATGATGGCCATGAAACCGTTGCCGATAGTCATAAAAACCCATCTGGTTCACTACCATTCTTTAGGGAAGGAAATCTGCCGTCCTTGCCTGGTCTGGCCTATAAGTGACTCCAGACATACAGCAATGTGGTTGACTGACTCTTAGAATAAGGGCAATAAATGCTGGCCTAGCCAATGATGCCCACATCCCAGGAATGAATAAAAACAATTCCCATAAATTAAGAGCTAAACAGCTGAGTTTATTCTGACGGAGAACAAAGAAATCCCAAGATTCTGCAAATGAATAGCATTCCAGGAAACCTTACAAACTCATTCCTTCAATTCAATGATTACAACTCCAGCTGATAGCCCTGTAGATTTCTGGTTGGTAAGTTATCAATTTACAATTTAAATATCATAAGTGCTAAATTAAAGCAATTTGGCAATTGTTCAACAGAATGCAACATAAGCAAAAAACACAATTAAGGCCTAAATCAATTATTTTTAAAAAAATGATATATGCAATTGCAAGCTCCTGTTGCATGATAAATAATATTTAATAAATCAACCTGGAATATGTGGAATGCTAAGCACATACATTGCAATCCAAAATCTGGACCTGTCAGTTTTTGTTGTTTCACCACCATTACAAAGGTGAAACTGACCCATACAGTCGCAGTCAAACATGGAAATCCAGAAGTTACTGTCAGTGATTCCATATTCCTCCACAAATGAAGACCCCAGAGATGGAAATCTTCTGAAATCACTCAAATTGTCCTGAACTTCCAATTAATCATGTTGTAAAAACCCTTCAAAAAGTTACACCTTGTTGAACGATGTGTAACTAGGTTTTAAACAGCATCTTAAGATCATGATTATTACTGAATAACCTCTCCAGCCTTAAAAATATATATCTATGGGACGTTGAATCGCACCATGTTAAAAAAGTTCCCCATATTTTTAAAATAAAAATATTTTAAAATATTTATTTCACTTGTCAGTAAAATGAACAAAAAGGGAAAGATAATCAGTGCTCTTTCCTTCCTGATTTGCTGCGCTGAGATTGATTGCTTAGCGTGCTTGATGACATCACTGTTGCTGGACATTAGAATCAAAGTGATGTCAGGAAAGAGAAAATTCATGCCAGAGACATTGCTCAACTTTTGTGGGCAGCTTTCTTCAAGGTCAGCAGCAAGTGCTATTGTCTCGCTACTAAGTGGGAAATCTAGGTCATGCAATATTGCCAATTGCCCACCCTCCTAGAAATTTGAAGACTGCACTGATAAATATTATTAATCATACCACTATCATAAGTGCATTATGCTAAGCAATCATAAGGCCATCCTTTAAAGTCAGTGCAATTTCCACATCTCCTGAAAGTCACTCAAAATTTGTTTCAATAGAATGAGAAGCCACAAATTTATCAACTAAAATAACTTGTATTTTTAAAAAGGGACTTTCATTTTCTTTACTATTAAACATTAAATTTATTTTGTAATAGTTTGGACAACATTTTCAAGTTCCTTTTCTTCAAAGATGCTATTTCCAAATAGACCAGGATAAAGGCAGATAATGGATCTATAAACACTCATGGGCATAGAGACATGGAAAAAGCTAGTAATCAGAGAGAGATACAGATTTACTGTACAAAATGTTTCTGTTGGAATCTTGAGTGCAAAGCCTTTTCAACAATACCAACAAACTGGAGATCCAGCAGCAGCCACAGCACTACTTCAATCTTTGGACAACCATAGACAAAAAAGCTGCTGGATTGCATGGAATCCATGGCTTTACACACAAGCTGTTGGGCTTGAAACCTTGTAAGGAAATTTGGAGCATCAAACCCAGCAGAGGCCGCTAACCCACAAGTGAGCACAAATGCTGTTACTGCCAAACTACTGGCCAACTCAAAAGGATCCTTCAATAAACAAACAGGAGGACAAGAAAAAAACTCAAAAGCAACAGCAAGTTGTCCAGAGTCTTTCCCTGTCAAATAACTTTACCGTCATGGACGATGGCCTAGCAACCACAAAAAAGGGCAAAGCTGCTGGGAAAGATGGTATTTCACCAGACTTCCTGCACAATCTTGGTCCACTGGCAAAACATGGCTACTGGCACTTCTCAACTGTGCTGCAGAATGGCTACATTCCCCAAATCTGGTGCGATGCAACAATAATAGCCCTGCCAAAACAAGGAAAGCCAGCAGATGACCCTCAGAGCTACAAGCCTATTTCACTGCTCTGTACAGCTGATAAGCTCCTGGAGCAGCTTATTCTTTTAAAAATTAGCCCTATTACCAACTCATCCCTCCTCCAAGAGCAGGCTGGCTTTGTTCACAGCAACAGCGTTGGGGCCTAAGCCCTTGCTATCACCACAAACATCAAGGCTGGTTCTCATCACAACCTCAAGATTGGAACCACTTTCATAAATCTTTCTTCAGTCTTCAATAATGTGTGAAAAAATGGACTAATGTGCAAACTGTCCCCACTGCCATGTGTCAAACTGCTCCAGTTCTTGTGGGTATCTGAATAACAGAAGGATGAAGGTCTACCTACGAGACAAGATCAACACTCCAAGTACACTCAACAGCTCACTCTGGGCAACGTCCTGGCACCGACACTTAATACCTATATGAGTAACACACCCACCACATCATGAAAATTTATTTACACCGACGATATTGTCTTGACAGCTCAGACAAAATCTTCCAATAATATGGAAGCCATGCTAAACTCCGACCTGTCAAAAATGCCATAGATGAGAGCAGAAAATTTGGAGAGCACCCAAAAGTCTATTGACCTTGGGTGGGAATTTCTGGCCCTGCCAAAAATCCCACCCGATATTTCTACAAATCAAACTCAACCAGCCCATCGTCTCTGCGTTCCACCTTAAATCGCAAGGCACACACCACCCCAAATGTCACTTCCTGTGGAGAAAAAGGGTGGCACGACTCGACTCCCACCTATCTTGGAGTGACCCTTGACCACTCCCTAATTTACCATCACCACCTCCAAAGCCTGCCCAAAAGATAGAGACATGATTGAACATAATCAGCAAGCTCGCCAGCACAAGCTGGGGTGTAAAAACCACCACACTTCATACTTCTGCTGTAGCTCTGGTCTTCTCAACAGCTGAGTATCATGAACCCGGCTGGGCCTCAACTTGTCACACCAAACTCACTAACACACAACTTCACTTAGTAATGAGGATAATCTCGAACTCCGAGATCAACTCCAGTTCAGTGGTCACCCAGTCCTCTCAAATATTATCCCTCCCCTCCATTTGACAGTACACAGAAATATGCAGTGAAATAACTTTGACCTCCCCATCCAGAGGCCTAAAAAAGGAGAAATCTATCGAGGGCATAAAAACAACAAGACAGGAAAGTCAGTGCAAAAATAATGGGGGAGAGAAGAGGATTTATATCAAAGAGTAGGGAAGGGGGTAGTAGCAGGAAGAAGGGACTACAGAAGCAGCAGAAAGGAGGGGGACCAACATTCCCTCTGAGAGGGTGCACTGCAATCCAGAGCGTACCATGCAAGGGACAAACAGGCTATGCTCAGCAAAGGGCCATTAAGGGACACCGGGGGGGGGGGGGGGGGGGGCAAAGAGAGGAATGTTGAAGGGGAAGATGGAGGGGATAGGCATGGGATCAGGTAGAGAGACACACAGCATCACAAAAACAGCCCACCTACACACACAAAAAAAGAATGGGGGTACTTGCATTGACAGTAAGAGAGGGATCAAAGACAGGTAATTTACACAAAGATAAAAGGGCCTGTGCAGAGTTTTGGGGGTGAGAGATGTGGACACACAAATTCAGAAGGAACGTGCGAAGAGAGAAAAAAAAAACAAAAATTGACCGAGAAATCGCAAACAGAAATAGAAAATTAAGAGCTAAAGAGGGCGCTTGAAAATGAGGGCGCACACAGTGAGGAAGAGCACTGACAGAGGCAGACAGAAAGGGGACACAGTGGGATAAGCACAACCGAGAGCGAATACTTTTCATGGAGTGAAGGAAGAACACACGCAGCTAAAATTGGGGGTGAGGAGGGTAGACACAGAGTGAGGGATGTCCTGCAATCAAAGAGGAACAAGAATATCCAACACTCAGGGGTAGAGGAGCGCGGAAGGACAGGGATGGGAACATTGATTTTAGCTGAAGCTATACTACTGATCCTCTTACTCACCCCAGGACGATGAGTTCTCCGTACTTCACGGGATCCTTGGTGGGCGCACTGTGATCTTCTTGACTTGGTGAAAACATGAGTGGCGCTCGGTTTCCGTCTTGCCGACGTTCACCGCTCAGTACTAATTGACTGTATCCACAAGCACACCATGAGTTTCACCGTCTTAATTTATTTGCATCTCCTTGCTGGTGGAGGGGTGTTTGTATGTTGCCCTCCTCCGTCTTCTCCAGGTTCCGATCCACAGAACCCGTTCCTCGCTCGCTGCCAGCCGCTCGAATGTTTTCTGCATCGAGAAAGAGCCAGGGAAAAAAAAACCGTCAACAATCAGATTAGTCAGCTGGCCAGGGGGAGGAGTCTACCAACAACTGCACAGCCTGGAGGTAACCCCGCGGCCACTAGTACAACAACAAAGACCTCTCACATCACCATTCAGCTCGATTACATGAACGTAATGTCCAATCACATAGTCTATTGAGAATTTACTTCAGAAATACACGGGTTGGAAATGTAAATTTTTGGAAGAAAGGTCATCCAATGTATCAGCTGTCCCCCCCTTCCGTACTATTGTTTTTGCTGGGTTCCCAGTCTGAGGGTGTTATGTAAACAGAACAGACGGAGCCGCGGCGTGAAGCGCGAGCGTCTGGAAGGGCCGGCATCAGAGCGCGAGCTGTGGAGCGAGACAATTAAAATAACGAGCAGCAGCGTGAGCCGCGCGTGTTGTTAATGTGGTCGGTCAGAAGCCCTGGCCCCGGGCTCCCCAAGCTCATTAGCGGGAACCTTCCAAGGGGCGCGGCTGCAGCTGTCAACTCCATCCGTTCCGAGCTGCAGAGAAAGGCAGCTCCTGTTAAACTCGTTTGTGCCCGATTGGCGTGGCAGATGTCGGCGTTCTGCCCCTACCCTGCCAATGACTGTCGCCTGCTGCTTGTTCATCAATGGACTCATAGATTTAATGTGTTAACGGAAAAGCTTGAGCTCTCTCCCCTATTGAACCTCGGTCCCTGGGCCATGCTGGTACTGCCAGATCCAACGATAACAATGAATTCGCTGTTTCAAAGTGTCTCTCCCTCCCCCAAAAAGGCCTGTCAGTAAAGCCACAGAAAGCACAATGTAACAGCTGTGATACGTGAAACTCTGTTCATCCTTCTTTAACTTTTATATTAGGGTGATTTGGTACTTGTTAAACACATCCTCCATACACAACAATTAATAGGTTTCTTATGATTATTAGTGACATGGGAATTGTCCACATTAAAAAGCGTTATGGAATTATCCTTACAAAAGGAATTGCAAAAACATTTTAAATCATGCATTCAAAATTGGGAGCAATTAAAGAGACGGTATTAAAATCATATAATGTGCATATGTTGCATTCGAAGTGAAAGTTGGAAGTTCAACTGTTGCCAAACCACAAGAAATACGCTCAATTCGTCAGTCACATGAGCCAGACACCAACTGTGTACCCTCAACTAAAGTATATTAATTGATTTTTTAACGTAAAGCATTTTGAGCGAATTTCAGAAATTTATCAAACTGCAGCGATGTAATTTAAAATGTCAAACATATTAGATCATATGTTCTCCCAAATCTCGATTTCCTTTTTAAAATTTGAGAAACTAATATTGAAAACAGTAAAAGGGAAGACAAGAAAAACAGGAAACAGTGATTAAGTGACATCTAGCTTTGGGGTTTTAAAGGCTGTAGAAGGAAGGACATACTGAGGGAAGTAAGGAGTTCCAAAGTTTCTAGCCTAAAAATTTCTTTCGTAGCATGATTATTACCAAATGGTTATTGGTGAGTTTTAGACAGACTCAAATGGAGTAGACCGCTTACGCTCTAATTCCTGGATTAGCTCAGGGCAGGAAACCAAGAGAAAACAGACAAAAAGGAAAGGGAATCCAAGTTGCAGATACAAACCTACATGCAAATGATGAAGCAACCCACTCTTTCATGGTTGTTGAAGTGAAGGTGGTGTTGCTGCATGAGGTGGGTGTAAGGAGGCTGGACCTCTGTGTCATTCCACAGTACCATCCCCATGGGGTTCAACACCAGAGGTGCAAGGATTGTTGTCACTACAAGTGACATTCCTATGCTACATGCTAGCTGTAGTTATATTTGCAGCAGATAACACACTTCTCAATTTGCTTCTTTCCTGATCCATGTTTCCCGTGGTCATTGGCAGATAGGCACGTCAGGGTCTGAGAAATGGTGACATCTTGGCTGACGCCATCAGTCAGGAAACACTGGCTCTTGATCATCTTGCTTTCTTTCATATCAATGCCATTGAAAGATTAACATGTAATTGGGTTTTTTCCAAAGAATTTCTTTCTATGATAAAGTCAAACATTGAAACGTCACTGTGCTAGAGCAAGTGGTGGTCTTATAAAATTCTGGTGAAGATATGATGTTTGGGTATGTAGACAGAATCCATTGGTGGACCTGACTTGCAACCACTGAATACTCTACCTAGCTACAAAGAGAATTGGATAAACCTGCTGAATTCATATTTATTTTTGCAGAAAACTTAAGAAAAACTACATAAAAAGTGGGACTGCAAAAAAAAAGCAATTATCTTGGTGTCACAATTATTCTGAAATTTCACTGTTGAGCAACACAAATGGCAGTAATTATATTATCCTTACCATATTAAGACAAAACTTTGTTTTTGTACATCTTGTTCAGGGCAGGAGTTATTAATATAGTATTCTTTACAGATATCAGCAGCTTATTCTTTTCCAACTTGTCCTCTTATTGTAAAGCCCAATTGTATTCCTTTCCAATCATGTGATAATTTTACAAAATAAAATAAAACTACACTTGGAATATATCTGGGGGAGAAAATATAGAATAACCCTAGTGAATTAATGTTAATGAAAAAGGTGGTGACCCCACTGCTCTTACAATAGAACTTTCTAAAGTTATGAGCTTCAACATTGCATGTGGGATAATAGTGTTTGAAAGCTTAATATGTGTTTGAAATATCTCATTATGTTAGTGGATAAGTTTACCAGTTTAAAATAAGTGGCTTAAAGTCTCTGCTGAAATGTGGTTATTTCCACTCTTAGTCAATTATCTATTGATATTCTTGGCCTTGCTATCTTCTTTTACATCAAGGTGAAGTTTCATATCACCTTTCACACCACTTATTCTCCCATAAACAACTTTTAGCTCACTTAAAATCTCAAACTCATTTAAGACTTGAGAACTGCTTCCAAATTTGTGAAGACTGTTTCTGCACTTCTCTTGGACTAAATGGCATGATACAAGGAATAAGCTTATCCTATGATGGATGATCTTTCAATCTCTGTCTCTGATGCAACCTTTCTTTTTTTTTCCTCTCTTTTATCAATATAATTATGATCAGTACCCATTTGCTCTAAAACTCTAAATGCTCCATTCCATATGCTCTGCCCTACAGTATTGAAATGATTTCTTTCATGCAATGTCATGGCAGCTGGATGAGGAAAATTGGTGAACACTCACCCCAAAGGAAAAGTACCAAGTTTTCTTCCCAACCACCAAATTAACATTGTCCAATCTAATATGAAGCGGGGGTCATTTCGGTTTTGCAACCATTTCCTGTTTTTCTAGTTTGTACAGATATTAGTTACACTCATTTTGAAATAGCTATCCAATGCGATGGGATGTATTCTGGCAGTCATAGAAAGCTCACAATAATATGAAGTTATTTATTTCTTATTTCTTCACCAATTTTGCTCTTTAATGTTGCCACTTAGGCGCTCAAAAGCGTTTAGACAATTCATAGAAATTGCTTATTCCAATTAACTAATAAGGAGGCAGAAATTAGAATACGAGGGAAAGAAAGCTAGCTAGAAATATAAAAACAGACAGTAAAAGTGTCCACAGATATTTAAAAAGGAAAACAGCAACTAAAGTGAGCATTGGTGCTCTAGAGAGAGTGTCTGGGGAGTTAATAATAGGAAATAAGGAAATGGTGGATGCATTGAACAGGTATATTGTGTCTGTCTTCACTGTAAAAGACAAAAATTACATCCCAGAAATGCTTGTAAATCAAGAGGTGAACGGGAGGAAAAATTACAATCCCTGAGGAATGGACACTGAGAAAACTATTCAAACTAAAGACTGACAAGTCCCCAGGTCCTGATGGAGTTCATCCTAGGATCTTAAAAGAAGTGGCTACTGAGATAATTGAGGCATTGGTTTTAATTTTCCAAAATGCCCTATGTTCTGGAAAGATCCCATTAGTTTGGAAAGTATTCAAGGAAGGAGGGAGAGAGAAAAAAGGTAACTACAGGTCAGTTAGCCTAACATCTATCATAGGAAAGATGCTCGAGTCTATTATTAAGGAGGTTATAGCAGGACACTTAGAAAATCTTAGTGAAATCAAACAGAATCAACATGATTTTGTGAAAGGTAAATTGTGTTTGTCTGATTTATTAGACTTCTTTGAGGAAGTAACAAGCAACATGGATAAAGGGGAACCTGATGTGGTGTACTTGGATTTCCACAAGACATTTGACAAGGTGCCACATTATAGGTTACTACATAAAATAAGAGTTCAAGGTGTAGGGGGTAACATTTAGCACAGATGCTGGATTGGTTAACTAACAGGAAACAGAGAGTAGGGATAAATGGGTCATTTTTGGGTTGACAACATGTAACCAGTGGGGTACCACAGGGATCAGTGTTGGGGCCTCAATTATTTACAATCTATATCTATAATTAGATGAAAGGACCAAATGCATGTTTGCTAAATTTGCTGACAACACAAAGATAGGAGAGTAAGTTGTGAAGGGGACATAAGGAGTCTGCAAAGGGATATAGATAAAGTGATTGGCAAAAATTTAGCAGACGGACTATAATGTGGAAAAATGTGAACTTGTTCATTTTGGCAAGAAGAATATAAAGCAGATTATTTAAATGGAGGGAGATTGCAGAACTGTGCAGCAGATAGGGAACTGGGTGTCCTGGTACATGAATCGCAAAAAGTTAGTATACAGGTACAGTAAGGTGATTAGGAAGGCAAGTAAAGTGTTGTTTATTGCAAGGGGAATGGAACATAAAAGTAGGGAAGTTTTGCTACAGTTGTACAGCACATTGGTGAGAGCACATTTGCAGTACTGCATACAATTTTGGTCTCCTTATTTAAGAAAAGATATAATTGCATGAGAAGCAGTTCAGAGAAGGTTCAATTGCCTGATTTCTGGGATGAAGGGGTTACCTTATGAGGAAAAATTGGACAGGTTGGGCCTGTATCCATTGGAGTTTGGAAGAATGAGAGGTGATCTTATTAAAACGTATAAGATCCTGAGGGGACTTGACAGGACGGATGTTGTGGGAGGGACTAGAACTAGGAGGGCACGGTTTAAGATTAAAGGGTCTCCCATTTAAGATGGAGATAGGGAGAATTTTTTTTCTCTCACAGGGTCATTAGTCTGTGGAATTCTTTCCCCAGAGAATAGTGGAGGCAGGGTTATTGAATATTTTTAAGGCTGAGTTAGATTCTTGACTGACAAGGGCGTCAAAGGGTACAAGGGAAACTAACAAGAAAGTCAAGGCCACAATCAGATCAGCCATGATCCTACCAAATGACGGAGCAGGCTTGAGGAATCAAGTGGCCTACTCCTGCTTCTAATTCATATGTTCGTATATATAGATGATGGACAAAAGTCTTAAAACTTACAACTAAACATTTCAATAAATCTTAATAACATAACATCACCATATCTATTAGGCAAATGCAAGCAGCACAGCAAAACATTTCCCATCAAAGCACCTCACCTTACCAGAAATTTACTTACCACATTTCTTAACCAAAAAAAATCATATAATTACGATCAGCTGCACTGACAAAACTGAACCTTGCTAAGTTACATTCAAATGCGCTAAAGATAACACTTAGAAATTAATCACCTCTCTTCCAAAGAAAAACACAAAATGCTCCTTAACTGCTGGGTCAGCATTTCAGAAAGGTGATAGTTTTTCAACACACTCCATTAGCTTTAATATGCTTTGCTACTAGGCAAACATTAGGAAGAGCAATGTTTGCAAGATTTTGTTAGAAAGACATTTTATTTTGGAGTTCTTTGGCAGGTTTTAAAGGTCACAATCAAATGGAAATCTGACAATCAGTCTCGTCCTTGGAAGATGGAAATGTACTGGACAGAATGAATGCCATTTTTAAAAATTCATTCATGGGATGCGGGCGTCACTGGCTGGAGCAGCATTTATTGCCCATCCTCAATTGCCCTTGAGAAGATGGTGGTGAGTAAATTTATTATACTATATATATATTGTTTTTAATATTTCTGCCATGATAAAAATATGGAATCTACTATAGAGAACATAGTCTGAAAGATCAGAATATGTAACAAACGATTGGATTGACTATAAGGGACCTACTAATATAAAAACTACAGAATCACCAGTTTGGAATGTAGAGAATACAAACACCAATAGGCAAGGTCATGCGTCTAAGGTGGCTGATGACAAACCACATCTCACCGATAATTTAATCACTAATAATTTAACTGGATGAAAAGTTTAACTAACATCCTTCAAATTAGCAAAAAATATTGAAGTAACATACATCCCAAATGACTGGTCAATGTAGCTACGATGCAGAATTACTGTATTGTCTTGCTAAGAGCACTCTTCCACTACAGGTACCTGTTTAGAGCAACCAGGGACAGCAGACTGAAGCTATACTGTACACTTTGATAATTTTCCAGCCAGGGAAAATCAAGATCTACTCATCATTTCTGTGCAAACACTGAAAGATTTGAAAGTGACATTTTAAAACCTCATGGCCCAGAAACTCATCAGTGCTGTGCCAGGCTCCATCGTGTCCAACATTCCGTGCCAGAAATGCGCCACCTGCCATATTGATATAGTTATCAAAAGAATTGTCACGGTGTGTAACAGTCTTTACATATGCAAATAAGGTGTTCAGCAGCTGTTTGAGGACTCCTTTGTAAAATTTAGCTGCTCTGATTATTGAAAGGACTCGGTCAGGAAAATTGGGTCTACATGCAGCTTAACCAGCAGTCCCCAAAGGGACTGTTGAAGACTGCCACCAAAAATGTAAGTTTTAAAAAAATACTTGATTGAATATAGAGACAGGAGTTGCAGGAGTGCTCTTCCTGGCGTCACATTTAAATTATGGGCCATTGACAGGCACCATCATCCCCTTCCCTATCACTGCCTCCCTCCCCTCGTCTCATGGTCACTCCCAATCATTCTCTCTAATTACCTGAAGGGTGCTGTCGGTGACACAGCTCCCTGAAATTCAAGTCCTCTTTACAAGCAAGCTGCTTGGGACATCCAGTAAGTGGCTGCAGCACATCAGTCTGATATAAATAAGCCCTGAAGCCCGATTTCAGGTGGACCTTGGGCCTATCTATTCCAGCACAGCAATGGTTCCATGCAATAAAAGCAGAAAATTCTGGAAAAAATCAGCATCTCTGGCAGCATCTGTGGAGAGATAAACAGAGTTAACATTTCGAGTCCATATGACTCTGCTTCAGAAGAGTCAGACAGGCTCAAAATGTTAGTTCTGTTTCCCTCTCCACAGATGCTGTCAGATCTGCTAAGTTTCTCCAGCCTTTACTGTTTTCATTTCAGATTTCCAGTATCCGCAATATTTTGCTTTTATCAATTATTCCCTGCATCCAGTTTGCACCATCAAGCCTGCAGTTCATATTATCTTCAAGATATAAGGGCCAATATTGCATTTACATGGTTTACCCAAACTGAACAGCTACAACAGATCCTTTTATTTTTCTGAAAAGGTGTTTTAAATTTTGTACCATTACACAGAAGATGGAGGGAGGTCACGTGGTGCAGTGGGTAGCACCTCTCACTCTGAACCAGAAGCTCCAATTTGAATCCCACTCCAGGACGAAATGGCCATGGAAAGTGTGTTCATAACATGGCCAAACAGGTTGATTATCAACCTGTAACTACTTCCAATATGCCTATGATAGGCAGTAAGAGAGGGAGAGTCTCCTGGTCTGCCACACTAGATGGGAACTGGCGCCCCTCAGGTTACAGTATCTTATGACAGGCTAGCGACTTATTCCAAGAAAAACTAGCTATGAAAGCAGATGTAAGAATGTGCTTTATCTGCCTCATGTGGCTCTAGGTGTGGGAAAAGAATCAAGAAGACACAGATGATGAATTAAATTTTTGTTGTAAAACTAGAAAATCCTCGCTGTTTCAGGGGGAGAATAATAAATGGCTTCAGTAATCTGACTGAAAATGCAAATAGGTGTCAAAGTTTGGAGGAAAAGATAAACCTGTTCTACCACAGAAGCCAACTTAATCTTCCTGCTCAAGGACAGATTTGTGCTATTTACTGCCATAATTTCTGGGCCCACAGGCAGCAACTTCATAAAGCTTACTTAGGTTATTTTTGATGATTTCAGTACCATGTAATCTGCTGCAATTTGGGGGTGTATTTCCTTGTCAAATTCAGTGTATTCCCAGTTCATAATCAATGTAAGGATATTTTTGTAGCAAGGAAATCAGGCAGAATCAATTTTTGTTGTTTTCTACCCTAAAATCACTTCTGTGCATTCTCTCATTCTTTTTGCCCTTTTTGTGAAATGCCCATTGAGTCGCAAATGCCCGTATTTAGGTATATGAGGTGGAGGACCTTGAGCTGTAGCTCAACATTTCCTGCTTTTACATTTACAATACACTCAGGGTAATTCAGGGCCAGCTAAGACAGGTGAAAGCAAAGTGCATCTGACACGAAATAATGTGGAGAGTTTCATTAGCAATTGTTTTTCTATTTTGCCTTGCATTTATTTTGCTCTACTTCTACCAGTTCACACAACTGGCAGAAATTCAGTCGGTCCCTATTGTAAGGAGGAGGTATGACATTCCCTATGCGCACACTCTATGCCATCATTATTATTATGGTGGAGGAGCAGATTTAGAGCAAAAGGCAGTCAAGCAGCATTTAGGCAAGGTGGATTGCATCAGATATTACACTTCCCCCACCACCCACACAAACACATAGGGCAGGATTTTCAGGTCATCAGGTGGGTGCGGCGGACGGGCCTGGTAGCAGCCAGGAAAAGATCCACTGCCCGTGATCGGCCTCTGACTACGAATTCATGCTGGCTGGCCAATTAACGGCCAGCCAGCGTGAAAAGCACCCTAAAAGGCTCATCGCTGCCGGGGTGGGGGGCAGGAGGAGGTCAAGCGCCGAAGTCAGCATAGGCACAGGGGAGCACGCAATGAAAACTCCCTGAAGGCAGGGAGCTGCCTCAGGGAGCTGAAGAATTTTAAAATCAAAAATAAAGATTTTGAAAATCTGAAAAATTGTCCCCACATAGGACTCAGTCACATGAACAAAAAACACAATAAAAATTATGTCAAAACATTTTTATTTTTATTAATTAATGTCAGAAACCGTGGATGAGGTTTCCTCAAAAATGCAGAGGCCACCTGGCCGATTTGCCCGCCTGCCAATCATAAAGTTGGATGGGCAGTGAAAAATATGTCTTAATTAGTACTTTAATGGCCTTAATAGGCCTCTTAATTGTTGGCGGGCACGCTACCGACTCTTGCCCACGCCCGCCAATGAAATATCATGAGTACGCGCAATGATGTCAGGATGCTCGCCTGATGTCATCATGTGTGATTTTACACCCGATCAGGTCAGGTCATTCTGCCCATAGAGGCAACACAGATCAATATGAGGACCTCACTGATCAGACATGTATAAAAAGAGTGCAATTCACCAAAGAGGCAATTTGACAGGAATGTCACCTATTCCACGAGACCAACAGTTACACAAGGGCACCACCATACAGGAAATTGTCATTTCAGACACACGGACAATCTCTAATATTGTTTCAAGTTCCAAGATAGCAGTGCTTTCCCAGTGAGAGTCTTCACTGAACTGATCTAAAATGGCAGCTTACAGAGCTTCAATCATGGCAGAGATCACATGATTACAGCAAGCCACATATAGTACTGTTGCATTTCAAAACCCAAAATCTCCCTTACCATAACAAACAAATCATTCAAATATCCCCCTTTTCCTAACGAATAGAAGACAAATTTGCATGATCATGTGTAACTGTGAGTAACCCAGGTTACCCTCTATACACACACTGTTCTCATGCATTATCTGTTTGTTCTACTAGTCAGTCTCTGCCCCTTCTCAGGGGACTAAGACCTCACTCTATATTTTTATTATATATAACATCCTGACCATTGTATAAAATTATTTTTCTTAAAACTGGACAAAGGCTTTAAACTGACAGAAGCCATGACTGGCTATGACTCACATAAATAGAATTTTTGGCCTTCAGAACTGCAGCAACCTCATTATCGCTAAAGAGGCACTAACGCCCCTGTGACTGCAGAGAGCAAATCCCCAGAACTTATACAAAGGCTTTTTACATTTCTAAGGCCAGGTCCCTGGCCAATGGAGACGATCCATCCACGAGGACAAAAGGACCCTGAAACCTCTGTTGAATTTATTAATGATTGAAACATTAACCATTTCAAGAATCCAGAGCAGGAATACACATTTTTTGTTCAAACCAAGGTGGAGAAGTGGGAGGCCATGACATCCCTCATCCCTTCCACCCCGCCACCCCCCCACCCCCGCACAGCCCCCACCCCACCCCCCCACTCCCCTCCCCCACACCACCCCCCGCCCCCCTCCCCACACGCCCCCCCATTCAAGCTCCCAACTATTGTGCAGCTGAAAAAGGCAGTCCTGCCATTCTTCCATAAAGCAAACAGCAGCAGAATTAGAGCTCTGTCCAGGTTTAAATTGCCTGGCCCTCATCTACACTGTTTCTACGAGAACTTCTGAGCTTCTGTACCAGCATCTCCAAGGCTAATTCATCCCTGTGGACCCATTTCATCATGGAAGTCATTTCTACTGGAAAAGTGAATTATCCAGCATCAGTCTTCAGCCAGTCAACTCTGAAATAATACACCACTGGACTTTGATTCTGGACTCTGGACTCACATGAAACAATATTTTTTATCTTCTTAGTGGTCTTTGCCCTCTCCCTCTTTCTTTCCCTTATCCGCCTTTTATTGTATGAATGTACTAGATAGTGACACCCCCTCCCGCATTTTGAGTGTTTGTAAAATAAGCTTACCTTTTTAGTTCACCCTATCTCTAGTTTGCTGTGGGGCTACTAACAGAAATTGGATCACACCAAAGCTAAGGGGTTGGGAACTACACCACTGCTTACGAAGGGGTAAATCAAAAATCAAAAACTCCTTTCCGTTTACGGACAGGTGGTGAGAGGAGAAATCAGGGTTGTTAAATTAAACACCCTTCTGTCCTTAACACCCTGCATTGCATTCAAAATCTTTAAATCATGCAGGTCTCTTAATGGTCCACATGTGCATTGTCATTGGCTGTTCATCTGTATGATGTTCCTTGTCTGGAGAGTGTCATTCCCATGGCACTTATTGCTGTGGAACTGTTGTTATTCCATTGCCATTGTTAGGGACCTGTGAACCTCGGAGATTGATGGTAGTTCTGTACTTAATACAGCTGGTGAGATCCCTTCTCCCTGAAGGAACAGCTTCACTACTTGTGTGTATATGCCTGCACTGCGCTGCTATATTTGGTGTTTCACTTCCGCATGACATCCCAGATAGACCATGTGTTTCACAATTGAGGGGACAATTTCTCTATGCATGTCCCAAGTTTCTACGTGGGTTGATTCCTGTTGAGAGCACTGAAGAAGATTGGTACATTGACTGGCTCTCACATACTCAGCTCTGGCAATGGTTTGGCAGCCTTATCAAACTGAAATTTGGCTTTCTGCCATTTCACCTTGATTTTTTTCACTCACACCTGTTACTACTCTCAGTAGTTTCAGTAGCCTTTTTGCCATTGGAAGAGTAGTTTTCATGCGGCGTGACATTAGTCTTTGGACTGGACTACTTTCCACGTCTTCAGTTGATGTGTTTCTCCACTTGACGATTGCCTTGTATATATCTGTGCTAGACTTGCTCGATTTCTTGATGATTTCTCTGATGATTTTCACTGCTGCCTCAGTCTTCCCCTTTGACTGGAGAAAGTGTGGAGATGATGTGTAGTTTTGAATTTCCTCATCCTTTGTGAATCGGCTGAATTGTTCGCTCATGAACTGAGGGCCATTGTCACTCATCATAATGTCTGGAATGCCATAACAACTGAAGTATGCTTTCAGGCACTCTGCTATTTCTCCTGTCGTGGTTGAAGTCAGCTGGTCTAACTTCCAGTAGTCAGAACAGTAGTTGACAGCGATAACATAATTTGTCCCTGCTATAGTGAAGAGGTCTACTCCTAGCTGCATCCATGGTCTATCTGGGATGTCATGTGTCTCAATGTCTCTCTAGCTTGTTTACCTTGGTACATATTACAAACACTGCACTGGCCTATGTGATCTTTAATTTCATTGCTCATGTTTGACCAGTAGAGCCCTTCTCTTGATTTCTCAGACTTGATTCAATTCCTTGATGGCTTGGTTGGATGCATTTCAGCATCTCTCCTCTCATCTCCTTAGGGATGATGATTCTGGGCAGAATTTTGAGCTTGGCAGGCAGGGTCTCGACACAGCCGAGCTTAAAATGGCACGCGATGACGTTGGGCGAGTGTCCCCACGTCATCAGGTAGTCCCGCAATAGTTAGGTCAGTGGGCGTGCACCAGAGCTGGCAGTGTGCCCGTCGACAGTTAAAAGGCCTATAAAGGCCATTAAGTTAACAATTGTCCTGAATTTTTCACTGACCGTTCAACCTAACCAAAAGCCAAGCGGCCGTTGCATTTTTTAGGAAACCTCACCCACAGGCGAAATGAGGTTTCCTGAAGCAAATAAAAGTAAAATAAAAATTTAACACTTGAATTAAAAACACATTCCTGCTCATGTGACAGGGTCACATGAGGGGATACGTTTTATGACATTTTTATTTTGTGCATTAATTTATTAAAACAGTGCTTCATCTCCTTGAGGCAACACCGTGCAAAGTTCACGCTCAGCCCACTCACCCTCCTCCCCCTGCCTGCACAGGCAGCGCTGAGCGCTGCTGCTCGTGTTCCACACTGGGCAGGCCTTAATTGGCTTGGCCGTGTAAAATCGCGGTGCGGTGTCGATCGCAGGCGGTGGTCGGCTTCCGAACTGCCCCCCACCCTGGGCAAAATTCTGCCCCCTAATTTTTTGTACAAGATGTCACCTTGAGCTGCCAATTCATCTCAGTAGGCCCAATATGCTCTTGTGACCACGGGTGCAATCTTTATACTCGCAGGCAATCCTTTCATCACTAATTCTTGTAGCACTTGGAGAGTTGCAACTTGTTGGATAGTTCTCTTGATTTGAGCAAGGCACTTGCCTGTCAGGTTCAATGTCTCTGCAAGGTTGATGACTCCCAGAGCATGCTGAGTGCTGCTTCACGTTGAATCTCTTCAGCACCTTTAGGGTTACCAGCCTAAGCTTTAGATTTGCTTCAACTGAGATGAGTATCATTGCATCCCATCTGTGATCTGGAACTCCAGATTTTCTGTCTTACCATTGCTTTGGGCTCTCAGACTAATTTGTCCTCTTGGTATGAATATCATGCCATCATTTAGCCTCAACCTCACTTTTGAGTGCTTTAGTTTTGGATTGCCATGTTGAGCCACTTCACACTGGCCTGTGAAGGTCATGATATCGCACCAGTATCTCTCTGACACCTCTTGTTCATTTGAGATGCTCCTTCTGCGGTCATCATTGTAACAGTCACAAACTATTTCTCACCTTGACAGAACCAACAGTTGTATCGTGTATATTTCTTCATCAGATTTTTCTGCTATCTCTCCAGTGGCCATCTGCATAGGCTTGTTTTGCTTTTTTCTCACCAAACAATAGCATGCAAAATGATAAAATGATTCTGCTTCTTGCAGTTAAAACACATCTTTCCCCACGCTGGGCAATCCTTCTTTTCCTTTGTGTGATGTCCTTCGCAGTATTTGCATCCTGCCCTTTGTCTCTGATTGCTCTGCTTTTTCGGCCTGGAATGTCTTACAGCATGATGTATCTCCTGGTCTGCTCTGCCATATATATATATACTCTAAATTACATCTTACAAGCTCTGCATTTCCATACATGTCTGTCGCTTTCTTGAGCGTTAGTTTCTCCTCTTTCAGTAGACTTTCTCTCACTGAGCGGTTTTGTATGCCTAAGAGTATTCTACCTTTAATCAGATCATCTATTAATGTCCAAATTCACTTGATTCTGCCAGCTATGTAACTCCACTCACATACTGTTCAATGGGTTCTTTTTCCCCCTGAGCGCTAGTGTTGGATACATTGCGCTCATAAGTTACATTTACCCAGGGTTCAAAGTATTCACTCAAGACTTTCAAAATCTCTGCCAACTGTTTTCTTTGTTCGTTGGTTAGACTTAGGGTGGTATACAATTTGTAGCAGTCCCTCAGCAACAGGGCTAGAAGTGTGGCCACTCTTACCGATTCCAGTTCGCTAATTAAATATGTTGCAAGCTCGTAGTTTTGTTATTGTATGTGGAAAAACTGCAAGTTCTACCACATATTGCCTTTCATTTCTATTGGAGTTGGGAGTGAAAGTTTAGTGCCAT
Organism: Carcharodon carcharias; assembly: GCF_017639515.1. Taxonomy (NCBI): domain Eukaryota; kingdom Metazoa; phylum Chordata; class Chondrichthyes; order Lamniformes; family Lamnidae; genus Carcharodon; species Carcharodon carcharias. Next base: position 62,226,217 of record NC_054486.1, read on the forward strand.
TTTAACTCACCCCACATTTTACTTGCAGTCTTCAGTACGTGTTTGCTTTTCCTTGTTAATTTCAGCAGCTTTTTGCAGATTTGAACATTTTTGTGTGCCTTTCTAAGGATTTCAGAACTCTATTTGCTCTCCACTTCCTGACACCATGGCGAAAACTTTTAGGCATGCCCCTGCCATCTGAAGAGTTGGCGAGAGCTACACTGCTATTTTACACTCTAACGAGCATTGATTGACAGTAGGCAGGACTTCTGCCCCTAACTCGGGAGGAAGTTCCGCCTTGGAGAGCTGCAGCTCTCCAATCCCTCCAGGAACAGCATTGCGATGGCTGGAAGAGGCACTGCAAGAAGCTTCCTGAGTCTAAGTCCAGGGAACCCAAAGAAAAATGATAAGTGTCAGGGGTCCGAGTGGGGAGGGCAGGGAAGGCTTGGGGGGGTGTTGCAAGGGAGAGGGGGCAACCGGGATCTCGGGGGACAGGCCAGAGGGTAGGGAGATCCGCAGGTCACCAGGCCTTTAGAAGAGGTGTACCCCAGTCAGAAGGGGGCTTCTGATAGAGGTGCCCCTGACTTGCCGCCCAAGATCTAACTCCCTTCCATTTCTGGTCTCTCCCCCCACCACCCAGCCGAGCTGAAATTGAGGCTGGGCAGGAAACAGCCCTTAAGTTTCCTGTCTGAGGCCCTGCCCACCCCAGCGTGAAATCACTGCGAGGTTGGAGCGGGCAGGATCCCGGAGGGAATCCTGTCCGTGCAATTTCACTCTCCCCCAACCTTAGAACCCTCCGGGGAGGGAGCATAAAATTCTGGCCTCTTTGCATGTTTTTTTGTAACCATGACGTAATCCAGCTGTGTTTTCCTGTCACCACTGTTGTAGGGTTTTGGTACTCGGTGTTTGGTATTACCAGTTAGCATAACATTGGCAAACTCCAGGATCTTGGTTCCTTCTTCATTTGCTTCTCCAAAGTCATGTGCACCATGGATCACTGACTCTGTCGCTCTTTCTCTCTCCACATGTCCATTTAGGTCACTTGCAATCACTAACCTGTCACCACTCGGTATTGTTTGAATTGCATTGTCCCTCTGTTCTCAGAATTCTTCTTTCTTTTCTGGTTTACACCCACTTTGAGGTGCATAATAGCTCATTATGTTCCACATTTCACCCCCAATTTCTAGCTTTAATTTGATGATTCTGTCACTGATTGTGTCCACTGCCAGCACCTTGTCCTTCATTTCCTCGCTTAGTACTATTCCAACATCATTTTTTCTCCCATTTTGTCCATGGTAGTAAAGGTTACATCCACTACCAATTTCTCTTACTTTGCTGCCCTTCCACTTTGTTTCCTGGAGACCCATGATTTGAATTCCTTTTCTCACCACCAGGTCAGTTACTTCACTGCTTTTCCCTATCCGGCTACTGACATTTAGACTTGCTATTTTGAGCTTGGTCATCTTTTCACCTCTCCTTTGATCTTTCTTCTTTAGCCATCCTTGTCCATTAGATGATAAACATTGCCCGTTCCTCACAGGGTTCGGGCAGGGACCCTGTGTGTTGCTTGTTTGGTATGCACTAACATGGGTGCCATTTCCATTCATAACTGATGACTTCTCGGTCCCAAATTCTACCCTTTGGCTCCCAGTGATAATGGGTACCACGAAGATTGGCCTAAACAGCAATATGGGAGCATATTGCAGAAGACATGTGCCTCTGTTAGATTGTTTCTCAAAAGGACCACTGGGATCTTAAAGGCACACTTTTTTTGTTTGGACAGGTCAGGAGAGACTCTTTGATATGCTCCAGGGTCACGTAGCATAAATAGCTGTAGCCCGTCATGCCCTCTATAACTTTGCCATTCAAAAAGGGCTAGCCTTTAATATGCCATGCAACATGGATTTTTCTTTTCTTTCCTTGAGCTGACCATGCTCAAGTTTTAAAATTGATGCAAGACACATGTCAGGAATTTCATATTTTGATTTGGGCTGCCACATTTCCTACATTACAACATTGACACTTCAGTAGTACTTAAATGACTTTGGAATGTCCTGAGGTCATGAAAGGTGTTATATAAATGCAATTCATTCTTGAATAAATTTAAATACATTCTTAGATAATATAAATAAAATTCATCAGTGCAACACTGTCTTCACCTGACTGGAACCCTTTTGCTTGATATTACTTTTCCTAACATCACTTTTTCAATTGCTCTTTGCAATTCCAGATCATGAATTTGATCTGAAACCTATAGTTTCATTCATTCTTTATTTTTATAATGTTGTACTTTTATTCATTCTACACTTCAAAATAAGGCCAATGGATTATTTTGTTAGAATTTAGGTGATGTAATGTAGTCAATTAGCAGAGTGTCATGTAATAGTCAGTACTGACTAGCTGATTTTCAATCCAGCGATTCTACGTGTTACATTTACCATGGGTGAGGTAATGAGCAGGGTTGAAAGACTTCTTCGGAAAGAGAAAAGAAAGAATATAATTCGAGTGTCAACCTGCCCTGCTCTGGCTTTCATTCTAGTAGACAGTCCCAGAGCAACAATGATCGAGTTCTAAGCGACTGTAGTGGCCCCGTCCACTGTAAAGGAAACCTAAAAAGTATGACAGTATTTGGAAATATTTTTATAAAAATTAGGAAATGTGCTGACAAGTAAGGTGGATATTGACAATCTGATCTGTAAATAAAAACTGACTTCCATCTCCCCTAGGTGACCAGATGTTCATTTCCACACCCTTCTTTCTAGCTGACCTCATGCCTGACAACCGTTATTACTTTGCTCCTCCTTTTCCATCACTGCTTAACTGTAGAGTGTGCCAACTTTATCTTGGCTTTCTCTTCATTATCATTCAAATCACCAAAGAAATGTCTGTTTTTCCACTTCACTGGTTAAACCCCAAAATGAGCCTCCATGTTAACTTCCAAAATTGAATATAGGGAGAACAAGAGAAAATTCAAAGTTGTTTCTCCCCATTTTTAAATGGGGAAGGAAAGTAGTTCAATTATTGCTTTGTGTATTAAAATGTAGACAAAACTAATAAAAATGACATTAAACCAAGACTCATCATGTTGTATCTCCTTTCTCTAGGTTGTTCTGATGTTAGTGACAGGAGCTGGCCTAGATGGGTTCCACTCATTGGAATGGGGGAGCGGGCTGGGGTGGCGGGGTAGGGATCGTAACTTTGATGAGCCTGAGAGAGGACTCCGAACCACCTTAACCTTTCTGGGTAAGGGTATCAAGGGATATGGAAAAAAGGAGGGGAAATGGAAATGAACAAGTGATCAGCCTTGACTTAACTGAATGGTAGAACAGACTTGAGTGGCCTCAATGGCCTACTCCTGTTGCTATGTTCCTAGAAAAAATCATTACCAGCAGCATATTTAAAAATAATTGTGCAGCTTTTGAGCAACAATGGGCTCGCCAGTGTCTGCTGCCGTAAAATAATTTTACTTCCCAATCTATTGAGTTCCATTCCTCAGCCAGTCTTCATGAGAAATGTCAAGAACTATTTCAGCATTTCTTTTGAAAGAAGGGAAATGAAAAGGACGCCTCTCATTCACTTGGCTCCTGGCAGGTAACCGTCAGCAGGTTAGCCATCCTGTCCCTTGGCTGCCAAAGGCCTGTGGTACAGGGGGCATAGAGTGGAATGGGGGTGAGGAGATTAGAGGGTATGTGCTGTCTCAGGAAGATACATTAAAGAAAGAAAAACTGCAGTTTAACAGAATCAGCAGCAAAGGTGTAGATGGTTAACAAAAACTGGTAAATAATGTTAAGCAGGTTAGATATCGAGTTCATTTTAAAAAAAAAATATATTGTTTTTAGTTATAAAAGTGAATGTACAGTGTGCATGGTTCAACATACATAATATGAATTTATGATGGGAGAGCCTTACAAAGGAGCTTATAGATGGCGTGAAGAGTGGTGATGACAAGAGGCAGATTCAATAGTTTTTTTTAAAACTTTCACAACAGTCGTTTACAGCAATATAAATGTCCATTTGATCTTTCTGGTGCTCTCAGATGCTCCACGGGCAGGTGGATTTATGCATGTTCCTCTCCTTAACAGAATTTCTTCTGCTTCAGCCTCAGCCCTCAGCCACCAATAGGCTACTCTCATTGTGCTTTAATCTGCATTGAGCGGTTAAGCAGCTATGCAATTATTAATGCTAACTCTTGAAAAGAATTCTCCCCTTCCCCCATGTTACTTATTACATCAGCGGCAGCATTCAGATGCTACTGTACAAAGGTCTTTTTGTAAAATCATGTGACAATAAAAGTAATACAAAGACATTTTTGTACACCCTATAAGTACAAACATAGATTTTTTCCTAAAAACAAAAGTGAATACATGAAAATTCACAATCATTGCTTAAGAGTTACTGAGCTGAGTCTTATAAAGGTGGCAATTTACCGGCATAAACGGAGGAGAGCGGATTCATTTGAGTAGGAATAGTTTGGAAACGGAGCTAAGAAATTGGAGTAGGAGTGGATCATACGGTCCCTCAAGTTGCCATTCAATACGATCGTGGCAGACCTTCTGCTCAATTCCAGGTTCCAGCCCATTCCCTATGTCCCTTAAATCCCTGTAAGATCGAAATTCTCTCTATCTTGGCCTTAAATATATTCAATGATGGAGCATTCGCAATCTTCTGGGACAGAGAATACCAAAGAATCACAACCCCTTGAGTAAAGAAATTTCTCCTCACCTCAGTCCTAAATGATAAGCCCCTTATCCTGAGATGGTGAAAGAAAGAATAACTTGCATTTATATAGCGGTTTTCACAACCACCGGCCATCTCAAAAGTGCTTTACAACCAATTAAATACTTTTTAAAGTGTAGTCACTGTTGTAATGTAGGAAAGGTGGCAGGCAGTATGCACACAGGAAACTCTCATAAACAGCAATGCGATGATGACCAGATAACCTATTTTTGTGATCTTAATTGAGAAATAGATATTGGACACGGGGATAACTTCTGCTCTTCTTCAAAATAGTGCCATGGGATCTTTTACATCCACCCGAGCAAGCAGATGGGGTCTCAGTTCTGCACCCAAAAAACAGCACCTCCAACAGTGCAGAGCTCCCTGAATAATGCACTGGTCAGCTTTGATTTTTGAACCCAAGCCCTGAAGTGTGACCTGAACTAGGAACTTTGTGATTCAGAGGCGAAAGTGTTATCAACCAAGCCACAATTGTCACTAGGTGCCCCAGTGCTCTAGATTCCCCAGATAGGAGAGACAATCTCTCAATGTGTACCCTGTCAAACTCTTTCAGAATCTTCTATGTTTCAATGAAATCACCGCTGATTCATCTAAACTGCATAAAGTATAGGCCCAATTTACTCAGCCTTTCATCATAGGAACTTATCTCAGGAACCTGTCTTGTAAACATTCGCTGTACCGCCTCCAAAGGCAAGTATTTCATTCTGTGGATATGGAGACCAAGACTGTGCACAGTATTCCAGGTGTGGTCTCATCAAAGCAGGATTCCTTATTCTTGTCCTCCAATTCCCTTGCAATAAAGGCCAACATACCAATTGCTCCATAATTGTTTGCAGTTCCTGCATGCTAACTTCCTGTGTTCCTTGCGTGAGTATACCCAAGCCTGTTTGAAAATTCAACATTTACAAGTTTCACATCATTTTTAAAAATATTCTGCTTTGCTAGGCTGGAACAAAATATGAATGGATATAGGAGAGAACTAAGCAAGAAATAACAACTTTAACTTAAGTAAATAAAGATTTATATCACAGAGCCTTATCATATTTCTCAGAAATGTTCCAAAATGCTTCAAGGACAGTGCTATATAGATAGCCATCTTGTACACATTAAGTCCTAGCAACAGCAATGAGGTTAAGCACCTGTTAATATGTTTTTGTTAAATGAAGAGGGAATGATGGTCAGGACTTGCCAAAATCCCTGTTCTTCTTCAATTACTTTAATGTTGATCTTAAAGGGCTGCTTTAGCCATTGGTCCCAAAACACTAATCCAATACACCCGTCAACAAAACCAAAGTAAGTTTACCAGATTTGCTAAGACCAGCGATCAGGAAGATGGTATTTTTTAAAATCAATTCTTCCCAATGCCCAGCCAACAAATGGGTAGCCAACTAGAGTGTACCTATCAAAGGGTCTTGATTTAATAAGTGCCTCAGCATTTTTTGATGGTAATTCTGAGAAAAATTTCCCAATTCGTCATTAATTCACTCTCAAATTCCCAACTCTATCTTCAGAACACAGTACCTCTGCTGTTGTCAAACCATTTAAAATGCTCCCTCACTTGTACTTTTGATACATTTACTCTCACCAGATTACTCCCCATCTTCCAACCTTGCTGCTTCCCCATAAAATCCACAACTCTACTCCTTTAAGTCTAAGGGCTATTAACCTAACATGTGGAATACAACTGGTCTAGTCATTCATCTCCATCTCCTTAGCTAACCCCTTCTTCTATTCTAAGATGATACTCCAAGGGTTTCTTTTCTCTATGACAGTATCTACCAAATCCCTTTACTTCACCACACTAACCTTCAAAACAAAGTCCAAACAGCTTTTGGATTTATTTGTCTCCAAGATGTAGAGCATTCACATAACTGACTCTGTCACTATCTTCTCTTGCTCTCAACCTACCATTGAGTTCCCCCAGCTGCCTTACATCTGATTCCCTATTTTTATGGTTTCTCTCCCCTCCCCAACCCCACAGTCTCAAAGTATATCTCCCAACTCCTCTTCGCTTGATACTCCCTCTCCAATCAACTCTCTACTAATCAATTCAACACTGATATATGCCAGCATTGCTCAGATATTGTTTTTGAGGTACTTTGGAGAATAATATAAATACAACATGACAATTAAGTGTCTATACCCAAATGCCAGAAGCATTCAAAACAAGATGAGTTATCAGCATATGTGACAGGAAATTAAGAGCGATTACAAAAACGTGGTTCACTCAAGGTGGAAGAAAGTTAAATGTGGAGGGGTTAACTGAGGAAAAATAGAGAAAATGGAAAGGAAGGAGGATATCGGGATCATTTGTAAATTCAGAAAGATGAATGGATATGCAAGGAATACACAAATGAAATTGTGTGATTTAATTTAATAAGCAGATGGTAGGTAGGGTTAACAACAAGTACTATACATTTTCTATCTTAAGGTAAAAATGGATGACAAAGGTCAACCTTAGTTCATCAAGAAAGGCAATCATTGTGGCATCCAATTATTCAATTGCTTCTCAATTAATTCCAGGATCTTCACTTCCATTACTCATTTCATGTGTCCCGCTCTTTGATGATGAACACCAGTCCTAAATTTGCCTTGTTAATTAGTTTGAACTTGCATCCCCTAATCCTACGCTCAGATTTATGTTTTCCATAACAGTTACCATACTATAAAAGAGGTCTTGTGGCTCAGTGGTTAATACCCCTACTTCTGAGCCAGAAGCTCCAGGTTCAAGTCTTACTCTAGAACATGTTGGTTATGGAAGGAGTGTTCATGGTATGGTTCAACAGGTTAATAACTCATCTGCTAATCCTTGCCACTGGTCCCCTCAGGGGAAAAGTGGATGTGAAGATGTGCAACAAATCATACTCTATCTGTACCAGTCATCAAATACATAAGTCACATGTTTCTTTAAGTGCAGTATTTATGCTTGTCCGTCCACCATGAGCGATGTATACCAATGCTTACTGAGTACATACCCAGGTTCTGGAGTGAGCCAGATTTCCGTAATGCATATATCATCTGCTTCAGATCCCCTAAGTAATATAAGGGTAATGACAATGTATTAGGGTTCCTCCTGCACTCCTGGCTAGGATCATAGAGTCAAGAATGGTCTAATATAGTAACATGTTAGTTCAATCAACTAGTTTAAATTGCAAAAGCAATAAAACTAAAACTGCCTTCAATGGAAATAAAAATTGTGAGGGATGTAAACCAGGCAATTGATAGTGCAAATTGGGACAAAGACAAATCAACTCCAACTAAGATTCTTATGTGATCTCGACAGCATCTATAATATTTTTGAGGACATCAAAGATAAATTAGATACATAATTATTGTTATACAATTTATTTGGGCTTTCAGAAAGCATTTGACCAAGTTCCATAATAAAATAATTCAAATTAAATTAAAAGTTGCAGGAGGGGCAGTGGTTACTGCTGCTGCCTCACAGCTCCAGGGACCCAGGTTCAATCCTGACCTCGGGTGTCTGTCTGTGTGGAGTTTGCATGTTCTCCCTGTGTCTGGGTAGGTTTCTGCTGGGTGCTCCAGTTTCCTCCCACTGTTCAAAGGTGTGCTGATTAGGTGGGTTGGTTATGGTAAATTGTCCCTCAGTCTGAGTGTGTGCTATGTGATGGACTGGCATCCTGTCCTGGGTGTACCCCACCTAGTGCCCATTGCCTGTCGGGATAGGCTCTGACTCCCTGCAACCCTGAATTGGATAAAGTGTTTTGGAAAAGTGAATGAGCTGCAGGAATCAAGAGTATAATATGGGGCTGGATGTGAGCCAGAACACAGGCAAAGCATACATGTGAGTTTTAGAAGATATTACAACAGGCTGAAAGTGTACGAGTCTCAGGGGTGAAATTCTAACTCATCCATTTACACAGGGTTAAAATGTATATGTGAGTCTGAGGATGGAAGTTTACAGCCCTGTCACACAGGGGTATGCGGCGAGACGTTCAATACACATTGATTTGGGCGGGAACGGAAGATCCCGCCAGCAGGATGATGGCTGCCATCACCAGAAGCTGCCTGCCAATTGGAGGACTGGCAGCTCAGCTGTCTCAGCGGTGGCACTGGAAGTGGTGGCCACTGTTAGAACTGGGACTGAAAGTAGAGGATGCCATGTGAGGACAGCACCCACCAAACCAGGCAAGTAGGGCCTTGAGGCACGGAGCCCAGGCAAGCCCAGTCAAGATAGGGGTGTTGATGAATTGGCCACTTTAGTGGCCACTTAAGTGGCTCAATTGGCCTCCGGGCAGGAGGGTCATCCTCCACCACCACATCCGCTGCTAGCATGGCAGTGAAACAATGATGGGCACTCCACCCTTCACCTCTCCTCAGTACTTAACAGGCCGCCCTTCACTCCCACCTCACAGAGGGCCAGCAAAATCCAACTGTATGCACGCACATGCATGTGTGTGTGTGTATATGTGTGAGGGAGAGAATTTCCACAAGGGTTCTCCCTCTCTTCTGTTGTAACTTAAGGGAAAAAGGTGTGGAAACCCCAGGAAAATGACATAAACACTGCCTACATCATTTTTCCGGAGTTTCCATGGCTTTTATATCAAAGTTCTGGCAGCTAACCGAGAGAACTCACTTGGAAATTCACCCTCATTGTTGGAGCAACAGCTGTTAGAGTGAAGTTGGCATAATGTAAATCTGTGGTCAATCCGCTGTTTCCAGGATTCTGGTTGGCAGTTATCCAGGAATACTAATCTGCAATCAGTGATGTACAGTAAATGTGCACTAAATATATATGAACATCAGTAAAAATTCAGTGCAAACTCAAAGTATATTAAAAGAAAATTAATTGGTCTTTTCACTTTTATTCCTTTATTGCTGAAGCATGAATTCAATAGTTAGCACAGTAAACCTGATTAACACTTCTTGGTTTAACCCTTACCTCTCAGTTCTGAAGCACCAGGAAATCAAGATGGTTAGAAAGATGCACAGTGATAGATTCCACTTTAGAGTTCTTCATTTTTCTTTTATTGTTTCGCTTTCTTGTGGAGCATTAAATGATTGCGTCAGTAATAGGTGGGGTCCTGGTCTGCTGCTGGGACTCATTGTCAAGGTCATCTACAAAACCCAGCACTAGATATGACTCACACATAACAGAAACCTGAACCCAGCAGAGTCATTTGAACTCAGTGCCGAGTTCAAACACATTCCATTTTCATTGGAGTGAGGTCCATATCCCACAATGTGTGACTTCTTAAAGAGTAGTCATGTATGCTCGGAAAAGGCGGATAAGGTCTGTGGAGCTGTCAAGTTATTTAAATCCCCTGCCCTTAAAATTTTGTAAAAATCTAGTCTGCTGTGTCTCTGAGTTGAAAAAATATCAGTGCTTTCAGTTTCACTAGCTATTTATTGACATAACCATAAGGCCTATCATTACTATATTATCACTGCTTGACTGCTTCCAAAACCTATCATTAGCAAAGTGAGGGCTGTACGTTCAGTTTTATTGACAGCTCCAAGAGGTTATTAAGGGATTAGCTGTCTTCGATGTGCGGCTATAAATGCAAATGTTTGTTTTCATAAGAGATTAAGTACTTGAGGGCATTTAAATGTATTGAATGGACTTTCATTAACTCTTCTATATCGTGAAGTCTATTATAGATACTTAGAACATTATTTTATTTAATCTCAGCATGGCTCTTGAGGTTTGCCCATGGTGGATATTGGGTGAGTGGGGATGGAGGATGCAAAGGCTGGTAGGTGAGGGGTATGGGTTGGCACTAAGTTGGTATAGTGGCTACAATAAGCCATAGGGATGAGTGAGTGTCATGTGTTGGCATGAATTAGCACTATGTTGATATAGGGGCTACAAGGGACCATGGGGTGAGTGAAGGGCATGGGTTGTCATGGAGATTAAGAAAGGTCATGAGGGTGGGTAGAGGGGCATGGGTTGGCATGAACAAGCATGGGTAAGGCATGACGATTGGCTGGATGTATGAGGGGAAAGGGCTAGAGGACCTAATGTTCAACCACACAACTGGAGCGAAGTCCCAAAGAACTGAGGCCTGCCTCAACAATCAGCAGCCATGAGCCCCTGTGACTGCCTCTGAATAGTTTCTGGGTGCGGGGGGCCTGACTCCAGCATGCACCTGCTCCACCCCTCTCCCCATCCCCAAAACAAAAATCAAGTTCTTAGGGGGTCTGTTTCCTGAGGCTGCTGTGGCGAGCTGGGAAATTTCCCAATTCTGCGCACCCACCTCGGAAGTGAAAATCCAGGCCCCAGTCTCCTCCTTTACCAACTGGCTGCCAAAGGTTTAACAGTCCACTGCTGGTGAGAATAATTCAATGTGATTGGCTACTAACTCTGTTCGATGATTTTACTGTTGCTAAATGCCTGGAGATTCCCTTGACTTAGCACCAGATTCAAATTGACATCAGGAAAGGGGAAATCTAACCACAGAAATCAGCAGATCTTTTTGGGCAGCTTTATTCAAGGTCATTCTTATTTATCTAATCGTAGCCAGTGTATCACTTGAGATCAATTCCCTTCCTGCTCCTACACCATTACCTCTAGTGTCCCCCAGGGATCTATCCACACCCTTTCCTACTTCTCAACTACACGCCGGCTCCTGATGATATCTTTGAAAGCACAGCATTAGTTTTCATGTGTATGCTGACTACACCTAGTTCTACCTCACCACCACCACTTTTGACTCCTCCACTATTGCTAAATTTTAGACTGTTACTGGAAGGGCAGAAAATTCTTCTATTTACATATTGGGAACAGAAGCCATTGTTATTGGCCCTTGCTCCAAACACTTTTCCTTCGCTACCCACTCCACCTGGACTGTTTGCAAGCTTGGTGTCAAATTTGATCCTGAGAAGAGCTTCTGACCACATATTTGTACCATTACAAAGACCGCATATATCCACCTCTACAACATCGCCTGACTTCGCCCAGCCTCAGCCCATCTCTTGCTGAAACTCTTGTTCATGCCTTTGTTACCTCTAGACTTGTCCATTCCAACCCACTCTTGGTTGGTATCCCACATTCTACCCTCCATAAATTTGAGGTCATCCAAAACTCTGCTACCCATGTCCTAGCTCACAGCAAATGCCATTCACCTACCAACCCTGTGCTCACTGACCTATATTGGCTCCCAATCAATCAAATTCCTCCATGGCCTCACTCCTTCCTACCACTATACTCTCCTCCAGCCACACAATCCTTCAACATATCTGTGCTCCCCTAATTCTGGCCTGTTGTCCATCCTGGATTTTAATCACTCCACCATTGGTGGCCACACCTTAGGATGCCTAGGCACTAAGCTTTGGAATTCCCTCTATTAATCTCTCTGCCTCTCTACCTCACTTTCCTCCTTTTAAGAAATTTCTTGAAATCAACCTTTTTGATCAAGCTTTTGGTCATTGGTTATTTTTCACACAGGCCGTGGCTCTACCACTCCAGCTGAAAAATTGGGGTTGAGCCCACTTCTGCCAGGCTGCGAAACTATAACCAGATTTTGAGGCCGTGCCATCCGCCCCATCTGGGGGAATGGCCTACCTTCACGAATTGCCGGCCAATCAGATGGCCAGCAGCTCCTAGGCCCAGCAGCAGCACCGTGAGCTTTGGCCTTCACTGGAACTACAGCAATCCCCCACAAGAAGCCATGGAGGAGGCCAGATTGAAAGGTAAGTGTGGCTTCACTGAGGCCAGTCAAGCAGGCCCCAGTGTGGAGAGTGAGGAGCTGTGATCAGGAAGCCAGGAAGTGGGGAGGGGCATGAAACCAAGACTTAATTTGGCAGTCTTGCCACATGGTGCATGCCCCACCCAATGCTGGTAAGATACCAACGGCAGCTGGAGAAGACCCTTAAGTGGCCATTAATTAGCCACTTAAAGGCTTCAATTGAGGAAAGGGGAAGACCATCCGACAGCTACCTGGCTGCTGGTAAAATTCCAGTGGAGAAAACTGGCACTATGCCCTCTCCCGCCATGACACTCAATTTTATACCTCCCCCTACTTGCCAGTTGGGGGGGGGGGGGGGGGGGGGTGGGGAGAGGAATTCAGACCAATATTTCCTTATGTGACTCAGTGTCATATATGGCTTTTTATTTTCCTCTGATGCCTTGGTGCTTGTTATTACATTACAGGTGTTACAGAAATACCAGTTGTTGTTGCTGAACCTGCTCTTCCGATCAGGAAGCCAGCAGGGTCCTTCTTTAAATATGTGTCCAATGTCATTAAACCCCGATCGTAATTTCAACAAAGAAGCTGTTTAAACAGTTTAGATTTTCCATCCAGTGAAAAGAAATATCCAGCTGTACAATTAGATATCTTGAGTCTAATGGGAAGAGGAGATTTCTCCACTTACAGGGTTGATCTACTGCTATCTGACAGGCCCATTACCTCTCATAGCACAATGTTACATATTGAAAGCCTTTCACTTAAACAGTGCTTTTCACTGATCCTGTGCAAGTTGAACAGAGTGGGTTTCTGTCATTTCCATTTTCACAATGCAATCTTTTGATTCCAAATCAAGTATATTATAGTTTCCTAAAAGTCACCATTAAGGGCATACATTACAGTTCTGAATCTTCTGTGTTACTCTGTTCAATGTTGTACCATTTATTCCAAGCAGGACAATTATTATCACTTACAATGAGTACAGCTAGTGTCAAGCACAGCTAGCCAACAGGCTTGAGGACTATGCAAAAGCCCTCCGGTTCACTCTTAGACATACTTAATTATACAAATCATGTTTCTGATCCTGCCATGTAAATAGAGTAATAAAACTTTGTCACATACATTCTATGAAATAGTATTTAGATTGTAAGCTGGTGCTGGTCTGAAGCCAGCCTGTAACATCACTCCACCTTCTACAACTTGGTAATTATCTCAGATTATAATTTTTTTTAAAATATCGCAATCTTCTTACTTTCATAATCAATAAAATTTGGACTATTTGACTTAGAAGTTAGAACACAAAACAGCTTTTGTTTTGTAATTGCGCTTCTCTTGTGTTTAAAGAAACAGGAAACAGAACTGTGGGGCCGAATTTTGCCCTTGATGGATGGGCGGGCCCCACCGGCTCGGCTGCAAGTTGGTAGCCGATCGCCACCGCCAAAGCGGGCCCCGCCGCCATTTTGAGTGGGCAGACCAATTAAGGCCCAACCAGCGAGCCGACCAACGCAAAGCGCTATGCTCTTCCTGTGCAAGGGTTGGGGTGGGGGGGGAATTCCCCAACTGTCAAAGTCTTTTTTGACACTCCCTTCCACACTTAGACCATAAGACGTAGGAGTAGAAGTAGGCCATTTGGCCCATTGAGTCTGCTCTGCCATTCGATGAGATCATGGCTGATCTGATAATCCTCAATTCCACTTTCCTGCCATTTCCCCTTAACCCTTGATTCACTTACTGCTTAAAAATCTGTCTATCTCAATCTTGAATATACCTAAAGATCCAGCCTCTACAGCCCTCTGCGGTAAAGAATTTCACAGATTCACTACCCTCTGAGAGAAGAAAATCCTCCTCATCTCTGTCTTAAATGGGTGACCCCTTACTCTGAGATTATGGCCTCTGGTCCTAGACTCTCCCAAAAGGGGAAACAACCTCTCAGCATCGACCCTGTCAAGCCTCCTAAGAATTGTATATGTTTCAATGAAGTAACTTCTCATTCTTCGAACCTTCAACCTCTCCTCATAAGAAAGCCATTCCATACCCAGGATCAACCTAAGGAAACTTCTCTGGAGTGCCTGCAATACCGGTATATCTTTCCTTAGATAAGGGCAACAAAACTGTTCATGGTATTCTAGGTGTGGTCTAACTGGTGCCTCGTATAGTTTTAGCAAGACTTCCCCTATTTTTATACTCCATTCCCTTTGAAATAAAGGCGAACATCCCATTTGCCTTCCCTATTACATGCTGAACTTGTATGTTAGCTTTTTGTGATTCATGCACAAGGACCCCCGAAACCCTCTGCAGCTTTTTGCAGTCTTTCTCCATTTAAATAATATTCAGCTCCGCTATTCTTCCTACCAAAGTGCATAACCTCACATTTTCCCACATCATATTCTATCTGCCATGTTTTTTGCCAACTCACTTAACCTGTCTATATCCCTCTGTAGAATCTGTGTCATTCTCAGTTTGCCTTCCCACCTATATTTGTTTTGAGGATTTTCAGCTCTATTCCCCTCAACAACAACAAAAAGAAATCTGTCACCTGGAGTAGTCCTGGTCTGCAGACATTAAGTATGCTGGGCTCTGGTGCGCTTTAAATATGGCGCCTGGAGCAAGGGACTGCTGACGTCAGGGCCTGCCCACCAGCAATCCGGCGTGTTTCCCGAAATTGCATTATTAATGAGGCGGGACGCGCCGAGAATGGGACGATATAGCACAAAAACCTGCAATTGCAGCCGTCAGGTGAAACATCCTTTTTCCTGCCTGCTCCTGCATTTTGTGCAAATCTGGGATGATTCCGCCCTTAGTTTGAGGATAATCCATCAGGGCCCTCCCACCCTAATTGTAATCCTGATTAACTGAGGTCGGGTGGTGCCGAACAGCTTGCATGGAAGGGCATGCAATGGAAATATACTAAAATTAATAGGCAATTATGTTCTTGGAAGT
This sequence comes from Carcharodon carcharias, assembly GCF_017639515.1. NCBI lineage: Eukaryota > Metazoa > Chordata > Chondrichthyes > Lamniformes > Lamnidae > Carcharodon > Carcharodon carcharias. The sequence goes on from NC_054486.1 coordinate 62,241,519, forward strand.
AAACAGTAATGAAATTAGCATTTTAATTAATTATTGAAGATTCCCACTCCCCAATGACTAACTAATTCAAGTAGCAAGTGACTAATGCCAGTTTGATCCTGGGAGCGGGGCTGGAATCCACAATGATCCTGTCCAGAGATGCTGTTCAGTAATTTCTGCTGTAAGCCCTCTGGATGAGGATACAATAGGATGGATCTTGACTTTGTTCAATGGTTTAAAACAGGTGTTAGAACGTTGGCAGCACATTTTACATATTCCTGATCTTTTATTTCCATGGAAATTCACTATCACCCATTTTTACACTATCACACAAAGTCAAGGTCTAATGCCAATCAGCCTTGGCTGTGCTCATTCTCCATAGCTGAATATCCTGCAGACAGTGATTGTATGTGAACGCAAATGCAAAAGCATGGTCACTTAGCTGAGGTGCCAGAGATCACCATAATATACCCCAGAAAGGATCAATGTCTTCAAGAAATGAGAAATATCAGAAAAAGGCAGCTTCATTTTTGAGAAAACACCCAGGCACATACAAATATGTAAGCTGGATATACAAACAGATTGCTACAACTTTGTGTGCCCTTCACAGGCTTTCTTCTAAGTAAGTAGAAAAAATTGTTCGTTATTTCTATTGGTGCAGGTGCTATCAGTATTGAACTTTGGGGCAGGAAGCGGCTCACACTTCACCGCCACAACCTTATAGCAAAAGCATTTTGTAAACCATTTTTAAGCCACTTTATCTGAAGTTGAAAATGTTAGCACCAGAGATGTAATCAGTAATAAAATGAAGGCAGCACACAGTTGTGCTTTCCCCAGTTTAGGAACCCAATGACACTTTTACTGGACTCTTTCACCAGATGGGCAGTGCTCCTTTAATTTCAAGAGCAATAACATGGAACTGATAAGAACAATTTTCTCTCCTTCCAACAGAGAAATAAATTTAATGCCTAAATTAATAATAACTGAATGTGAAAGTTTATTTTTTCTTTAGAAGAATTTTTTTAAACCAGAGTTTCGAAAAGAAATGAGGGACAAAAGTAAGGAGTTCCTCACTGGTGTACAGCTCTTTGCTTCCTTATGCTTTTTCCAAAAGGAAGGACAGTGTTGGCAGACTTTATGACTACTGAATCTATAACATTTCAGGTGGAATATGACCTCACCCCACATTCACACACATATATATCCAGTAGCAGCCACTGGAAAGCAGTCAAGTGAAGGAATCCTGGCCAATCTTCTCCTCCCCAGCCCAGGGGCACTGCGACCAAGTTTTGGGATGTTTTAGCTTTGTCTGAAGGATACGGAGATACAAAGAGTGACGTCATGAAGGGGTTGAAATTTTAAAGCTAAGCCCTTCAGGGTCAGCCAGCATAGGAGTGATGGGTGACTGGGACTTGGTACAAGTTAGGATAAGCGTAGCACAGTTTTGAATGAGCTGAAGTTTTTGGAAGGTGGGAATGAAGAGGCCATTGGAATAAGCCAAATTTAGAGGTGATAAAAGGCATGAGGGAGGGTTTCAACATCAGATAGACTAAGGCAGGTGTAGGGGCAGGCAATATTACAGGGGTGGAAGTAGGCAGTCTTTATGGTGGCGAGAGTATGAGTCAAACTAGTTCAGGCTGAAATAGAACACAGGTTATGAAGTCTTGTTTAACCTGTTCCAGTAGCTGTGGAGAAGAATAGAATCCGGTAATCAGGTAAAACCTGTAATGGTTGCTCTTCTCTTTAATTTCTGATTCACAGTTTATTGCCTGGGTTATAGGGCCTATCATTGTTATTTGTCCAGCTGGGGAGATCAAGCAAGTACAAAATATTTTGCATCGTTTCCAGTGAATTTAGCAGCATAAGAAGTTCATTGTTCACCCCACAAATGCTACATTATCAGACATTTAGCACAGGATGTCAGCCTTGACTTAATGGAAGCACTCTTGCTTCTGCTTCAGAGGTTGAGTTCAAGCTCCACTCCAAAGATTTGAGCACATCATTAAAGCTTATGCTTCAGTATTGAAATATTACTGCAATATTTTCCAGTCGGTTTTTACTTATTGGACCAGGAGCCCGATGGCCAGTCTTCAGTCATCCAAGTCAGATCATCGCCCACACAGTGAATTCCTGCCCTGTGGGACCCATTCCTGGTGGCAACATCTTAGTCGTCTGTAGTCGTTGAATGGATTGTTAACCTCGACATCAAACTATAACTGCTTCCCCAGTCATACAAATAAAAAACACTGTAATATTGCAGTGTCACCTTTGACACATCTGCCCTCACAGGTAGACTGAAAGATCATACCATGGCACTTTTCAACAAAGAAGCTCCTGGAGTGCTGGCCAATAGCTTCAACCAATAGCACGAAAGCAGATTGCAGTGGCCATTTATTGCATTGCAGTTTCTGGGACATTGCTTTGTGCAAATTGGCAGCTGCGTTTTCCCCATATTACATCAGCAAACGCACATGGTGGTGAAACATTTTGGGATGTTCTGACATTCTGAAAGGTGCTACATAAATGTAATTTGCTTCATTAAAAAGTCGTGCTTCAGTTCACAAGTTTGAGCGGCTTGCCTGCGGTAGTGACCTCTTGCACCAGACAAGAAGAAAAAGTATCGAGAATTTACTTTCACAGAAATGGTTTCTTTAGCTTGTCTTCAAGCTATTCATCATTAAATATTTGCAGAAAATTATTTGTGAACAAGAAATATGTCATGTGGAAAATCTGGTAAAGTCTAATCCAATCAACTCAAGCACAATAATACAGATGATAATGGACAGCACATCATGTTTTATTAGATTTCACTCACACTTCAGCTCCGATTTCAACTCGGAGCAGGAATTGAGAGGTGGGGAGTAGAAATGGCAATCTGGCCATGCCCCATCACATACCACAACCAGAATTCGATGCCTAGGAAATTTTGATTCCAGGACCTAATTAACATTCTGTCACCCATTTGACGCTGGGCAGCACGGAAACAGCACCCAACAAGTCAGAAATGAGGGATAAAATGCACTCCTGCTTTTCCTAGCTTACAGAAAACCTTTCGAAAGTATTTTTTTTAAAGTCCTTCCCTGAACTGTCTGTGACTAAAGGAGGCATGCCTGCCTCCTTTTACTGGTGAATTGGAATCTGTGTGGGAATTGGTTGGCCCTGCAGTTTATCACAAAACTATCATATTTTTCATAATATTAGTATAGGCTTATGGGGTGTGAGTGTGGGTGGTTCTGCCTGCATGACTGATTTAATTAGACTAGAGACACTTAGACTACAAGATTGAAATTATCAAAAGAGTTAGGTGTAAAACAGACTTTTGAAATAGAGATGGGTAAGCTAGGATGAGGGTTCCACAGATAGGGTGTGAATGAAATTTACATTTTCAGATAAGTGAAGGGATTGTTTGATTTTCAAAGGGATGGTGTAATGTTTACAACTAACAAGGTAAGTCAAAGTAATATATTTATTTTTCCCAGACGTGCAGACCATAATGATGACATTGGAAGATTTTTAATAAGAAAAGTACATTTCCAAAGACATGTAGAACAATGGGATTGTCCACATTAAAGAGAGAGAAACATACATAAAGAAGGATGAAAGGCTATGTGGGGGTGGCCATGTAAAATCTTGAAAGGTACACTGGATGAAACAGCCTTGTACAAAAACCTCCAGCCACTCTGATGAAGAAGTGTTGCTCCAGTAACTAAAGTTGTGTTAAAAAGCCTTTGGAATATCCTTGCTGGGTTGCCTATTTAAATTTAAATCTATTTTGGGGACTGCTGCCTTAAAGAGGCTGTGCAGTTGGAAATCAGGTTAATTAGGAACTCAGGGATTTGTTATAATGTCAAGTAACTGTAATCGTATGTATGTGTTTGAATTCTTTTTTTTTGTTAATAAAAGTTTTAATTTAATTTTTTAAATCTCTAAAGTTGTTAGTGGACTCATTACTTCCAAATTCAGTGCACAAATCTTCCCATAATAAAAGCAAATTGCACAACTGGTGTGATAGCGTGGCCAAGTTTCCCTTGTGGATTTGGTCTGCCTGGCACATATCACCTGCCTCATCACAACAAACCAAAATGCTGTGCATGTCCTGATCAACGTAAAGCCCAACATAAAACAAGTAGAGACACAGAGAGGTTTAGGGAAGGAATTTGAGCCTGTGGGTAATGAAATCATCTAGATTTTTCCAGTCACTTTGTTTAGAGAATGCTTTTTTTGGAATAGCTGTAGAGGTTCTTGTACATCAAACCTTGATGCCTGACAGATGGAACCATGTAAAAGCTGTTGAAATCAGATACCTTAGTACTTCACAAACATGATCAGACTTCACAAGAGGAAAAAAAATCCACATCTTGTAAGCGTTAACAAATCTATACTGGGGAAAAGCAGCAGGGATCACAATTCAAGAAGTATTTGTTTGCTTTACTGATGTAACTTGTAGTGGTCCTGCAGAAATCGCTCAGGAACAAAAACAGAGATTTCCTAATCTTTATCTAATCCGCTGCTCCATTTTACTGAATAACAGGGATTGCCAAAAGAGTTTTCAATGAATCGCATTTGGTCTGAAAACAGTAATCAGATTTCTCACCTTGGTTCTTATTTTTGACCTCCTCCATATGCTACACAACAATCCATGGAGAATTCCACTTTTAGAAATGTTCAAGTATCTCAGGGTGATTTGCACTCACATTCCCCTCCACCACCCCACCCCCACAACACTTCACGCATATAAGAACTGCCAAACATCAACCCAGCATCCACTAAGCAGTAGCTCCTCCTGAAAAATCATTTCGACGATTTGATTCAGTATTCCTTTTTGGCAGTTTCCTCCTAACTCAGCATATAACATACCCAAAAGAAGAAATGCTAGTTCTATTATTGGCACTAAAATATAACATACCCCTGTAATCAAAACAGCTTAACAAAAGCTAAAAGTTTAATATGGTTATAGATTAATCCCACAGAAACGATTTGACAAAAACCAAAGACGAAGCACATAATAAGCTGTTTCCTTATCTGTTGTGCTATATACAAAATGACCTCAAGCGACAATACAGATCTATGGTTTCTGTATATTAACATATCTGACATTGAAATTATTCTATGTCAACATTGTGTTCTGGAATGATGAATGGAATCGCAATCGCGTTAATCCAGAGAATTCAATTTCATTTCTCAATCAACTTGATTGTGTCACAAGTTCAGTACTTCATTAGGAATGTAGAACATAGAAACAGAAGTACTCAATTCAGCCCTTCAAGTTTGCCCGCCATTCAATGAGATCATGGCAGATATATATCCTAATTTAATTTACCTGTATTCTTTAATACATTTGGCTAGCAAAAATCTATCGAACTCAGATATCATTTTTTTAATTGAGCTAACATGTATTCATGCCAAAGGGTCACAAAGAGTGAAACATTTTTTATACAATTTGATTAATTAGTAGATTTAAGTTAATTTTTTTTTTAAATGCCAGCTTCGATGCAATGATGGCCAGCAGTCCAGGTATCTGGGGAGAATGAGAGACAACAGAGGGTCACAGTATTTTTATGAGGGCAGTAGTAATCTTCCAGGCCCACAAAACTAAAAGGTAATAAAAAGTTTCCTGCAACCTCTAGTTGTCAGGTTAGGCTGCTCATTTGTACCTCAAAAATGCAATCAGGGTCCTATACACGTCATAGGATACCACTTTACATATCAAAAATGGTCTCCTGTCTGAAACAGGCTATTATTAAGGTGGCAGTGGCTGAACAGGCAGCATTGAGAGCCAAAGCTATTTACATGTTGCTCTGTCCCATTTATGGAACTTTTGAATTTCATCAAGAGGTCATCAAACTGAAACATTAACTCTTTTTCTCTCTTCACAGATGCTGCCTGAGATTTTCCAACACTTTCTGTTTTTGTTTCAGATTTCCAGCAGCCCCAGTATTTTGCTTTGGTAGGAGGTCTGGAGTTGGGAGCTAGGGCTTGGAGTGAGGACCAAAAACAATGGCTTCAGACGTCACGATTTTCTTTTTTGTTTGCTTTTGGCAATTTAGACTTTTCAAATGACTAGTTGCCTCACCAGAAAGCACACTAAAATTAGATTGGAAAATATCCTCCAATTTGAAAACGGTGAGGATTTAAAAAGGGAGCTACAATTAGATCTAATAATGTTACTGTTGAATGAGGTTGGACTTACACTACACATTTTGAGTTAAGAGGCTTTGATGACCTCAGTTTTAAAACATGCCATTCTCTGGAATTACAATCCAACTTTTGCACCTTAGCACCCAAAATTCACATCAATACTAAAATGACAGTAGAATCGCACTCCTAAAAGCATTGTAGTGGAGTGGGAGATTTCCTCTGTACTATTATACATTAGTTCAAAGAAATCTTTGAGATCCCTAAGTTTTTCAAATCCGAAACCCATTCTTGTTTATGATTTAATTACAACTAGCACAGAGAAGATTTGTTTTTTGGTTTATGATGTGTTCATGTTAGATTGTAAAAGCCTGGTTATGAGGGGAATATGGAATAAATCAGTTTTTACAGCCAAGAATCTGAAAACCTTTGGGATCTCTAATAGGAAAATCCCATTTCTCCAAATCCAAATCTAATCCATTTACCAAACTGAAACCAAAGGGTGAACAAAAGTTCAGATGACTTAGTAAATAAAGCTCTTTAAAGGGGAAGATAACTCCAGGGGAAAGGACTACAGGAGTCAGTATGATTGATCTATTTTCAGACTGATCACAGCCAATTGTTTCTTCAGTCACCATTAAGTACTGACAATGTAAGAAATAATCACCAGAGACTGCAAAAGGAAGCCTTTGATCATAATGATAACCATGTGTTAAGAAGCAAGTGCACTCTAAGGGCATTTTCCCTGATTTAAATTACTCAAATTTGTCTACTCCAATGAGCATCATGCAAGGCAACAAAAAGGTTACGCTCTGATTAAATATTAATAAACAAATGGGTAGAAATAAAGAAATTTCTTCGAAGTAGCTGGTAGTTAGCACTGGTAATATTTACCATTCACACAACTGATCCACCAACATAGCAAAACTTGCCAAAATTACAAAATGAGAAATTGATGCAATAAAGGTACTGATTTCATTCATTTCCTTTAAATTCCATTTACAATAAGCAGTGTATTCTATGAACCCAAACAAGATACACTGGGCTAGATTTTGACTTTCTTCGAAGTAAGTCAGCAGCCCATGTGACATCTATTTAGAGCTTTTCTCCAGTGGATTTTGCTGCAATTTATTTATTTTTAATCTTATCACAATATTTGTATGAGGTCATGGGGAGAATTTTCCCCCTGTTGGGGGGTGGGGTGTTGCGCAGGGGCAGACGCAGACCCGAACAGCACCCCCGATCGGGTCCGTGCCGCCATTTTATTTGGGTGGGCCAATTAAGGCTCGCACAGTGTGTTGTGCGCCCGGAAGCGCTGTGCCTCTACAAAGGGGCTTCAGGGAGATTTGTTTAATTTTTAAAAATTTAAATGAAGAAAAGAAAAAATTTTAAGACGTCCCCTCATGTGACTGCCACATGAGTTGGAACATGTCCATAGTTTTTACAAAAACTTTATTAAAATGTTTTAAAACCTACAATTCCCGCTGGGGCTCCTGCCCTGCCCGCCAACCTCAAGGTTGGACGGGCAGGTACACTAACTAGTTTAATTACTGTCAATGGCCTCAATTGGCCATTGACAGATCGGTGGGCGCGCAGCTGATTTTGTTGTGCCCCCACCTACCGGAAAATTTAAATGGGGCGCAGTGACGTTGGGTGTTCCGCCCGATGTCACTGCGCGTCATTTTACGCGTCGGTGAGCGGTTCCCGCCTCCCCCCACCCCGCTCGCCAACGGGAAAATCCTGCCCATGAAAAAGATCCAAACCTGCATGTACCAAAACATTATTCTTTTTTGCTATTTTAAAATGGACTTCAGCTGAACCACAAAATTACTGCTACAGGTCATATGACTCACAAGATTGGCCATCTGTTCTGGAAGGTTCCAACAGAGACTTCAAGAACAAAAGAGTTCCACTCTCATCCTTGTGGAATCTCACATCTCATTGTAAGGCCACATTATAATCACAAAACAAGATGACTAACAGACAAGAAAGGCAAAATACTGCAGATGCTGGAAATCTGAAACAAAAACAAAAAATGCTGGAAATTCAGCAGATCTGACAGCATCTGTGGAGAGAAAGACAGAGTTAACGTTTCAAGTCCGTATGACTCTTCTCCAGAGTTAAAGGGAAGTAGAATTGTGGTGAAATATATACTGTTTAAGGGAGGTGGAACAGGTGAAGCTGGATAGAAGGCCAGCGATAGGTGGAGGCAAAGGAGAGAATGCGAAAGATGTCATAAACAAAAGGTCAAAGGGTTGTTAATCCTGGTGGTACTACTAAAGAAGGCACTAATGGTGACATTAACAGTAGAAAGCAGAATGTGATAATGGCAGGACCAGGGTAAACACTCTGGAAAGTGACAGGTGGGCCTAGTCGGGGTGGGGGTAGGGGACGGTGGTGGGAAAAAAGATCGAAAAAACTAAAAGCTAGGGATAAAATAATGAATAAAAATGGAAATAAATTTAAAAAATAATAATAATGAAAGTAAGTGGGAAAATAAATAAATAAATAACAAGTTAAAAATAAAAATCAATATAGAAAAAAGGGGGGGATCAAAAAGGGATAGGGATAGAGGAGAGAGTTTATGGTCTGAAGTTGCTGAATTCAATGTTAAGTCTGGAACGCTGTGGAGTGCCTAGTCAGAAGATGAGGTGCTGTTCCTCCAGTTTGTGTTGAGCTTCACTGGAACATTGCAGCAGGTCAAGGATGGACATGTGGGCATGAGAGCAGGATGGAGTGTTGAAATGGCAAGTGACGGGAAGGTCTGGGTCATGCTTGCAGACAGACCGACCAAAGGTGTTCTGCAAAGCAGTCACCCAGTCTGCATTTGGTCTCTCCAATGTAGAGTCTTCTCTATCTCTCTTGCAATCAAGGGCAACTTAACAGTTGCCTCCCTATTTGGCAGCTGCACCTGGATGCTAGCTCAGAGTTACTTTTGAACAAGGACAGCCAGGTCAGTTTGGCCATCTGCACTTCCCATTATCTCACCAACTAGGAAAGACTTTCGTTTGCTATTCCTCAGACCACAGTGGACAGCCTCACACTTTTGACCCTCGTACTCCATCTACCATGTTCCTGGCCATTCATTTAGCCTGTCCAACTCCTCTTGAGGCCTCCTTGCGTCCTCCTCATATCTCACAGCAGGACATGCAATGACTTGGCTGCAAACGCTGCACAAACAGCATTTTAAGGGGACTCAAAACCGGGTGAGCAATAGCTGCTGGGTTGCCTGATGCATGCCTTGGTCGCAGGTTCATGAGCGATGGCCAAGACTGAAACATACTCATGTCAGATTGATGACACTACTGATGTGAGACAATAAGTGTTGTCTCTTTAGAACCACATCATCAGAATCTGATTGGGAATAAATTGCAATGCCCTTAATTTGCCACGAACATGGTAGCAACTAGCAGCATCATGAGAATACAACAAACGAGAACACAGTGCAATTAAACATATATTTACAAATGCCAAAAGTATGTACATTGGGGATGTATGCTCGTGCCACCTCTGTGCCTTCAAAACTTCCTCATCTTTCTTTTCCTAATACTACAACTAGGTGCTGCCCTGATACCCATACCTGAGGTGGAGGCAGCCTGCTGACTACTATGTCCTGTTGATTGTAATGACTTTGGTTGACATCCTCTGGTGGCCTGAGGTCTAGAGAGCCCCAGCCTGCCTAAGGTTTCCTGCTCAAGTGCAGGTACATCTTCCTCGGCTTGACCTGCTGTAGGAGATGGGGTCACTGGCAGAGGGGAGGTTGAGCAACGGGGCACCCTTGGAGTGTCCTGGGATGAAGCTCCAAGGATGCCTGGCTGGCGCTCCCCCTCCTTGTGGGTGTCTGATGGTGCCTCCCTGACTCTTTGACAAAAAAGGGACATGAGGGGGGAGGTTGAGGCGACTCACCCGCTCTCGCCCAGTGGCTAGAATGATGGAGTGCAGGTCTGAGCACAAATCCAGCAGCCACTATGCATTCTGTAGACCTGGGTCTCCAAGGTGGCCGCCACCCTTTCCACGAAGGGAGCCAAATGCTCGCATGCCGGAGCCACAATGGCAGACAGAAAGTGGCCGGAGTCCTCCAGCCTTTGATCCTGTTTGTGCATGCCCTCAGGCATCTCTGCCTGATGTCCCCTGCCTGTCTCTGCATCTCCAACATGTCTCTTGAGGGCTGAGTCCAGAAGTTCGTCATCTGCAAGGGGCAGAACAGAAGCCTGGTCTCCCACAGTCCTCTGAGTGTCAGAGACTTTAGCTGTCACTGCCTCTGCCTGTTGTGGACCCGTGCCTGGGATGTGTTCATCAGATTGTGACCCTGAGCCTAGACTAGAATGTGCACCCACCGAGGTGAATGTCTCTGTGCTGGTGGAAGGTGCAAGTGAATGCTGTGACAATACACCCTCTCAGCTTCTGAGGCATCATCTTCAGAAGTGGGGTTGGAGCTGGTTTGGTGGCTGGTCTCCCTTGTGGGACTCCCTTTTTTCTTGCTGGTACCTGGAATGGAGAAAAGAAAGATTTAGTAGATTCCTAGGCCTGAATATTCCTGTCGGCAAATTGGGGGCGAGGCCCGCTCGCCAACAGGAAAAGACGCGGGATGACCTCGGGAGAAACCCCCGACATCATCCCGGTCCATTTAAATATTGAGGAAGGCAGGTGGACAGCGAAATCAGCTGTCTGCCCGCCGACCTGTCAATGGCCAATTAAGGCCATTGACAGGATAATTAAGGTAGTTAAATGCCCTGCCTGGCCAACATTAAGGCTGGCTGTCAGGCAAGGAGCCCCAGCGGGCTTCTGATAATACATGAAACCTCATCCACTGGCGGGATGAGGTTTCATGTCCGTTTTTAAAAACTTTAATAAAGTTTCTGTGCTTCTTATTAACATGTCCCATCTTGTGTGACATTGTCACATGAGGGGGACATGTTAATAGTTTTTATATTTTTATATTTTTCAAGTTTTTTAGAATGTCAGTAATCTCCCTGAGACAGCACTTAGTCTCAGGGAGCAGTGCGCACTTTCACACGCACGTGCGAAAGAGCACACATTGATAGTTGGGGATTCCCTTACTCCCCCCCCCCCCCCCGCAGAGGCCACTGGGCAGGCCTTAATTGGCCCACCCACTCAAAATGGTGGAGTTCGGCTGCCCGCCCGGCTCTGAGCCAGTGAGGCCCGTCTGCCAACCAAGGGCAAAATTTTGCCCCTAAGCAGGCTCCCTTATAAAAGCAATGTCTCACTCTGTGGGCACATCTGACAACTGCAGACTGGGGGCATCCTCACTGGCTTCCTGGGGGAGTCCTATCCCACCTTCTGTACAGGCACAGTCCTGCTCTTCCCCAGCTAGCTTGGCAGCCTCCTCCTCAAAAGGGTGAGGATTCTGATGTCAGGCTGCCTCTGGTCTTGGCCTGCTGCCTTCTATTGAGTGTGTTCTTGTCCTGCAGAAAGACAGAAGGATTGATCATCATCCCAATGGGTGTATGAGCAGTTTAGGAACATGCATGCCTAAGCCAGCCCCAGAGTCCTCCCCAACAAGTAAGATGTCCTGAACATGAAGAGCATGAAGTGGCTGCAACACATTCAGTGCACATGTCCCATCTGCTGCTGAGTACCTCAACCCAAACTCCTGCCTGACATCCCTGTGTACTCGCACATTTACATTGCCTGATGCCCTTATGAGTGTCACTGCAGTGAGTAGACTGTGCCACTTACTCTGGTGGAGCGCAGCAACTCGTTCATCTTTTTCTTGCACTTGCTAGGCTGTTCCCCTGTGGGCTCCACGGGTACTTACCTCTGCTGCAACCTCTGCCCAGGCCGCCGTAGTCAGACAGGAGAACCTCCTGCTGTCATCCCTGGGAAACAGCACCTCCTACCTTTCCTGGACAGCCTAGAGGAGAATCTGCAGGGGGGTTTCACTAAACCATGGGCCACACCTTGTCTTGCAGTGAGTGAATGGCTGTCTGGATGCCCTTTAAATATGGCACCAGGACCTTCAACTCCATGAGGTAAAGACGACTTCCTGCCAACCCCTGTCGCGAGATTCACCGTGCCCCTCACAGGGGCGTATGTAATCAGCTGAACAGTGCAAAATCACTTGTGGCCAGCCGTTCCACACTAACTCCCACCCCCCCACCAGTGGAAATGACTCTCAATTCCACTCCTGCCACCAAACTTAGACTCCAGAACGGAAGATTCCAGCCCTCGTTTCCAATTCTCCACACAGCAATCAAAAAATCAAATTTAACACCAACGTGTGTTGAGTTTGAAATGTCAGCATTGGGTTACATAGTACAATCCACCTACAATGTTTTAATCTGCATTTGGAAACCATGTAGTCTTTGCCAATTGTCTGCATGAAAGCAAGATACAGTTCAATAAAATGGAGGTCTGCCAATTGTGCAACTTTCACCATGCCAGACTTTTTGTTTGACAGATCCAAAGCTCAAGCAGGGAAAAGAAACAAAAGCCATTTCTGATCTAATCAAAGGGTCTTTTTTATTAGGATTCCTGTCAAATTCTCTGCATTCTCAAATCCACCCCTCAACTCCTACAGTGAAATTGTTGCAACTTGAAACCTCTGCCCTGGAAGTTTAAAGCTGGAAACCCTTTTTAATCACCTATCAAAGTTTACATATGTAACAAATACATGAATAAAACTAATTAAAATCACTAGAAAATGTGAACATGTGCTTAAGATCATTAAAAAAATAATTGAGCTTATGTTTTATTTAGTCTTATAAACCTTTCCAATAAAGGAACCATTTAATTATATAGGTCTTAACATGTACTACAATGTGTCAGCAGTTACAGCTGCACTAATGCAGCTGAACTAATTTAAAATAACTTGGAAGCTTGCATGTAATGTCTACTTAGAATAATTCTGACCCAACAACTTCATATTAACTACATTAAAATAACCATTAAACTGCAGTTTTAGGACTGAACTGAAATCATTATAAATTAGGGATATTCCTCTACTTTTACAAGGAGTATCAGATTGCCAGTGTGAACATCTTAGTCAAATGTGTTCCAGATATAGAAACAACTATTCTGACATTTCTGGGAACTGGGCCAATTTTAGCAACTTCTTTAAAAAAGTTCTACTAATCAAATATAAAATGTAAAGACAGCACATTATGCATACTATCTGTACTTTAAAAATTATTAGTTTTATAAATTAACACCTACTGATCCATATCACAGTTACTTAATTTTAAAAAATATTTAATGTAACTATTTCAATGTTCAAGTGTTTGAAATTATTAGTGGACTAAGCCTTGTACGTTTAATGACGGCTGGTGACTGTGGGTCCATGGCCCCCAGTGTTCTGATTATGATTATATTTATTACATAGCCATCAGTTCTCCAACAACCTTTGTACAAAGAGGTAATTATATATTGACTTTCTTATGCATGCTGGAGCAGATTGTTTTATTGCAAATGTATTTTTTTTTGTCTTCACTTTTGTAACCTGTTTTATTTCCTTCCCCTCTTCCCAACATATGTGCTATTCTGTGGCTCCCGTGTTCCTGCTAATGCTGTTCTTTAAGTGATTACTACTAAATGCAATAGCAGTTCATGGCGATTTACCCTGTAATTTTGTTTCCTTTTCTGCTTGGAAGCAAGTCCACATCCAATGAATGAATAAAAAAAAGTTTCCAGCTTCTGTTCGCTGATTCTCTTAACGTTGCAGCTCATGTATAGAATTCAACGGAAGATGTAAATCAATGTCCAATCCTGTGCGTTGCTCCAATCCATTGTATCAAGCAATGTCCCAACCAAAACAAAAACAGAATTACCTGGAAAAACTCAGCAGGTCTGGCAGCATCGGAGGAGAAGAAAAGAGTTGACGTTTCAAGTCCTCATGACCCTTCGACAGAACTTGAGTTCGAGTAAAAAATATTTTATGCTCTCCCCACCCCCACTAGAGCTATACCTTGAGTGCCCTACCATCCATTCTTAATTAGCACATTCGTTTAGATAATATCACCAACTTTAACACCTATGTGTTCTTTTGTTCTATTATTGTTGACATCTTTTGATGATCTGCTTCTATCACTGCTTCTTTGTCCCTACAACCAAACCAACCCCCTCCACCTCTCTCTCTCCACCCCCCCCCCCCCCCCCCCCCCCCCCCCCCCACCCCCCCAACACACCTTAAACCAGCTTATATTTCAACTCTTTCTTGGACTCGAACTCAAGTTCTGTCGAAGGGTCATGATGACTCGAAACGTCAACTCTTTTCTTCTCCGCCGATGCTGCCAGACCTGCTGAGTTTTTCCAGGTAATTCTGTTTTTGTTTTGGATTTCCAGCATCCGCAGCTTTTTTGTTTTTAATGTCCCAACCAGTTACTTCGATTGCATCTGACCAGCTGATCCTACTTCCCCAATTTCATTACTATTTTTTATTTACTAGTTATGTTCTGTGGAAATAGAAGGTTGACTGATTGAGTAGAACCTGCCTTGTACCAATCAACTGGCTGTAAGGTGTGCTCAGTTTCAGTTGTGTTCATTTCAGAAGGGAAGAGGAAAGAGATCATAGATAGTCAATGTATTCTGCTCTCATTAACTTCCTGGTTGCTGGAGGAAGAACATGATTTTCATCAAAGAAAAGGTGCGGGGACATGTAATTGTAGTCACTGTCATAATTTTACATCAAATAATAGCCTAGCAGTGTAGATTAAGAAGCTGTGCGATAAACTACAGCCTAAGACATCGATTGAAGGAATTGCAGAAGCGCACATTTTGCAGTAAGTTTATCAAACATTTGATAGAACTGCCTAACAACTGGAGCACTGAATGTAGGTTGTCCTCTCAATTTTAAGTCATTCAGGTTGGAAATTTTTTTTTTAATTAACTATGAAATGGCACGAAACCTGCAAAGCAGTGAGATGTAGATTTTATCTTGCACTATACTGAATGTATGTCATGCTTTGCTACAAAGAAGAGATAAATTGAAAGAAGTCATCAATGGGCTTTTCATGTTGACATCCTATTAACAATTCAGAGGACCAGCTGAGGCCTGAGAGCAGGTCGCCAATCTGCCCTCTTGGTTAAAGAGAGGAGCAGGTAGAACCTGCGAAGACCTTTATGGGGGGAAAGAACTGATTTGTCACTGTTTCTTCTGTCCTGAAAATGACCCTGACAATGAAGTGGATACTAAGATAGAAATATACCAATAGAAAGTTATTTTGTGATAAATTGAGCAAATATTTACACACAAATATCTTCTTGCCTGTAGAATATAGTGCAAATTGTGACGGTAACACTTTAACATGCTAAGGATTAAACTGATGTACGTTTTATAAAAGCAAAGATTCTTCAGCAATCTGATAATAATTTAGTTAGACTACACTTCAAGCACTGTAAATATTACATAAAGATGTAGAAACACTGGAGAAAGTGCTTTACAAGGATGATATCAGAACTATCAGAAAACACTAAATATGCTGGAGCTCTTTGCTAGAGAAAAAAGTGACCTGATAGAGGTCTTTAAAATTTGAAAGGAATTAATAGGGTAGTCATAGAGATGTTTTTACTTGTGGGGAGTCTGAAAACAGGGCCATAAATATAAGATAGCAATTAATAAATTAAATAAGGAATCTAAGAGAAATTTCTTTACCAAGTGAGAATGTGGAACATACAAGCATATGGAGTGGTTCAAACGATTAGCATAAATGTTGATAAGGTAAGATGAAATAAAGTGGCAGGAGACCCATATAGCATGTAAACACCAGCTTAGATCTGTTAGGGCCTGTTTCTGTGCCATAAATACAGTGCAATTCTATGTAATATACTCTAAATAGATGAAGACACGAGTTGTTCAGGCAGAGTATCTATACGATTTTAATTATGGCTTATTAGCTCCTTTAATCTATGTTTTTCTTATACAGTGCAGAAGGAATCTGCAGTGCTCAGGTAATTAAGGAACGACTTGTTCTTTCACTGTGCCTGACTGAATAATAGAGCTTCAGACCCCACAATAAATGCAATGAATCACATACATCCTAATGTGCAGAAAGAAAAGCAATTCCGTGACAGTCTCAACATGTTGGAATACAATGCACATGTTATTTACCATTAGGCAAACTGACTGCGCTTGATGCTTCATCCTTTGACTATGTAGATCCTCCTCAGACCATATGGCTACTTAAATGGTGTTATTACAGAGCTAGCCAAAAGACACTAAAGCTTTTCACCAATTTACTACCATTGCAGTACCATCTGATAAATTGTTCTCCTACACAGAAAAAATCCAAGATCCTACAAAAGAAAGGTGGGGATCCAAAAACATACTTTGAAGTCTTAGAGATACAGGTACAGCATTGATGCAAAAGGTATTTGTGAAATCCATTTTCTGTGTGTTCAGAAAACTAGGAAGCAATGACGCAAGTCACACCAAACTCAGAAAAACATCACCAATTCTTTTGGTCAGGCACTATCATGGTAACATATGGGTGTTATTTGTTTCTCCTTCCATACATAGATAGTGCCTCTTCAATAAGCCCGACGACTAGAATAGAGGGGGTGTGTGTACATGAGAGAGAGAGAGAGAGTGCAAGAGAAAGAGAAAGATAGAATAATCCATTGAAGGATTGCTTCTTTGTATTTTGGCTGTGCCTCTTTAATCGGGCTAGTCTGTATTTAGAGATATTCCCCTTTGCCTTGTAAACTACGGAATCAATCACAGACTAAAGTGAGAACAGAGGGTAATCTCTGCTTTCTCCATTTACAGATCACTACCACTTAAGTGGTTCTTTCAACCACCCAGTGGTCCCCAGCTGCCAGACAGAAAGGTCAGTAAAGTGTAACATGATATCAATTGATTGACCTGTCAACACAAAGTACCTGACCAAAAATCACATCTGTGCGGAATAACATCTATTATGCTGTTATCTTATGTAGCATGTCATTATCCAAGAATTGATATTTAACGCATTTCGATATCTAATTTTAATTCTGGCCTTATTGGGCACACCCATGGTGATCCCAGCTTCCATCTCTACTACTATATTAGTAGATTCAAGACTCCCAGCAGAAACCTCTTGTTATGATCTCAAGGGAAGCCATTAACAGTTAAAAAGAAATTCAAACTCCCAGTTAACAAATGAAAATAATCACACCACAATGTTTCATGTTTAAAAAAAAATGTTTACTGCACAAGAGCAAAGCAAGTACTACCAACTTAATACTAATATTTCATAAACACTTAGATTATAAATCCGAGAATCTCAACAGAGCACTTCCTGTTCTGTTTTTAATTCCATCCAAGAGTTTCCTTATACGTTACAGGATGTTGAGGGTTCCTCACTTCCCCTGGGACCAAACCAAGGTGTGCCATAGCTCTCAGGAATTCACTTTAATTTGCTTCAGTGTTCCTGCTATTCTCTGAGGTTTGAGATTTCTTGAGGTCCTTCCACTAGCATTGGGCCAGGTAACCCTTCAACTCTCTTTAAGCACCTCACAATTGTGGAACCCCAGCTTAAGCATGGGCCTTGCTGCTTTCTTGCTCAGTGACTCCAAAATCAGAAAATACCCTTGTTTCTGATAGCCCTTTGCTACTAGTCTCAGCTACTTCCAAGCACCAACTGCTGGCAGCTTTCTCTCACTCCCTGTGTCTGTGAAAAAATGCACAGGTAAATCAAATACAAAAGATTACCTGCGCTGCATCCTATCTCCACTGCAACATGGCTCCCCTGGGATGTCCCACATAGAGATTTAAACCAATCATCGATAATTTCCAAACCTATCCTTTGATCTGAAAACTATGTGGAATTTAAAAGCTTTCCTTGTTTACCAATTGCTTTTCAACCTTCCTTTGATCTGGGGAATTATATGAATAATTCACATCTCTAAAGAAGACAGGTAATTCGTCTTGGATTTACTGTCTTCAGTTCCCCAGCTAAATGTGCCCATCTTCCATTTTATGGCTCTCATCTTCAGTGGTCTGGCAACTTCTGGATTTCAGAGTTTCAATTACCTTACATTTACAAATTTAGTTTTCCCAAAACTAGAAGTTATATTCCTAAAATACATGAATCATGAAATTAATTATTCATAATACCTGACATTCCACTATAATGATTTTACTGTGAACATTTATTTGCTATTAATTAATATTCTCTCAGGATAGGAGTGGCTCAGGCTTAGTGGTTCAACCTTTTCACCTCTCAGACCTGTTTTGAACCTAACTCAGACTGATGTGCTCAGAGTCTCATTTCCCCTTTGGCTATAAAGGCCCTGCACAAACTCTACACTGATTTCCAGAGAGCACATGCCGGCAAGTCAAAACCACCTGCAATCTACCACAAATCAGTGTTGAATAGTTCTCATTTGGTCGGGTCATGAGGCTAGCTGGAGCAGGAATTGAAATCTCATACTGAGCCAGGAGGGTCTTTTCTGAAGTTGGGCTCAAGGAAACAGTTAGCTCACAAGGAGCTCAATTGGTAATTATCAGTTAACTAGCTAAATACCCATTTGAATGTATAAAAGAGAAAACCATGAATTATACTTTAATTTGATGTTGTAAGTTTCCTTTGAGATTTCCTTTTGCAGTACCCCCTTAACGGGCTGCTTCTTACTTTGTCCCGTTTTCTTTAATTTAGTTTTTTTGGTTACTCAAAAAGGGTAAAAGAGAATACCGGTGAGTCAAAAACAAAAACAGAATTACCTGGAAAAACTCAGCAGGTCTGGCAGCATCGGCGGAGAAGAAAAGAGTTGACGTTTCGAGTCCTCATGACCCTTCGACAGAGTTCTGTCGAAGGGTCATGAGGATTCAAAACGTCAACTCTTTTCTTCTCCGCCGATGCTGCCAGACCTGCTGAGTTTTTCCAGGTAATTCTGTTTTTGTTTTGGATTTCCAGCATCCGCAGTTTTTTGTTTTTATATCGGTGAGTCAAGTTCGCGGTAGAGTTTTATGCACCAAAAATAAAACTCTGCTGGAAGAAGCTAATATTGGTCTTTAACTTTAATTCAAGTAGCTATTCTTAAGGGATGTTGCCGCTCTGGACTAAAGGTCACCTTTCTCTTTATCTAACATTGGGTGTTTGACAGTTACACTTTATGTTCAAAATGGGAAAAGAGTCCTATATCCTTCAGCATAATATTAAACAAAAACAATAATCAACAAACCAAAAATTATTTGCACTGACACACAGCAGCCTTTAATGCAGGAAAAGATAAATGAATTTCATTCTTGCCCATCAAATAGGCAGTCATAAGCCAAAGTAGATTTTTGGGTTGCAAGATATCTATCAGCTGGGATTTGAGTTGGTGAGCTGGGGTATTTCCCAACTCTTTCCCCACTGATGCTGTACAAAAGTCAAAATGCTGAATTCAGCAGATTAGAGACTAGATAGTGCTGTATGCTTAACAGAAGCTCTGCTATTCACACAGAGAGAGAGAAGCACATCAGATAAAGGAAATGAAAGAAGATAAACCTCTGCTCGCTGATGACTAGTCAGCGCATTGTTGGCAATATGCCTGCTTATAAAGATTTGAACTAAACTTCTGTATTGAGTCACCGGGAATGGAGGAGGTATGAGCTGGTGCTGGGGGCAGGGATTCTCTCCTGGTACATGGCTAATAGGATGGTCTGTACCTGAGGGTTCGACCCCCATTCTCTGCTACATTTGCCGGCCATGGGAGCCTTCTCATTGCCAGATTTTTCATGCTTCTCTCCTGCTCAGTTATTCTGCTGTAACCATTTATACCTCCTCTCCATCCTTTTTGCTTTGCATGTCCTATTATATCACCCTCTTTTGTATTGCACCATCATTCTTTTGGCTCTTTAATCAGGCCAGTGCTACCCAGCACATCCTTTTATTCTTACCTGCCTCCCTTTACCCTGGGAGCATGTCAGAAATTCTCGTGCAAGCTGTTGATGTTTTTCAGCCCATTTGAAGTAATGGTTGGGAAATTGCTGCCCGAATTCCTAATACGTGCTCTAGGGTGACCAAAGTACTTCATCAAGAATGCAGAGTCAGGGAATGACCCTATGGAACTTACAATCCAAATCACCACACTGCCACCACCGCAGTATCAGGTATAGCCGAAGCTGGAAGAATGCGACTTGAGCCAGGAGCTGAAAGGCAAAGCCCACCTATATCAAACATTTCAGAAGAACTGTTTCCAGAGAATTGGGTTTTGTGGAAGTGGCCTTGACTGTAATATTTTTGATGCATAAAGAAGTGTTGCTATGGTCATATACAATAAAATATCCCTTACGAAATAGAAGGAAATCGACATATGAAAAATCTAAAATAAAACAGATAATGGTAACATCCTCTTAATTAACCTCGAGCTTAATTCCCAAATGTTTAACAGCAATTTGTCTTTGTGACTTTGAGGTACTAACTGCTACAAATTAGTAGTAATGTAACATATATTGGGGGCTAAATTCAATAGCCCCGCAAAACTGGGTGCGTGGACTACAAACTCACAATCCCAAGTTTGTGGGGAGACTAGAACCTTTTAAGGCCAGCCTGCATCTCCTAAAGGGGAGACGTCTTCTGGCAGAAACAACTGGTGGAACGAGAAAAAGTTTAGGAAGCACTGACACGGAGGCAGGATAGGGAGACTCTGGGAATAAATGGCCTTCAGCAAGGGCATGGAACAAGATGGAACAAGGATAGCACAAGTGCTAACTTGCCAGAGAATGAAGGTGCACATAGGTTCTGCTGCAGCAAACTCAGACAAACACTTTAATGGGGCGGGCGATAGATGAAGGCTGATCTATATGCACAATAAAATTCTTGGTGAATCTCTTGGGGTGACAGCATTTGTGCTCCCACCACCGCTGCTCCGACTGTGCTCTTACTGTTGGCAGTCAGCCAGCCAGCCCAGACCGGTGCCAGCATGGTGCCGTCCAAAACCTGGCCAGAGCTGCTCAAGAGGATCCTGCAAGGCCATCTGCAGTCTCCTTCACAAAAGTCAGCAGCCTTCCAGCAGATGTGCCATAACCAGAGGTAGCACTAAAATATTAGAGTACAAGGAAAGGAAAAGATACATGGAAGACAGACACTAATGAAATGGACAAGAACGATTAGATGTCAGTTTGCAAAACGGCCTGATTCCATTTATAAATTTAGTTTAAAATGTATATTTTGTGCTGGCTTTTATTTTTATATTGTGGCCAAGTGGCTGTTATGATGGTCAGTAACAGAGGCAATGTAAGGTGTAGGACTGCTGGTGAATGGGGAATAGGGGTTTTACGTTTACTGGTATCATCCGAACAGCCCAGTCAGAAAGGGACTGTGCTGGTTTATTAGTTGCATTCTTCTTTCTGCTTCCGCTCGCGATTCCTTCTCAGCTGTTTGCTGTATATCTGATGGCAAGAGCTGTCTGCTCACGACGGTGAGATTATGCAGCATGCAGCAGACTACCAGTCTTGATATCCACTCTGCTGAGTACTGCAGGGCTCCGCCAGGGTGTTCCAGGCATGGAAGCATTGTTTCAAAACCTCAATGGTCTGCTCTATCACATATTTCTTGTGACAAAAAAATTTTTGTTATATGCATTCTGCCCCAATGTGTTTGGGTTGTGAGCAACGTTGTCAAAGGATAGCTCTTGTCACCCATTAGTGATCATCTGGTTTGCCTTGGTGACTTAAATACAGATTGTACGGCAGACAATGCAGAATGAAAGCACTTGACTACAATCGACTTGCACACTAGCTGCAAATTAAGTCAGTGGATTCTTTTTTGGTTGTGGTGCTCAGAATTGACATACAGTGCTCAAAAAATGACAACAGCACCCGACAGCATGGGGAAGTTTGCAATCCTTGTGAAGCTGGGAGCTCTATTCGCCTGCTTCTCATTAACAAGAGAATGAAATGTATTCAGCTCTCTTAAAATACAGAGTGTCAGTGGCCTTTCTTTTGCAAATTAGGAAATATTGCAAATATTGCCTGCTCCAGTCTGGAAGGAGCCCCAAATATTACGTTCATGGCCGTGATCATCTTCATAGTTACTGGCAATGCCGTTCTCATCCTGTTCTGAGGTTGCAGCTCTCGCTGCAGTTGCTGACAGATTTCAGTGAGGACATCCTCATTGAAGTACAGACATCTGACATGCTGTTCCTCACTGAAGTTGAGGTAGGAGAATTGCTCCCTGAATATTCTGGTGAGAGCCATTCTCCCCTCTTCCCTTTTGCAGCAGCTTGTTGTACTCTGTGTCACCTCTGCACATCCTCCCTGTTATGCTACAGCCCAAGATGCATCCCAACCTCCTCCTGAACAATTGCTCACTTGTACATATTTAGCTAGAGCATTGAGCTCCAAAATGGTAGCACTGGCATCAAATCAATCTCATGCACTGATTGATGTCACAATCATCCTACTCCACATACATTAAATGGATGTTTTCAGTGCACACTAACACTCTCGCCAAAACATGTTCTGAGATGGGTCCTTCTACCTTGGACCTTAGGCATAAGACAGATTGTAGACTTACTCTGGTATCTGCGTACCACTTGTGTGATGTTTGTTGTTTAATGTTTATGCTTTTTTGTACAAGGACATTTTAGTTAAAAATAAGTATCATAGAAAAAACCTGACAGTAGGGTGTGCTAAGTCTCAGATGTTGCCCTCTGGTGTAGAATAAGGAATATAGGAACCTTCTGTTTTCTACACAGGATGCTGGGGTTCAAAAGCATTTAGGGGGGTGTGTGTGTGAGAGAAAACACTTCAAATGGAGATGAGAATGGGATCATCATTATTAGGGGCTTTGGAGCCTTTTGATCCAGCTACTATGGACCTTGTAGTTTATGTTGAGCAAATGGAACAGCTTTCATTGCAAAAGAGGTTGACGAGGGAAAGTGGGCTTCAGTGTTTCTTACCATCATCGTAATGAAAAATTTCACTTTACTGAGAAATCTCATTGCTCCTGACAAGCCAGAAGATAAAAACTTTAAAGAGCTTGTGGACGTTTTGAAAAAGCACTTCGATCCCAGACCAGCAATTATTGCCGAGAGATTCGAATTTCACCAAAGAAAGCAGCATGAGAGTGAGTCAGTTTCCCAGTTCCTGGCTGAGCTGAAAAAATTAGAGGAACATTGTGATTTTAAAGGTTACGTGGAAGAAACATTGCATGATCGCTTGGTTTGCGGACTAAGAAATGAAAGAATTCAGCATAGATTGTTAGCGGAGCAAGAAATGACATTGAAGAAAGCATTCGAGATTGTGCAAAGCATAGAAATAGCAGAGAAACAAGCTGGAGATTTGAAAGCCCATTCTAACAATGCCGAAGTTAAAATAGTAAAGTCAGGGTATACTCGCTTTCAAACATGTTACAGCTGTAATGGAATAGGGCATAATGCAGAAACCTGTAAGTGGAAAACTGCTGAATGTCACTACTGTGGAAAAAAAGGGCACATACATTGTGCATGTAGATCAAAGGCTGATCACAGTAAAGCAGTACCGCCAAGAAAGGGGCATCATGAGGAGCACACAGACAAGTCGCGCTTGAAAATAAACAGGCAGTTTATTACTTGGAAACAAAATACAAAAAGTATTGCGAGTCCAGGCAAGACAGAAAGTGAAACTAACAGCCACAATGCAGAAGAGCAATTGTATTGCATTCAGTCTGATCTGAAACTAGATGAAGGACTAAAAGTTGGCATTGCCTTAAATGGTAAAATGGTTGAAATGGAGGTTGACACTGGAGCATCTGTTTCTATTGCTTCAGAGAAAACATGGGAGAAAATTTTCAAGAAATGTCCACTGGAGAAAACCCTCCTCCAGCTCAGCACCTACACTGGAGAGCCTGTGAATATACTTGGAAAAATGTCCATTCAAGCTAAATATGGAGATCAAATAGCAAGGTTTCTAATTATCATTGTGAAAGGGGATCGTCCAACGCTTATGGGCAGGAACTGGCTAAAAGAAATTCAGCTGGACTGGAATAAAATAAATAAAGTGCATTGCAACCCCATGTTGCAATCCTTATTTGACAAGCATACCCATGTCTTCAAAGAAGCTTTTGGAGTTATTAAAAACGTTGAAGCCAAACTTGCTGTAAAGGCTGAAGCTCCTCCAAGGTTCGTCAAACCACCTTCAGCTCCCTACCCAATGCAACAGAAAATTGAGCAGGAGCTAGAACGGTTTGAAAACTTTCAGATAACTGAGAAAGTTGATTATGCAGAACAGGCAACTCCAATAGTCCCGGTAGTGAAGGATGACGGGTCTATCAGAACATTGGGTGACTATAAGATCACCTTTAACCCTTTCCTGCAAGTGCATCAGTACCCGCTAACGAAAATTGAGGACCTGTTCACTGCTCTGATTGGAGGTGAATTATTCACAAAGCTTGACCTATCAAAGGCATTTTTGTAAATGCAGCTGTAAAGATTCCAGGAAGAATACAACATCAGCACACATGAAGGTCTATGTCAATACAAATGACAACAATTCGGAATCATATCACTACCAGCCTTATTCCAGCAGGCCATGGACTAAATACTGCAGGTCCTCCCTGGTGTAATCTGCTTCCAAGACGACATGCTCATCACCGGGGAAAACCTCCCAACTCATACAGAGAACCTAGGCAGGGCCCTGCGTAGACTGGAAAAATACAGCATCCATTGTAAGAAATCCAAATGCTCATCCCTGAAGCCCTCAGTGGAGTACCTGGGACATGTGATCGACAAAACTGGCCTCTCAACCTCACCCAGAAAGTTGCAGGCAGTGGTGAATGCACCACAGCCCAAAAATGTTAAGGAGATCCATTCGTTTTTGGTACTTGTGAATTACTACAGCAAGTTCATTTCCAGTTTGGCTACCAAAGCAGCACCACTGAATAACCTGCTGAAGAAGAATGCAAAATGGGATCGGTCACAAGCCTGTCACGAAAGTTTCACTGAACTCAAGCAAGAGCTCACTTCCGCTAAAGTGCTGGCACATTTCAATGAAAAGTTGCCTGTCAGCCTGGCTTGTGATGAATCTGGATATGGTGTTGGATCTGTCATCTCCCACACATTTCCTGATGGCAGTGAAAGGCCCATTGCATACACCTCAATCACATTGTCCAAAGCAGAACAAAATTATGCCCAAACTGAGAAGGAAGCTCTTGGACTAATCTATGGAGTCGAGAAGTCCCACCAATATTTGTATGGGCATAAATTCATGTTAATTACAGACCACAAGCCTTTGACCTGGTTGCTTAGCCTGAAGTCACAAACCCCGACACTTGCCGCTGCACGTCTATAAAGATGGGCACTGATCTTATCTGCTTACCAGTACAAAATTACATTTCGCTTTACTGAAAATCATGGAAATGCGGACGCACTTTACACATTACACGTTACAGCACAACCCAAAGTGAAGTCACTGCTTTCAATGTGAACCAGATAGTCATGTTACCTGTTAAAGCAGATCAAATTCGACTTGAAACGCAGAGGGACGCTGTGCTCTCCAAAGTTTACCTGTACACACAGAAGTGTTGGTGTGTAGCTCAAGAAGTGACTACTGAGCTTAAACCGTACTGCATGCATAGACTGGAGCTGACTCTGCAAGATGGTTGTTTGTTATGGGGAATCAGAGTTATTATTTCTCCAAAATTCCAAACACCTCAGTCACATGGGAATCATCAAAACGAAAGCATTAGCTCATCTACATGTATGGTGGCTACACCTGGATAAAGCCATTGAAGGCATGGTCAGTGATTGCCTTCCATGCCAAGAAATGAAGTCTTCTCCTGCACCTGCCCCATTACATCCGTGGGCTTGGCCTGACCACCCAGGCAGACTTCATCTGGACTTTGCTGGACCACTTCTCAGACATACGTTCCTGATTGTGGTGGATACCCACACAAAGTGGCCTCGTTTAATTCCCATGAAGTCGACCATTGATGCTCTCTGGAATGTGTTCATTACTTTTGGATTGCCAAAGCAGATTGTGTCTGACACACAGTTCATATCATGTGAATTTCAAACATTCCTGAAAAACAATGGGATCAAGCAGATTCTCATCTCACCTTATCACCCATCCTCAAATGGTGAAGCGGAACGCTTTGTCCAGACATTCAAAACGGCCATATTGAAGGGGAGGATGCAAACAGATTGGAAGTTGAAGTTGAAGAATTTTTTGATGATGTATCGTAACTCTCCACATTCAACAACAGGTGTATCTCCTGCCGAACTGATATTTGGAAGACGACTGCGGACCAGAATGGATTTGCTGTGTCCGGATTTGAAAGGAAAGATTGTGATCAGAAAAGGTCACATGACACAAGTAAACCAGCTTGTGAGTTTAAAATGGATCAGTCTGGTTAGGTCCGAAATTACTGTGGGACATCAAAGTGGCTCCTGGGAAGAATCAAGCGTCGAGGACCACTGACCTATGATGTTGAATATTCCTGTGGAATCTGGAAGAGACACACTGACCAGATTAGAGAAACCAAATCCAAGGAACCAAATTTCTAGGGATCTCCAGTCACAGTGGAAGATTTCTGGGAAACATCTGCTCCAGTTGGTGAAACGCAACTTGATTCAACTGACAAACCTGTAGCACCTGTAGCTACAACTGTTGAACCTGACCAGAAACAAGTGGAACAGAAGAACCTTCCAGCTCTAAGCAAATAAACTGAGATACCTAAGCCAACACTCCTCTCTGGACCAAAGTGAATCTGCAAACCACCTGACCGATTTGTTCCTGGCTAAAGGGGGAGGAGATGTGATGTTTGTAATTAACATTTATGCTTTTTTGTAAAAGGATATTTTAGTTAAGAAGAAGTGTTAAATAAAAAACCTGCCAGTAGGGTGTGCTAAGTCCCGGTTGTATTACCCTCTGGTGTAGAATAAGGAATAAAGGAACCTTCTGTTTTTCATACAGGAAGCTGGGGTCAGAAACAGATAGCTGTGTGTGTTCTTAAATGTTAAGAAGTGACAAAACACCTCAGCTTGTTTATTAGTACTACATCTAAACAGGTTACAGAGTAGACCTGTTACTCCCAGGCATGATTCCAACCACACTCAAGACAGAGAGTCTAACACAGAACACAACAGTAGTATATAATCATCTACATCATACATTAGCATATCCCATCTGTTAACTCTTTATGCTACAGCTCACACCAGAAGCATACATAGCAACAAAAGAAGGCCATTCAATACAATCATGGCTGATCAAACACTTCTTTTACCCATACTATCCCCATAACCCTTTATGTTATTGTCAATCAGAAATCTATCAATCCCTACCTTAAGCATACTCAATGACTAACCTTCCACAGCCCTCTGGGGTAGAGATTCCAAAGATTCACAACCCTCTAAGTAAAGAAATGTCTCCTCATTTCAGTCCTAAGTGGCTTCCTCTTTACTTTGAAATTGTGTCCCCTGGTTCTGGACTCCCCAACCAGGTGAAACATCTTACCTGCCTATTCCTTTAAATATTTTGTAGGTTTCAATGAGATCACCTCTCAATCTTCAAAATTCTAGAGAATACAGGCCCAGTTTGCTCAATCTTTCTTCATAAGACAGTCCCGCCATCCCCGGAACAAGTCTGGTGAACCTTCATTGCACATATCTCCATGGCAATAATATCCTTTCTGAAATAAGGGGACCAAAACTGCACACAGTACTCCAGGTGCAGTCGAACCAAGCTTCTATACAATTGACGCAAGGCTTCACTACTCCTGTACTCACATCCTCTTGCGATAAAGGCTAACATTCCATGAGCCTTCCTAATAGCTTGCTGCACCTGTATGTTAGCCTTCAGTGATTTATTGACAAGGACAACCAGGTCCCTTTGTACATCTACACTTTCTAATCTCATCATTTCAGAAATACTCTGCACATCTGTTCCTTCTATCAAAGTGATAACCTCACATTTTTCCGTATTATATTCTACTTGCCATGTTCTTGCCCACTCAGTAAGTCTGTCCAAATCCTCCTGTAGCTGCTTTATATCTTCCTCACAACACACATTCCCGCCCAGCTTTGTATCATCCACAAACTTGGAAAATTACATTTGGTCCCCACATCCAAATCATTCTTATATATTGTAACAGCTGGGGCCCAAGTACTGATCCTTGCAGTACCCCACTAGTCACAGCCTGCCAATGCGAGAATGAACCGTTTATTCCTACTCTCTGTTTTCTGCTTGTTAGCCAATCCTTAATCCATGCCAGTATATTGCCTCCTATCCCATGTGCTTTCACTTTGCTAATCAATCTCTTGTGGGGGATTTTATCAAAAGCCTTCTGAAAATCCAAGTATACCACGTCCTTTATCAATTTTGTTAGTAACATCTTCAAAAAACTCCAACAAGTTCGTCAAACATGATTTCCCATTCACAAATCCATGCTGACTATGCCCAATCAGATCATGATTATCCAAGTATCCATTATCACATCCTTTATAATAGATTATAGCATTTTCCCTACTATTAATGTAAGGTTAACAGGTCTGTAGTTCCCTGTTTTCTCTCTCCCTCCCTTCTTAAATAGTGGAGTGACATTTGCCAACTTCCAATCTTCAGGAACCATTCCAGAATCTATAGAATTTTGGCAAATGATCACCAATGCATCCACTATCTCTATAGCAACCTCCTTCAACAGTCTGGGATGTAAAATATCAACTTTCAGTCCTATTAATTTCTCCAATACAACCTTCTTACTTTTGCTAATTATTTCAACTCCTCATTCTCCCTAGACCCCTGGATCTCTAAATCCGAGAGATTTCGTGTATCTTCCTCAGTGAAAACAGACACAAAGTTATCATTTAGCTTCTCTGCTATTTCTCTATTCCTGAATATGAATTCTCCTGACTCTGCCTGCAATGGACCCACATTTGTCTTAGCCAAATTCTTCCTTTTTATATACCTATAGAAGCTTTTACAGTCCGTTTTTATGTTTTTTGCTAGATTGCATTGATATTCTCTTCTCCCTTTCTTTACCAGTTACTTGGTCTTCCTTTACTGTATCCTAAAAACCTCCCAACCCTCAGGTTTACTACTACCCCTGGCAACTTTATAAGCCTTTTCTTTTAATATTATACAATCCTTAGCTTCCTTTGTCAGCCACGGTTGACTGACATTTTGGGGGGTTTTGCACCTTGAAGGAATGTACAGGTGCTGTAAGCTATGTCATAGTTCTATGAAGGCTATCCATTGCCTATGTACAGCCATACCTTTTAATGTGCTTTCCCAATCCACCTCAGCCAATTTGACCCTCATGCCTTCATAATTTCCTTTCTTCAACTTTAGCACCCTTGCTTCAGAGTGAACTACCTCACTTTCAAACATAATGTAAAATTCTATCATATTTTGGTCACTCATCCCTAAAGGTTCTTTTACAACAAGATTATTAATTCGCCCTTTTTCATTAAATAATACTAGATCTAAAATAGACTGTCCTCTAGTCAGACCCTCAACATACTGCTCTAGAAAACCATCCTTAACACACTCCAGAGACTTGTCTTCCAAAGCATTAGTGCTCAATTGATTTACCCAATCTAATGCAAATTGAACTCGCCCATGGTTACTGTACTGCACATGCTACATGCTTCTCTCATCTCCTGATTAATACCATGCCCCATATTACCATTACCATTTGGTGGCCTATAAACAACTCCAACCAATGTCTGCGGCCCTTTGCTGTTTCTTAGCTCCACCCAAACAGATTGTTCTTCCAATCTAGGATCTTCCCCTACTAATGCACCGATCCCATCCCTTATCATCAGCTCAACTGCACCTCCTTTTCCTTCTTGTCTGCCCTTCCTAAACGTCAAATATCCTTGAATATTCGGTTCCCAGTCTTGGTCACCATGCAGCCATGTTTCTGTAATGGCAATTATTTCTTACCCATTCACCTCTATTTGTAACTTTAGATCATCTACCTTATTGCGAATGCTGCGCATATTCAGGTAGAGTGCCCTTAACTTTGTCTTTTTGACATCATTCTGCATTCAAAGCATACTCAATGTTCTGCATTGTTTCTCCTGCCTTCTACTCTCACTACTACTTCCAGTTACCAACTTTACTTCCTTCCAATTTGGGCCACCCCTCAGGCTCCCATCCCCCTGACAAGCTAGTTTAAACCCACCCCAACAGCACTTGCAAATCTCCCTACGAGTATATTAGTCCCAGACCTGTTAAGATGTAACCTGTCCAGCTTGTACAGGTCCCACCTTCCCCAGAACCGGTTCCAATGCCTCAGAAACCTGATGCCCTCCCTCCTACCCCAATTTTCTAGCCACGTTTTTAATTGATAAATCTTCCTATTCATATGCTCACTAGTACGTGGCACTAGGAGTAATCGTGAGATTACTGCTCTTGAGGTCCTGCCTTTTAATTTCCTTCCTAACTTCCTGAAATCTGCCTTCAGGACCTCATCCCTTTTCCTACCTATGTCGTTGGTACCAATGTGGAGCACGACTTCTGGCTGATCACCCTGCTCCTGAAGGATGTCCTGCAGCCGCTCCATGACATTGCTGACCCTGGTACCAGGGAGGCAATACACCATCCTGGAGTCATGTTTACTGCCACAGAAACACCTGTCTGATGCCCTGACTATGGAATCCCCTATCACTATTGCCTTTCCATTCTTCTTCCTCCCCCCTTTACAGCTGAGCCGCCCGTGGTGCCACAGGCTTGGCTTTGGCTGCATTCCCCTGAGGAACCATCGCCCTCATCAGCATCCAAAATGGAAAACTGATTAGCAAGTAGATTAGACTCAGAGGACTCCTGTACTACCTACCTGGTTCTCTTAGACTGCCTGGCATGCACACATTCCCTCTCTGGCTGTACACTTCTGACCTGCGGTGTGACCACGTCCCTAAATGTGTTATCCATGTAGCTCTCTGCCTTGCAAATGCACAACAATGACTCCAGCCACCACTCAAGTTCTGAAACCCAGAACTCAAGCTTGTGCAGTTGGTGACATTTCCTACACATGGTGTGTCCACGACTTCACAACTACTGCTGGAAGTACACTCCCCTTGGCTGAGTTGACCTGCCATCCCATAACTCTAAAAACTACTTATTACACTTAGAGTTAGCAGAATGAGTAGAATAAATTACTAGTAATTTGGCTTTACTACTCTTACGGGAACTTTATTTTACTTTGGTTTACTTTATTACCTTATTTCACTTTGACTTGATTTAACTTTACTTCCCTTTTGCTAGTGTTCCTTACTGAAATCCAAGTAGCTACTTCTTTATAATGATACGTTTTTCTAGTTTTAAACTATTTAAACACACTCCCTATCAGCTGCTTCTCACCAACAATGAACTTTCAGTTTTACTGTGATGTCACTCCTGGATTTTTTTCAAACCCAGCCCGCTGCCCGTGTAGAGGTGTCCCTTGCAGACCTAGCTGACTCTGCTCCCAGAAGGTGAGTGAAGGTCCTGATGTATGTCATAGATGCCATTTTGGAGCAAAAATGACATTCATTGCACAGAAAGACTCAGGAACCAAATTTTGCAGCCTTTATATTTTATAGGACATATCCTATCCTTAGAAGAACACATATCCTCTGACTTACCTGCAAAGAAGATTTGCTAATAATTGCTTAAATCTTAAGGAGCAAATAATTTACCTCAAATGTACAGCATGAAAACAGGTCATCCAGCCCAACTGGATGTACATGTGAATATTCTATTCCTTTCATCCTCATGTATTTGTCTGCTTCCCCTTAATGCATCTAAGCTATTTGCTTCAGCTATTCCTTGCTGTAGTGACTTCTACATTCTAATCACTCTTTGGGTAAAAGAGTTTCTCCCGAATTCCCTATTGGATTTTTTGGTGACCGTTTTATTTTTATGGTCCCTAGTTTAGGTGTCCCCCACAACTGGGAATATCATCTATACGTTAACCCTAACAAACCCTTCCATAATTTTTTAAAAACCCCTATCAGGTCACCCTCATCTTAAGAGAAATGAGCATCAACCTGTTTAATCTTTCCTGAGAGGTATAACCTCACAGTTCTGCCTTTATTCAGGTAAATCTTTTTTGCACCTACTCCAGTAACTCAAAATCCTTGTTATAATATGGAGATCAGAACTATGAAGCACTCGAATTGTGCTGAAACTAACTTATTTTTTATTAGTTCATGGAATGTGAATATCACTGGCAAGGCTGGCATTTATTTCCCATCCCAATACCCTTGAGAATGTGGTGGTGAGCCTTCTTTTTGAACCCTTGCAGTCCATGTTGTGTAGGTACACCCACAGTGCTGTTAGAGAAAAAGTTCCAGGACTTTGACCCAGTGACAGTGAAGGAATGGCGATATAGTTCCAAGTCAGGATAGTGTGTGACTTGAAGCTGGACTTGCAGCCGGTGGTGCTCCCATCTATCTGCTGCCTTTCACCTTCTAGGTGGTAAATATTGTGGGTTTGGAGGGTGCTGTCAAAGGATCGTTGGTGAGTTGCTGCAATACATTTCGTAGATGGTAGGCTCTGCAGCTGCAGTGTACCAATGGTAGACGAAGCGAATGTTTCTGGTGGTTCTATAATAGCTTAGCATAGCTTTTCTGTTTTTCAGTTCTATCCCTCGAGAAATGAACCCTAGTGTTTTGTTTGTCTTTTTAATATCTCGTGGTGCTACCTTAAGTGATTTCTGTTTCTTTATCTCCAGATCCCTCTGCTCATCTACCTGAGTCAGGCTCTTATCTTCCAAGGTGTATGTGGCCTCATTATTTTTTCTACCAAAAGTGCACCATCTCTCAGTTATCTATATTGAAATTAATTTGCCTTTGTCTATATCCCCCAATTTGGTGTCATGTACAAATTTTGAAGCTGTACTTTCAATTCTTGAACCTACTCAAAAATCATTCTTAAAATAACGTTTGTACATTCTCTATTTGCTAAAAGCAACTGACTTAGGGGCAGATCTTCAGAGCAGATTGCTACTGATCTGACCTGCAGGGTCAGGTCAGGTCAGGTCAGACCATGGGGGGCTCACAGTTCAGCATTTCTCCACATGATATGGAGCTTTAATGTGTCAGTGACTTTGCTTACCAGTTCCCCACCCAGAGGTCAGGGAGTCAGTCAACGCAGTTAAGTCCGTCCTGGAAACAGGTTGACTGGAAGTAGATTGCAGAGCGAGGTTTGGGGGGTTTAGGAAGGAAAATTGGAGGCCTGGTGGCTGTTGGAGAAAGGTCAGAGGCCTCACGCTGGAAGGTCGTTAAGGATTGTTAGGGATTGGGCCCAATTGTGGAAAATTCTCAGGCATGCACCAGGATCTAGGAAGTAGGTGTGAAGGACACCTTCCTCTTAAATTCACCATTCTTGCCTCAATGAAACTGCCAGATTCCCCACAGTTCAAAAAACGTGGTTGACAGCAGTTAAAGTTGAAAAGTCATTAGGGTCAGAGAATCATAACAACACAGAAGTCCATGCTGGCTCTCTGTACAACATCCAATCAGTCCCAATTCCCTGCTCTATCCGCCATACCCCTGCATCTCTTGCCCAAAACCTTAACTCTTTGAGTCGTGGGCCTCAAACCTTAAGTTAATGAAAACAGCTTCTGTCTACCTTATCTAAACCTGTCATTATCTTGTAAGCCTCTATGAAATTACCCTTCAATGTCCTTTGCTCCAAGGAGAACAACCCCAGCGTCTCCAACCTAACCTTGTAGCTAAGATTCCTGGAACCATTCTGGTAAATCTCCTCTGCACCCTCTTAAGGACCTTCACATCCTTCCTAAAGTGTGGCCACCAGAACTAGATGTAATGCTCTAGCCGTGGCCTAATCAGTGCTTTTATAAAGTTCAGCATAACTTCCCTGCTTTTCTACTGAATACCGCTCTTTATAAAGCCCAAAAACCCAAATGCTTTGTTATGTATCTTCCTCACCTTCAAGGATGACAATGAGTTTTGAAGTCTCCTTATCTTATTTAAATTTCCAAACCGCCTCCTTGGATCAGGTTGGTTGCTGCCCAGTTAAAGCTGAAAATAAGAACATGCGAAATTGGAGCCAAAGTAGGCCATTCAGCCCCTTGAGCCTGCTCCGCCATTCAATAAGATCAAGAAGCACCACTTTTAAGACCCTTGGATGAAGTCCATCAGGACCTGGAGATTTGTCAGCCCGTAGCTCCATCAGTTTACTCACTACCACTTCTCTAGTGATTGTAATTTCACCAAGTTCCTCTCTCCCGTCAACCTCCATATTTAGAGCTATTACTGGAGTGTTTTTTGTATCCTCTATAGTGAAGACAGAAGCAAAATATTTGTTCATTTCATCTGCCATTTCCTTATTATCTACTATTAACTCCCCATTGTCACCCTCTAGAGGGCCAAGATTCACCTTACTTCCTCTTTTCCGGTTTAAATGCCCATAGAAACTCTTGCTACCAGTTTTTACATTTCCAGCTAGCTTCCTCTCATACTCTAATTTCTTCCCCTGATTAACCTATTAGTTATTCTCTGCCATTCTTTATATTCTGACCAATCATCTGACCTGCCACTCAGCTTTGCGCAGTTGTATGCTTTTCCTTAAGACTGATGCTTTCCTTAACTTCTTTAGTTAACCACAGATGGTGGGTCCTCCCCTTAGAATTTTTCTTTATAGTAGGAATATACTTATTCTGAGTATTCTGAAATAGCTCCCTAAATGTTTATCACTGCTTCTCTATTGATCTATCCCCTAGCCTAGTATCCCAGTTCATTTCCGCTAGCTCAGCTTTCATGCCCACATAATTGCCCTTATTTATGTTTAAAATACTAGTCTTAGACCCAGTCTTCTCCCTTTCAACTTGGATGTAAAATTCAATTATATTGTGGTTGCTGATGCCTAGGGGTGCCTAATCCTACCACATTTCACAATACCAGGTCTAATATAAGCTGCTCTCTGGTTGGTTTCAGAACATGTTGCTCTAAATTTTTGGGTTCGAGGTGGGTTTGAATTGGGAGAAGATTTTTGAGACTTCAATTCTGTACCCTACATGCCCTTTTTGTCTTCCATTTAAATTCAGCCCTCAGAGCTCATGCTGTCATCAGGGAGCCTTGCCCACTAGCAGCCTACACCAGGAAATCATGGGCACGCCAATTATCACCCATTCATTGACAGATAATTGGAGGCACTATGCCCATCATTTCCTGATATGCTCTGCCTTTTATCAAACTCAAAAAATTGACCAATTCAGGAAGTGTTCTTCGTAAAAGAAGTAAAATGTCCTGCAGGAAATGAATCCACAACTCAGTTCACAGAAAGTGTAAAATGCTGTGGGATCCTGGCAAATATCATGCCAAAATCCAGTGTTAAGAAGCTAATGTGATGACCTTTGACCTGGACGCTGTACAATGAGGAAAATTTGCAATTTCTTTAAAATATCTGTGGAATTTGTAATTGTTTTTAAGAATATTTAAAAAGAATAAGAGTTTACATCAATTATAAAGGGATCAATTTCAATTTTCTTGGATAATAAGAAATACTGGAGCATGTGACCTGGCAACTGTTGACCTAGAAGCATTACCAACAGGAAGGAAGTTAAGATATGGATACTGTGCCACCAGATAGAAAGGCGAGCTACAAGCAGGGGAGCTGGCAGGTGAAGGCACAGATGCAGACGCAAAGGAAAGCAGACAGAGACCAAGAGTGGAATCTTGTGCCCTCCCGCAAGGCGGGCTTGGTGGTGGTAGGGGGGGTGGATATTTAATCAAGCGGGAGGATGGCCCCCACCACCTTCCTGCTTCCACCCCAATTAAGTCCATAAATTATGTCCTGTAATTGGGCAAGCAATGCCACTTAAGGATCTCATCCTGCCGCTGCTGATATTAACCCAACAATGGGCATGGGTTCGTCATTCAGGGAACACAACGTGCAAATACAGTGCCTGATCGAGGGTGCTGGCATCGGGAAGGGGGCTCACTGAAAGCCACCTGTCCTTGCTGCTGACCCACCTCTCCCACTTATCCACTACCCCCACCCCATGAACCGCTTCCTGCTATCACTCATCTGGTCTGGGTCTCTCCTCCAGCCAAGGCAGTAGCAGCAGCAGCCATGCCTCTCCGTGCTGTTGAAGAGCTGTTGGCTTCTGATTGGCTGGTAGCTTTCAGCTGGTAAGACTTCTGGCACCAGGGTCCTTGATCCCAGAGGAAGACCCACAGCTGGCCTGTCAAGTGCCTGAGTGACACAAGATGTGGTTGGCCTTCCCGAGAAGCGGAAACACGGGAGTCTTGCTGACTCTCACCAGTGGCCAAGACCACCGTCGCCTCCACATGATTCCACGCACAAAGAGGAACACAGAGAATTTTTGTGAGAAGAAGCAAATGTCTCTCAGGAAGAAGTCAGTTTTTCTGTTTGGCAGAACAGGAGACATGCTCTTGGAGGTACTGTGCAAACTGGCTAAAAAGGTCTAAAACCTGGAAAGCTGCATGCTCGAAGATGCTGCTGGGTGTTTTCCAAACCACAAACTGGGGTTTTATTGATCGGTCAGCTGAAAAGGAACTTTGGAAAGCTACACCATCAGGACTGTTGTGACCCGAGGGAGAGAAGGTTTGTAGAAGTATGCCTTGCTAACAATAATCATACCCGTGAAAGTCGAAGGTGAAAGCTGTTATCAAATAGGACTCCTGACCTACCCTAAAGAATAGCGTATAGTGAAACTGTGTAGCTACATAGTGCCACATTTTTCCAGAAAGTGATGCGATGCTTGTGGCTGCATAAGACTTATCTTCGTTGTATTGACTATTTAAAGTGAAATTTACCTTTTTATTTGAAATATTATTTGCCTGTTAATTCAAGCTTAGTTTAATGTTGATTCATGTTGAAGTAAAAGTTGCAACAAGTGAAATCTTGTTGGTAATTTCTTCTTTGAAGATCATTTGGAAAATTTGGTTATTTTGGTTTACGGTTTCTCCACGGGTATTGTAACACTAGTGTTTCATATTTAAATCATGCACACTGAGCCGTCAAAGGACTGAAAGAGTGTGTATATGCGTGCCGTCACTCAGATATTCTGCTCAGGAAATTATTGCCATGCAAAATTTCCC
This sequence comes from Carcharodon carcharias, assembly GCF_017639515.1. Taxonomy (NCBI): domain Eukaryota; kingdom Metazoa; phylum Chordata; class Chondrichthyes; order Lamniformes; family Lamnidae; genus Carcharodon; species Carcharodon carcharias. The sequence goes on from NC_054486.1 coordinate 62,278,548, forward strand.
CAATGCCAGTTTTATGAGACTAGGAGAACTACTCACAGTATGCTATACATGTGCAATGTCACAATGTAACATGCATACATTTTCAGTAAATGATATTCCTCATTTGTTAAATAATGACAACGACGTATTACTCGCTACACAGTATACATATTTCGGTATGTGATATGCACTTGCCATTAAAAAATACACATGTTTTGTTATTCAATGCAGGCATCTGCAAACATCAGTTTATAAAAGCCCAAATAATTCAGCCTGTATTTCTTTCTCATTAGTATGATGCATGAGCAGGGATCAAATTTAGCTATTGGAAGAACAGTAGTTCAAACTGTAACCCAAATCCAGATTAGGATTTCTCAATTAGTTCATTTTCCAAACTACAAAGTTTGAACAATGAGAAATCTAAAATAACCAAGGCCAGTCATACAAATTCTAAATTCTTACATTGAGCAAGTTATTTTCTTGCAATTCCAATATTATGACCTTTTTCTAAAACTAGCACTTGGTTTGGGAAAATATTGTAAACAGCTGGGTTTGCACAAGAATGTTTTTTGCTGCAAGTTATTTTTCCACAAGTCTTGAAAATGTCCAGTCATTTTATATAAAAATAGATCTCAGCACACATCCTCTGTCATGGAAATATGTAGAAATTAAAGCCTTTTGGCCCAACCAGTTGATGTCAGCATTTACCCTCCACATAGCAAATATTTGTAATCACATTTACCAGTCCTGTTCTGCATCTGTTTATTCCCCTTTTCCTTCATCTACTTATCCAACCTAATCTTGAATGTTGACATAGTTTATGCCTCAGCCACTAATCCTGGAAATAAATTCCACAGCATCACACCTCTCTGTGTAAGCAAGTTTCTCTTGCTCTCTGTTCTAGTTTCTTATATTTTACTTTGAATCTATGGCCTTTCCTTCTAGACTCACAACCGCTAAAGAGTTTTTAGCTACACCAGCCCATACTTCCATAACATTAAATATTTGTATCATGTTGTACCATCTGTTACTCTAATGAGAAAGCACCAATCTTTCCAAGTCTTTCTCCATAGTTTTGTTTCCTCTTATCAAGCAGTGTTCTAGTGAATCTGTATTGTGCCCTTCCTTAAAGCCTCAATATTCTTCCTTCAGCTACTATATTCAAGGGCAAAAGAGATTCTGTGGAGGCAGAAGATAAATTCCAGTAATTTATGAATAACTACCTGACAGAATTTGCAGGTAATTATTCTGAACTTGTTAGTAAAAGCTGACGTGAAAGTCAACTTTGGGAACGGACACTCTTGAAGGCCTGTGGAGTTGAGGCTGGTCAATCAAAGAAGCCTAAGATATGAGAGCTGAAACGATAAAGCAACAACGTAGAGGAAATCCATAACACAACACTAGGATGGTCCCGAGGTTCTGCAGCACAAGAGGAAGGGGACCTGAGGTATGAAAGAACTGCGATCAGAGTTCTGACGATTTGCAGCACTTTGGGTCACGGGTTTAGATGTTTCCGGTGCATTTGGGGGTTGCCAGGGTTTGTCTTCAGTGGGGGTGAGTCCTGTATTACGGCAACATTGTCACATGATCAAGGAACACGGGGTGAGAGTCTTTGTTATGGCTGCACTGAGAAACTGTCACCATCATAGCAGAGGAGAAGCTTCCCAGCGTCTGGGAGAACTGCAGAGAGGCTGGTGTCTGGGAGCAGTCGGAGTGGCAGGGGAAAAGAGGGCCCAGTAAAAGCTGTTGCAAGCACTCTCCTGGTTTATAGTCTTGACTCCAAAGCAGTCAAACACAGCCTGAATTATCTGGGTTTAGATTTTACACCCCCCCCCACCACCCCCCACTGCTGGGTACGTTTTTCGCACAGTGGGCATGTAAATCTTTTATGCTCTCCCCACCCCCACTAGAGCTATACCTTGAGTGCCCTACCATCCGTTCTTAATTAGCACATTCCTTTAGATAATATCACCAACTTTAACACCTATGTGTTCTTTTGTTCGGTTGTTTGTGACATCTTTTGACGATCTGCTTCTATCACTGCTTGTTTGTCCCTACAACCACACCAACCCCCTCCACTTCTCTCTCTCTCTCTCTCTCTCCCCACACCCCCCACACACATTAAACCAGCTTATATTTCAACTCTTTCTTGGACTCGAACTCAAGTTCTGTCGAAGGGTCATGAGGACTCAAAACGTCAACTCTTTTCTTCTCCGCCGATGCTGCCAGACCTGCTGAGTTTTTCCAGGTAATTCTGTTTTTGTTTTGGATTTCCAGCATCCGCAGTTTTTTTGTTTTTATTTTTTTTCTCCAAAGCATGTCCTGTTGAGGTCCCCGCAGAATGCAATCAATTAGAAATTACTGAACCGATGAGAACTTCTACTCTTAGGATGGAATCGTCCCAGATTTGCACTGTTTGGTGGCGGGCAAGAAAAATTACGCTTTATCTGCTGACCACAGTGGCGGCTTTTCATGCCATATTGTCCGCTTCCCGCCTCATTAATTATGCAGCTACAGGAAACACGCCGCTGATGGGCGGCCTCCAAATTGCCCGCCACGCTGTTACCACATCATTTCGTCGCTCTGGGTGCCATGTTTAAACTGCAGCCATGCACACAGTTCTCAATGTTTATAGCCCAGGACTGCTCCAGTGAAGACATGGCCCCAAAAGCCAAAAAAAGTTCAGTTACCAATTACTGAGATGTCTGCTGGAGGCCCACCGTGATGTCCTCCATCCCCGTTCTGGCCACAAGAGGTCCAGCAATCTCATCATTCCGGCTTGGGAGGCAGTGGCGGAGATGGTTAATGCCAATGCTGCACAGAAGAAGTTGGCCACCCAGTGCAGAAAGAGGATGAATGATCTCATCCATGCCACCAGAGTATTAAACTCTTACACTCACAAGGCCATCACACATTCACTGGCATCTCACTCACTGCCAGCTCAAGGGACATCACCACTCACTATCTCACACACACCTTCACATGTCCATCTGGCCTCTTCTCCTCTGGAGACTGCCTCCTTAGCCCTCACCATCTTGAGGCCACTTGCACAGAACAACATGTGCCCCCACATACACCTTGGGATACCCCCCCTCTCCAGTACAGCCCTCGTACTTGCAGCCCCTTCCCTTGTCTGAGGCCACTTCACCCCCTTACCCAAGCAAGGCCTAGCCACACCCACCTTACGGCAGGTTTGGTAGACAGAGATCTTCCCAAAAGCCTCACTAAAAGTGATGTGGTGCTCCCTGCAAAGCCTGGTGCTGATGGCCTGAAGCAAGGTAGGCAAACAAACCTCGAAATCCTGAGCGAAGTGCAGCCTGCCTGGTGCATGTCACTTATGTACCATTGTGAACCATGTTGGCATGAAATCACGCTGATGTGCCCGGATGATCCAGCATGGGATGATTCTGGCGAGCAAGTCTTATAATGAGTTGCTACGGTATTGAAATTAGGTTCCCGACGTGCGGTGGTGGGAAACACTGATGGGTGGAGCGAGCAATCGCAAACTGGTCCACGGATTTTTGGCCTTCTCACCATGTTGTCCGCTCATACCTGCCATGATGCCCGCTGCCAACAGGACCAGACGTTTCCACCCATAGTCTTGCTGTTGAAAACCCTTGAAGAAGTCACACCTTGTTGAATGAGGTTAATTGGGTTTTTAACTGCGTACTAAATTTACAATTACTGCTAAAAATCTTTACTGGCCCTGAAAGAGTAATCTTATATTTATTGAATGTCAAATGTTCTCCAAGATAATTTTAAAAATTTAAAATGTGGAATACATTAAGTGTTTGTTTATGCTTTTTAGCTTCCATCTTAATTCCATGTGGATATCTCAACCATTTATTTTGCTGACTATAAAATTAAAAGTGAATGGATTTAGTGGTTTTTTTACTTCCTCGTTTTCTTTCTGTGAGAATACTTACAAATATAAAAATTGAAGCAGGAGGTCATTCTGCCCTTCAAGCCTACTCCTCCATTCAATATGATCATGGTTGATCCTCTATCTCAAAGCTGTACTCCCGTGCTCGCCCCATACCCCTGAATGCCTTTAGAGTCAGAAATCTATTTCCTTCTTAAATATATTCAGTGATTTGGCCTCCACAGCCTCCTGTGGTGGAGAATCCCATAGGTTCACTGCCCTCAGAGTGAAGATGTTACTCCTCATCTCAGGCCTAAATGGACTGCCCGGTATCCTGAGAGTGTGATCCCTTGTTCTAGGCCCCACAGCCAGAGGAAATATCATCCCTGCATCCAGTCTGTCCAGCCCTGTCAGAATTTTATATGTTTCAAGGAGATCCCCTCTCATTCTTCTAAACGCCAGTGAATACAGGCCTAGTTGGACCAATCTCTCCTCATATGACAATCATGCCATCCCAGGAATCAGTCTGGTGAACCTTTACTGCACTCCCTCTATGGCAAGTATATCGTTTCTTCAGTAAGAAGACCAAAACTGCACACAATACTCCAGGTGTAATCTCACCAAGGCCCTGTATAACTGCAGTAAGACATCTTTGCTCCTGTACTCAAGTCCTCTCACAATGAAGGCCAACATATCATTTGCCTTCCTAACTGCTTGCTGCACCTGTATGCTTGCTTTCAGTGATTGGTGTACAAAGAGACCCATGTCCCTTTATACATCAACATTTCTCAATCTATCATCATTTAAATAATACTCAGCCATTCTGTATTTCCTACCAAAGTGGATAACTTCACACCTATCTACCTATCTACGTTATACTGCATCTGCCATGTATTTGCCACTCACTCAACTTGTCTAAATTGCCTTGAAGCCTCTTAACATCCTCCTCACCACTCACATTCCCACCTAGTTTTGTGTCATCAGCAAATTTGGAAATATTACATTTGGTTCCCTTACCCAAATCATTGATGTATATTGTGAATATCTGGGGCCTTCCTTCAATTCCTCTTTCTCACTAGACCTTTGGTTCCTTAGTATTTCTGGGAAGTTATTTGTGTCTCCCTCAGTGAAGACAGAACTAAAGTAGTTGTTTATTTGCTCTGCCATATCCTTATTCTCTATTATAAATTCTCCCATTTCGGATGTACTTCTATGTAATTTGCTACATAAACTTTTGCTGAATGCCTGGAGATTCTCTTGACTTAGTGCCAGATTTAAACTGACATCACAGAGATCACTAGATCTTAGTGGGTAGCTTTCTCCAAGGTAAGAAACCAGCCAGCATCGTTGCTTTGCTGCTGGCAGCTAAATTCAGCCCAAATTATTGTAAGAGTCAAGTTACTGGTTGGAATGGGGGTTGGGGAGTTGATATGACCAGGAAAGAAAAAGTACATCAGGGGTAGGCTGGGACATGAAAGCAATCCAGGAGGCAGGAAGGACTCAGCCACACAAGATGTACAGATGTTGACCTCTGACACAGATCAGGCCGTGGGAGACCAAACAAAATGTTTTCCTGACAGAAGTTTCAATGGGCAATTTCATAGGCAAGTTGATTTTTTAATGCTATTTTACAAATTGTATTTTTAGCTATTTGCTGGCTGGAGGAAAACATTTTCAAAAGTCAGTACGTACAATTTGATTAGTTCATCTTCTTCCATTCATTGATTGATTCCTCTGACGGTTTTCAAAGTCCTTAAAATGTTATCACTTGACACTTAGCTTTTCTTATGTTTGACTGGTGTGGACCCATTCAATTCTGATTTGCTACTGATTACTGATGCAAACTTTGAGCCAATCAGTTATAAATTAGCAATTATTGCAATGTATTTTGAGTTGCTCATGACCCTTCTTGCTGTACGTTTTCATTAATTAATTTATTAATTCATAGAATGTCACACAGATCAGGCGCCTCTAAAGGGATGGGGCAAGCTGCCCCACGTCTTTCCAACCAGGACCTGGGTGTCCTGGTCGCAGAAGTCCAAAGGCAAAGGGACATCATTTACCCAGCTACCTATTGAAAACCGCTTGCCATGAGCAAGAACCGTGAACACCACCAGCAACCACAGTCGTGGATTCGGTGCTGCAAAAGGTTCAGTGACACTGTGTGTCTGGCAAGGGTGCAGCTTGGCTCATAGACACAGAGGCCGAAGGGAAGGGTCATATCTGCATGCTGCAGATGAGGTGCAAAATATAGCAAATACAACCCTCAATGCTGAAGCAGAGGATAGTATAAGCAGCTCATTTATGCACGCAAAGCATATGTGAATACACAGTATGGTGCACAGACACATTGAAGAGCAATATCTCTGCATGCGCTATATATTAAGGTGACAAACTCATGTTGTGTTTGCAGAGCAAAATGGTGGAGAATGCGAGAGAGATGGCCCAGACTGAGAGTGGGAGAGCCTACCTGAGGCCCACATGCGGGAGCTGCTGGCTGTTGATGATGGTGAATCCCCAGTAGCAGGTGATAAAGGAGGTGTTGAGATTGTTTTGCCACATGGTGGTAATGGTGGAGGTCATGCTGCCACTTTGATGAGTACAATGGGATGTTGGTATGAGAGGGAGTGCAACGATGAGTTTAGTCATCCCGGCAGCAGGAGCATGGTTAAGGCAGCGGTGTGCATCAGAGTGTGCTTTCACAATGAGAAAGGCTATACCTAAATATCTCATTTTGTGTCTCACACAGGTCCCAGCTCTGCTGGCTCTCCCCGTGCTTCCATATCATCCCTAGGGCATCAAGAGGAGGAAGAGATGTCCGAGGATGCAGTGTCACATCTGACTAGTCCACATCCACCAACTCAGATACAAGCACTTTGGAGGATTGTAGCACGTGTAGAGTCGGTGACACAGGGTGAAAGCCACCCTACCAGAGTGCAGGAGGAGGTGTCAGAGTCAGAGACATCTGTGCACAATGTCCCTCAGAGGAGGGAGGGGAGTCACGATGATGCTCCAGTGGGCAGGAACATGGAGCCTTGGGAGTCACCTTCTGGGGCACAGTAATTGTCCAATCAAGGAACAAACGTGTGGGCATCTGGCAGAGTTCCCTGAGGCAGTGGGAGCTCTAGGACTGCGATTGGAGAAGTCCATCACTGTCATGAGCTTCACATTGTCCCTAGGGCTCAACCACATGAGCTCTGACCTTGAGAGACTGGCCAATCTCATGGAGAGACACATGCAGCAGCATCTCAGCCAGGAAAGGGTGCAAGCCTCCCTCAGTAGCATGAATCAGTCTATTCAGAATATGAGCGCTGACATCCATTGAATTCATGAGGAGCTGTGCACCCTTAACAGGAAGGTCACACTGTTGGCACAGCGGTTGTTGGAATGGACGACTGCTGTGCACCAGGAGCCAGCTCCATCAACCCCACCTGAAGGCCAACCCAGGGCTGTGGAGGTCACTAAGGAGGGTGAAGGTGCAGAGAGCTCCTCAGCACCCTCATCCTCCACCCCTCCACCAGAGCCATTGTCTGCTCTTCATGTGCCAGTGACCACAGCTGCCCATGCAGAGATGCAGAGGCTGCAGCCTCAGTCAGGTCCCCAGTGGGTGCCTGCATGATGAGGCAGGCCGCAACACCCTCCTCATTCCCTTTAGACAGAGAAGTGAGCAGCCTGTCTCTACCTCCTCCAAGGCAACAGTTCGTAGGAGTGCGCACGAGAACATGGCGCTGTCTCACCTAGAGCACTAATGGGATCTCTGTGGTTACTGTATTCACATTGTATATGGCACATTTGAACACTTATTCAATATATTTCTTTTGACTTACACATGACTTAGTGTGTGTACAATTGAGAGCTCAAAAGGAATGATAAAAAATGTGAGATCACTTCTTACCAGTAATATTGAGGGCAGCATGCTGAGTTGCATCTCGACATGGCTTCACCAGGAGCAATGATGTGGCCTGATTGTGAGGCATTTGAGAGCTTCTTCCTTCTCTGTTGCATCACATAAGAGTCAAGAGGTCAAAGGCTCAAGCACTAAGATGCCCCTTGTATCTTTCAGTTCCATCAAAGTGTGACTTTAAAGGAGGCTTAATGATCTACTACACGACCAGATGCTGGTCAGCAAGTGCATCTGAAGCACAGATGCTAGGTGCTCGACATTCACGCTCATTGCAGTATTGCACTTTGGCCTTGGCTTGGCCAGTTAATATAGGTTGTCTGCTGTCACCACCACAGTGGCTGCATTATCATTTCCAAAGTCACAGGATGTGGTTTGTGCAGTTTGCAGAGATATATTTAAACTAGAACTGAGGCATGTGTTGCCCAGTTTTTAACCAGGGCCATTGGCCGGAATGGATGTAGCAGGAGTTATTTCAATGTGCTATCACAGCATGATTGTCTAATCATCATGTGTGAGATGCCATATCTGCATGTATGATGCAACATAAACCTCATACTTGCTGACATACGCGTTAACAGTTTAATTTGTGTCATTATCAGCAATGTGGGCATGGCTTAATGATCGTCCATTTTGCGGCATGGGTGTCTCATTCACGGTAAATGGCATTCATGTGAGAAGACTGGGATGAAAGGGATATATGACCATATGTGTTTGAAAGATGCTTACATGTCTATGATGGAGAGGGTAGCTGCAGTCTAAACATGACTGAACCTAACTCATTGAATTTGCTTCATTCCTTGTGAGGAATAGGCAGCCCCTTGAGAGACTAAGGCATCAAGGTACAAGGACCTTTCTGTGGAGGTCAGGAAATGTCTGATGGCATTAATTATTTTGGAAAAGCTTACCAAAATCTGTTCTAGACAAAGGCCCATCTGGCAAGGACCTCCTCTTGAACAGAATCAATCCTGGATGCATGTTCTTGCCTCCGTACTGCTCTGCCATTGGTGGGCTCATCATCCTTATCTGTTTCAGAAAGACCTGAATGTACAAGGGTTTCCTCTTCCTCCTCCTCTTCTTCCTCATCTTCTTTCTCCTCAGAGATTGGGGCTCTCTCCAAGGCCTCATCATCGTCTAGTTGTAGGCCCTGTTCCGCAATGTTGTGCAGCATGCAAGACACAGCAACGATTCTTGAAATCCTTGCTGGGCATTTTGGAGAGCTCCACCTGAGTGATCGAGTCATCAGAATCTCATTTTTAAAATACCAATCGCCTGCTCAATGGTGACAACATGGCTGCCATTGTAGTTTTGCTCCGACTCTGATTGTAAAGGGGGTCATTAGCCATGTTCCTAGGGGCAGCTCTTGTCCACTCATTACAGCCTGGTTCCAAGCATGAACAAAAGAGCTGAACTCAAGAGGTGAGATGAGAGTGACAGTCCTTGACATCAAGGCAGCATTTACCGACTGTAAAGGAGCCCTAGCAAAACTGCAGGCAATGAGAATCGGGGGAAAACTCTCCACTGGTTGGAGTCAACCTAGCACAAAGGAAGATGGTTGTGGTTGTTGGACATCAATCATCTCAGTCCCAGGACATCATCACAAGATTTCCTCAGGGTAGTATCCCAGGCCCAACCATCTTAAACTGCTTCATCAATGACCTTCCCTCCATCCTAAGGTCAGAACTGAGGATGTTCATGGATGATTGCAAAATGTTGAGCGCCATTCGCAACTCCGCAAATACTGAAGCAGTCCATGTCCAGATGCAGCAAAACCTGGATAATATTCATGTTAGGGCTAATAAGTGGCAAGTAACAGTCATGCCACGCAAGTGCCAGGCAATGACCGTCTCCAACAAGAGAGAATCAAACCATCTTCCCTTGACGTTCAATAGCATTACCATCATTGAATCCCCCACTATCAACATGCTGGTGGTTACCATTGAACAGAAACTGAATGGAACCAGCCATGTTAGCACTGTGGCTACAAGAGCAGGGGAGAGGCTAGGAATCCTGTGGCAAGTAACTCACCTCCTGGCTCCCCAAAGCCTGTCCACCATCTACAAGTCAGGAGGATTGATGTCCAGCAACCACAACCATCTTCCTTTGTGCTAGGTTGACTCCAACCAGTGGAGAGTTTTCCCCCGATTCTCATTGCCTGCAGTTTTGCTAGGGCTCCTCGATGCCACAGTCGGTAAATGCTGCCTTGATGTCAAGGACAGTCACTCTCATCTCACCTCTTGAGTTCAGCTCTTTTGTTCATGCTTGGAACCAGGCTGTAATGAGTGGACAAGGGCTACCCCTGATAAAATACTCTCCACTTGCTTGGATGAGTGCAGCTCCAACAACATTCAAGAAGCTCGACACAGTCCAGGACAAAGCAGCCCACATGATTGACACCCCATCCACCACTTTAATTATTCACTTCCTCTACCACCAACACATAGTGGCAGCAGTGTGTACCATCCACAAGATGCACTGCAGCAATTCACCAAGGCTCCTTCAACAGCACCTCCCAGACCCATGACCTGTATCACCTAGAAGGGCAAGGGCAGCAGATGCATGGGAACACCGCCATCTGCAGGTTCCCCTCCAAGTTACTCACCATCCAGACTTGGAAGTATATCACCGTTTCTTCACTGTCACTGGATCAAACTCCTGGAACTCCCACCCTAACAGCACTGTGGGTGTACCTACACCACATGGACTGCTGCGGCTCACCATTACCTCCTCAAGGGAAATTAGGGATGGGCGATAAATGCTGGGTCAGCCAGTAATGCCTACATTCCATGAAAGAATAAATAGAAAATGCACTGTGATTGGAGAAGGTGCTGACAGTCATTCAGGAAGTCAATCTGTCCTGAGAAACTTGAATAATTGCACAACATGAAGGAGAGTAGACTCCAAGATTCTTGAATGCTTTGGTATAAGAGATGGACACAAGTGGTCAGGAGGCCCTCCAGACACATGCACTGAAGGTCATGGGAGCAGATAGTTGTGGAGGTCAATGCCAGGATTCTAGCCCCAAGGACCTGAATGCAGTGCTATAAGAAATTCAATAACCTCACATGACTGGCCAAGGTCAGTGAATGCAACTTCAAATGCAATATCCTATCAACCGCACCAGTAGCCTGAGACACTGCTCAATTCAACACACCTCCACCACTCACCGATCAACAATCCTATCAATCAGGGCTCATATCTGACATTCACATGCTATACCTCACTCATACACACAGCACAGCAGCAAACCTCACATCCATATATTACAGCTTGCACACACTGCCAATTATTCATCCATGACAGCCACACTACCCGAAATAGAATGCACAAAACTCACTGACCCAATTCCCTTTCTGTTGCAGGACAAGGTGGTGCACAAGCAAAGAAGCTAACCGGAGGAGGATAGGTGTGCCTGTGCATCCTGAACCCCATACAGGAGATAATGTTGACCATTATTGGCACTCGCATTGCTGAGGCCATAGCCAACTGAGATGGTGGCATCTTCATATCTAATCCTGCTTCACACATCCCATGAGAAATCAAAGCAGGAGTAGGCCATATGGCCTCTTGAGTATGTTCTGCCAGTCAATAAGATCATGGCTGATCTTTGAACTCAACTCCACTTCCCTGTCCGATCCCCATAAACCTCAATTCCCTTAGGGTCCTCAAAAATCTCTCAATCTCAGCCTTGAATATAACCCAACAAATCAGCATCTGCAGCCCTGAGGTAGTGAATTCCAAAGGTTTACAACATTCTAAGTGAAGAATTTTCTTCTTATCTCAGTCCTAAATGGCTGCACCTACCACCACACACCTCCCAACTATTCCTCAACACCGCCCTTATCCTGAGAATATGACTTCTAGAATCTCCAGCCAGGGTAAGCAACCTCTCAGCACTTCACTGTCAATGCCTCTAAAAACCTTCCATATTTCAATCAGACCAATTCTCATTCTTCTAAACTCCAGAGAGCATTGGTCCATTCTACTCAATCTGTCCTCACAATACAACCCTCTCACCCCAGTGATCAACGCAGTGAACTTCAAAAGGCAAATATATACTTCCCTGGATATAGAGACCTAAACTGTGCACAGTACTCCAAGCGTGGTCTCAACAAAGCTCTGTAAAATTGCAGCAGGACTTCATCACTCTTGTACTACAAACCCCTTGCAATAAAGGCCAACATGTTATTTGCTGCCTTAATTACTGGTGTGCTAATTTTCCCTGTTTCATGCACAAGGATTTTCAAATCCTTCTGAACACCACCATTTAATAGTTTTTTTTAACCATTTAAAAAAAATTCTGATTTTTTTTTATTCTTCCTACCAAAAGAACCTCACACTTCCCCACATTTTGCTCCATTTGCCACCTTCTAGCCTATTCACTCAGTCAATCTCTATCCCTTTGCAAAGGCCAGAATCTTCCAGGCATAGAAAATAATCGAGGGTAGGGACCATACCCTGTTCCTAATCCATTTGAATGAAAGGTATGCCAACAGGAGGAATCTTCCAGGAGGCAAATAAGCTGCCTCCATGTTTAAATTTCAATGGCAAAGACTTGATATAGGCAGACAGCAACCTTGCCATTTGCTACCGTGAACTCTTCAACAGCACGGATGTTACCAGGCTCTGACCTCGCACTTCCTGGGGAGCAGGCATGCCAGGGGCCCATGCCCCATTTGTAAAATCGCCTTGCAATGGATAAATATGTGCTAATTACCCTTGTAATCACCCTAATTAGCAACCTGCTGTTGCTGGGCATGAAGCCGCTACTGCTAGGAGCACACCTCCAGTAAAAGTGCATGAGGCAGGAACGCATTGGGGAGCAGACTCAATGTGCAACTATCTAAGTTTCCCTGCAACCCACGCCCACCATCTCCATGAAGCCAGGAAGATTCCGGCCTTTTTGTTCACCTCACAAATTACATTCCCACCTAGCTTTGTATCAACAGCAAACTTGGATACATCACGCTCAGTCCCTTTGTCAAAGTCATTAATTATATATTATAAATAGCTGAGGGCCAATCACTGATCTGTATGACACCCCACAAATAACAGCCCACCACCTGAAAAATGGCCCATTTATTCCTCCTCTGTATTTTCTGTCCTTCAACCAATCTTCAATCCCATGTTACTATATTTGCCCCATGTATGAACGCTTATCTTGTGCTGCATTCTTTTGTACACACCTTATCAAATGCCTTTTGAAAATCCAAATATATTACATCCACTGATTCCCCATGATCTACCCTGCTGGTTATATCCTCCAAAAACATACATAGGCCACGATCGCTGTTTTGAACCCCAAATTGCACGCATTGCACCTAAACAACAGATGCTACCAATCCCAGCTATGCACCATGTTTCCATTTGTGGGGAAGAACAAACTTAGAAGCCATCAATGTAAGATGGTCACCAAGAAATCAGAGGGAATTCAACTTCTTTGCCCAGAGGTAAATGAGAATGTGGAACTCGCAAATAATACAGATGCATTTAAGAGGAAGCTTGATAAGCGTACGAGTGAGAAAGGAAGGGAATAGATGGTTAAGCTGATAGAGTTAGCTGAAAAAGATTGGAGTAGGCCTGAGTCTAGCATAATCGCTAGCATTGATTGTTTGGACCAAAAGGCCTGTTTCTGTGCTGTGTATTGTATGTAATATGTAATGTCATAGCCCTGCCCTTTCCACAAAGCCATGCATTTTCCTCTCCTTCAAATGACTATCTATTCTTCCCTAAAAGATACAACTGGCTCCATCTCAACTCCCTGTGTCAAAGGATTCCAGCATTGTCATGTGAGGACATTTCTGCCAAATTCGCTCCTTACTCTCAGTGGCAGTTCTAACTGGATGACCCCTTTCTTCGTGGTGTCAAAAGTCTATAAACGTTGTTCTTTGCTGCTTTTTGTATTTTTACAGAGTCCGATGACATGCATGTAACCAAATAAAAATACAGTATTTTCAGAGCCAGATGAAGTAATCTTTGTTAACAGCCTTGTAAAACTAAAGCAGAAAGATTGATAATATTTCTATTATTTGTCCATGTATTTCCAAAACACAAACTGTAATCAAATGAACAAATTATAATTAAAGCTGAAGGAAAGCCTTCTCGTGGCAGAGAAGCAGGAGGTGGGAGGCAGCACTTTCTGATCAAAATCTCTCAAACCAAATGTCTGCATTACAATATGCTTAACAGGGTGTTGTTTTCACATTTAGCTCCTAGAGAGCTGCGCTGGGACTCTGCTCCCCGCACCCCCCCTCCCCACTCCCACCTAGTGTCTCTTCTGTAAAGATGTTCACAGGAGCTGTACATACACAACTTGGAGTAGCTCTTCACCATGGACCTCTTCCTCTTCACCATGGACGTCCAATCCCTCTACACCTCCATCCCCCACCAGGATGGTCTGAGGGCCCTTAGCTTCTTCCTCGAACAGAGGCCCGAACAATCCCCATCCACCACTACTCTCCTCCGTCTGGCTGAACTTGTTCTCACGCTGAACAATTTCTCCTTCGGCTCCTCTCACTTCCTCCAAATAAAAGGTGTGGCTATGGGTACCCGCATGGGCCCCAGCTATGCCTGTCTCTTTATGGGGTGTGTGGAACATTCCTTGTTCCAGTCCTATTCCGGCCCCCTTCCACAACTCTTTCTCCGGTACATCGATGATTACTTCGGCGCCGCTTCATGCTCTCGTCGGGACTTGGAAAAATTTATTAATTTTGCTTCCAATCTCCACCCCTCCATCATTTCCACGTGGTCCATCTCTGACACTTCCCTTCCCTTCCTTGACCTCTCTGTCTCAATCTCTGGTGATAGACTGTCCACCAATATCCATTACAAACCCACCGACTCCCACAGCTATCTCGACTACAGCTCCTCACACCCCGCTTCCTGTAAGGACTCCATCCCATTCTCTCAGTTCCTTCGCCTCCATTGCATCTGTTCCGATGATGCTACCTTCAAAACCAGTTCCTCTGACATGTCCTCCTTCTTCCTTAACCGAGGTATTCCACCCACGGTCGTTGGTAGGCCCTCAACCGTGTCCGGCCCATCTCCCGCGCATCCGCCCTCACGCTTTCTCCTCCCTCCCAGAAACATGATAGGGTCCCCCTTGTCCTCACTTATCACCCCACCAGCCTCCGCATTCAAAGGATCATCCTCCGCCATTTCCGCCAACTCCAGCATGATGCCACCACCAAACACATCTTCCCTTCACCCCCCTTATCGGCATTCCGTAGGGATCGCTCCCTCCGGGACACCCTGGTCCACTTCTCCATCACCCCCTACTCCTCAACCCCCTCCTATGGCACCACCCCATGCCCACGCAGAAGATGCAATACCTGCCCCTTCACTTCCTCTCTTCTCACCGTCCAAGGGCCCAAACACTCCTTTCAAGTGAAGCAGCATTTCACTTGCATTTCCCCCAACTTAGTCTACTGCATTCGTTGCTCCCAATGTGGTCTCCTCTACACTGGAGAGACCAAACGTAAACTGGGCGACCGCTTTGCAGAACACTTGCGGTCTGTCCGCAAGAATGACCCAAACCTCCCCGTCGCTTGCCATTTTAACTCTCCACCCTGCTCTCTTGCCCACATGTCTGTCCTTGGCTTGCTGCATTGTTCCAGTGAAGCCCAACGCAAACTGGAGGAACAACACCTCATCTTCCGACTAGGCACTTTGCAGCCATCCGGACTGAATATTGAATTCAACAACTTTAGGTCGTGAGCTCCCTCCCCCATCCCCACCCCCTTTCTGTTTCCCCCTTCCTTTTCTTTTTTTTCCAATAAATTATATAGATTTTCCTTTTCCCACCTATTTCCATTATAAAAAGAGAAAAAGAAAAAAAAAATTATTTATTTATTTATTTATTTTACATCTTTTATGCTCTCCCCCTACCCCCACTACAGCTATACCTTGAGTGCCCTACCATCCATTCTTAATTAGCACATTCGTTTAGATAATATCACCAACTTTAACTTTAACACCTATGTGTTCTTTTGTATTATTGTTGTTGACATCTTTTGATGATCTGCTTCTATCACTGCTTGTTTGTCCCTAC
This sequence comes from Carcharodon carcharias, assembly GCF_017639515.1. Taxonomy (NCBI): domain Eukaryota; kingdom Metazoa; phylum Chordata; class Chondrichthyes; order Lamniformes; family Lamnidae; genus Carcharodon; species Carcharodon carcharias. The sequence continues at coordinate 62,294,340 of NC_054486.1, forward strand.
AACCACACCCCCACTCCACCTCTCTCTCTCTCTCTCTCTCCGCCCCCCCACACACACACCTTAAACCAGCTTATATTTCAACTCTTTCTTGGACTCGCACTCAAGTTCTGTCGAAGGGTCATGAGGACTCGAAACGTCAACTCTTTTCTTCTCCACCGATGCTGCCAGACCTGCTGAGTTTTTCCAGGTAATTCTGTTTTTGTTTTTGTTTTGGAGTAGCTCTACTGGCTTTAGGGGCATCTGGCTTCTCCGAAATGAAAATGTAAATGCCAAGCCAAGCAAAGTGCACATACAGGTTAATATTTTGCAATATTCAGCATTGGAGGGGTTTATGTTCAACCATTGGATGGGTTACTGGGGCAGGGTGGCCTCAGACCAGCTGTTGCGCCTGTCCAAACGCCAGCTTCTATTCAATGGAGCCACTTTGAAGCACAGATAGGCAGTCACTGTAAACTACATCACAGCAGCAACTTTGGAAAAATGGACACATGAAAGGTTGATTTCAAGCAGGGTAGGAATGTCATGTAGATATACAGTACAAAATATCAATTGTTCTATTAATATTTTATTTCTCAAAGATGGAGTACTTTCAACAGAAAATACTTCCATGAGGCTTTCCTTTCATGAAGTGAGATTTATCACTCTGAGTAGTCATCAGCATGGTAAAGCATTGAGATCAACTTCTTAAGCTTAAGACCAGAAGATTCCTCCATATAACATGGCACCAATGACAGCCTCTACTGGAAATTTTCCTCAATTAAAGGTGTAGAATTGAAAACATTAAAGATCATTGCTCAGTAGAGAAATGAGTTCCAGTAGCAGTTGTGTTTGGTTAAGAAGCTGATCACCCTGTTAACCTGTCTCAAATGTGGTACAAGAAATGTTCCTACAAAAACAGATATGTAATTGTTTATGGAATCAAGACTTTCAACATGGAGATGTTGTATTTGGAGAAAGTTTATTGGTGAACTAAAGATCTATGTCAGTTGCACCATACGGATTCATTCTCACAATGGTCCAATACCACCAGTTCTACAGGAGACAAGAATTAAGTAATGTTTTAAAACAAAAAATGCGAAAGAACCAACCCATCATGCACCCTTGCACAATTCTTGAAAACAAGTTACAAATTGGTATTGGCAAGGGTGGACTACCTTTTCTTCAATGGTGAGCGACACAGGAAAGGAGGAACAAAAACTAAAAATGTGCATGATAAACTTCCATAAGATAGATAAATGACATATTGTCAACAGTTGCATTTTTCACAGTGATAGTGATCATGTTCCTGTGCAGCTGGAATTTAGGTTACATCAGCAGTGATATCATTGCTTAATGTTCTAATGATCACGAAAGTAATCCTTATTTGGAACATTGCAAGAGTGGAGAAAATCCACACCAGCTTGAAACCACAATTATGCAGAAATTCTATATTTAAACTAAATCAGAGAAAGCTGTACACTTAAAACACTGGACATAAAGAGTCTACAGAGGGATTTAGATCAATTAAGTGAGTGGGCAGAAAATTGGCAATTGGAATATAATGTGGGAAAATGTGAACTTGTCCTCTTTGACAGGAAGAGGAGAAAAGCAGTATATTGTTTAAATGGAATTCTATGATACAGAGGGTATCCTGGTACATGAATCACAAAAAGTCATATGCAGTTACAGAATGTGATTAGGAAGAAAAATGGTGTTTATTGCAAGTGGAATTGAGTATAAAAGTTGGGAAGTGTTGCTACGGTTGTATAGGGCGTTAATTAGATCACATCTGGAATACTGTGTACAATTTTGTTCTCCTTACTTAATAAAGGACATTATTGCAATCATAGAAGGTTCGCTTGACTGATTTCTGGGATGAAGAGATTATTTTATGAGGAAAAGTTGGACAGGTTGGGTCTATACCCACTGGAGTTTAGAAGAATGAGAGGGATTTTGTTGAAACATATAAGATCCTAAGGGGACTTGACGGGGTGGATGCTGAGAGGATGTTTCCCCTTTTGGGGGAGTATAGAACTAGAAGACAGTTGAAAAATTAGGGGTCTCCCATTTAAGACTGAGATGAAATTTTTTTTCTCTCAGAGGGTTGTTAGTCTATGGTGGACAGGTCATTGAATATTTCCCAAGCTGAATTAAATACATTTTTGATCAACAAGAGAGTCAAGGGTTATGGGGACAGACAGGAGAGTGGAGCTGAGCCCCAATCAGATCATACATGATCTTATCAAATGGCACAGCCCAGGCTTGAATTATCAAATGGTCTACTCCTCCTCGTTCTTGTGTGTTCTTATGAAAAACCAACAAGGTAAAAATTGTGAATCGGCAGTTCAAACTACTCAGGTGCGATTCCAATAATGATTTTCATTCAATTTATTTAAAATTCATGTATCACTGCATCAATTTGAGATAATGGGATGGAATCTTCATACATATCAAGTGTTTGCAAACTTGGAAAAAGGATCTGAAGAGACATTTTGTCTGTTGCCAGTCTTAAAAGATGACCTTGTCATCTGATAAATTGTCTACTAAGAATAATTTTTCATTAAGGCAACTTGTATTCATTGACAACTTGGACAACAGGATAGAAAACCACATATCCAAATTTGCAGTTGAAACAAAGATATTCTAAACAGTACAGATGGAAGCAAAAAATTAGAAAGAGATATTGACAGATTAATTGACTAGACAAAACTGTGGCAAATGGATTTCAATGTTGGCAAATGCAAGGTCATCAACTTTGGACCTAAAAAGATGGAACAGGGTGCTTGCTAAATGATGTAAAGTTAGAATCAGTGAGGTCTTAAGAGACTGGGAGTCTTGATACACAGATCATTAAAATGCCATGAACTGGTACAGGAAACAATCAACAAGGCTAATGGAATTATGGTCTTTACATCTTGAGAAATAGAATGCAAAGGGATAGAAATCATGTTTCAGTTATGCAAAGCCCTGGTTAGACCACACCTAGACTACTGTAAGGAGTTCTGGACATCACACTTTAGGAAGGATATACTGGCCTTAGAGGGAGTGCAGTGTAGGTTTGTTAGAATGATTCCTAAACTCTAAGGGTTAAGCCACCAGGAGAGATTTTTTTTTAAAAAATGCTTGTAATCCCTGCAATTCAGACGGTTAGGAGTGATTTGATCAAAATTTTCAAGATATGAAGGGTCATAGGGTTGATTGCGAGAAACTATTTCTGCTAGTTAGGAAGTCTAGAGCTAGGGAGCACAGTTTAAATATTAGACCATTCAAATGTGAAATTAGGATACATTCTTCATGCAAACAGTGGTGGAAATTTGGAATTCTGTCTACAAATGGCAATTGATACTAAATCAATTGTTAATTTTAAAACTGAGATTTGATAGATTTTTATTTGTCAAAGGTATTAAGGGATATGGGACAAAGTTAGGTTTATGTATTTAGGTCTCAGATCAGTCATGATTTTATTGATTGGAGGAGCGAGCTCGAATGGCCTACTCCAGCTCCTAGTTCTTGTATGTGCTGACCAAAGCAACAGCTGGAGAGCTAAAATTGACCTCAACACCCCTTATCTATGGAACAAAAAAAAGTCAGCAGTCCCAGTACCGATTCCTATCCATTGACCCTGCTGTAATGTGTATGTGTGTGCGCATATTGAGCGAGAACTGCATGGAACTCTTCCGTGATGCACTCCACAGTGGAGCAGCCAAGAACACTTCCCATCTAGGCTCACATAAAACACCGCCTAAGGACACGAAGCAGGAGGTTCCGGAAAGGCAGAAAGGAAATGCGTGCTCAAAAGGAAAATACAGGTCATAGCGAGGAAACGAACAGCTTCCTCTCAATAGTGGAGGCAATTGTAACTTGTCGGGAAATGTTACAATATCCTACCCCATTGCCCGAACTGGGATTTTCCACATGTTTCGTTGTCTGCACACTACTCAGATTGTTAAACCTATTGTGCAATACTGAAATCTAACGTTTTATAAGGAATCCATGTCAACCCGTTTAAGAATCTTTTTTTATTTAAAAATGTACTTAATTCTCTTCCTTGCATTAGTTATCGACACGATTTATCTTATAAGCTGGAAAGCGTGTTATAAACAATAAATTGACGAATGTCGACATTTACTGGAGTGTTGTATCCTCTAACCAGCCCGGGCTGCGGTTGGATTCGTTGCACACGTACAGCAAAACAAAACCTCGAAATTATTCCCCACTGTACTTGTGGCAAATGCCCAGAATAATGAAAATGCGTTTGTAACTCTTCGGTGAGCTTACATAAAAACAGAACTATAAATCGAAACGATTGCTTGTCCTCTTGAACTAAGCTATAATGGGAAGGGAATGAGCTGACACCGAACAAACAACGGAAGTAAAACAAGATCGAGCCGATTGTTATGCAAATATTTTTTGCTAAACATCTGATCGAGCTCTGCCCTTAATTTTGTTGATAGAAACTGTACTTACTGAAGGCCTGTCGGGCTGGGGGGCAAAGTTCTGCTGCACTGAGTTCAGCTGCGAAAGGACGTGGGCAACTTTTCGGCTGGAGGAACCCGCTGGTGTCGGCGTGGTGAAAGTTTACAGCTTCTGGCGAACGACGATCAGAGAACGGGCGCAGCTCAGGCGAGTTGCCTTGAAACCAACATGTCACTAACAAAGCAGGAAATCCTGCCGGGCAAAGAGCCTCCTCAACTCAACACAAGCGAGTCAAGCTGCATGTGCAGTTCTGATTGGTCAGCCCGTGTTTGAATAGGTCGGACCTGGCACTGAGACTGAAACTCAGAAGAGCTTCATTTTCTGATCACGAGCTGAAGCATTTTGCACTGTGGTCGTCCACTTCACGAACACACACTGCTGCTGGTGGGCTATTGACACAGGTCAACCGCAGCTGGAAATAGACAGCGGCTAAATCCGGCATGCCGAGGGTTGTCGTGACTCCTTTACGAGTTTTCAGCTTTTTCTGGAATGTGAGGCTACATTCAGTCCACATGCAGCGTCCTTTCAAAGTGGTTGGAGGGCAAGTATTGTTTGATCAAAAGAGACACTGTTGGAGAGCTTTTAACTGAGGCAACAAGGGCTTCTCTTGACTCCTTTCCTCTCCCACACAGACAGGTCCTTTGACAGTGGTGACTCCTGTTAGTATCAGTGCTTTTCCCTTGTTTTCCAAAGGCCGGTTTCAAATTGATGAAACTGTTGGTGTGAACCATACCTTTGCCTTAGCATCAGCTTCCTGTTGCATTGTTTACACCCTGACAGGTAAGCTCCACCAAAGATCAAATAAGATTAAATTATTTTCAATAGCAACAATTGTCCATTCAAACTGAAAAATTCAAACCCAATTAAAGACCTTTCATATATCTCTGATTCACCATGGGGCGATTTATTATTTGATGTAACATTTAGCAGTTTACAGCACAGAAAGAGGTCATTCTCACCACAGGCAGAAGGGCCACAAAATGCAGCCAGTCCTTTGACTTTGGTGGGACTTTAAAATCCCGCTGGTGTGAAATTCTGCCCTGGCAGGTTTCGTGGTGGGAGGGAGCGGAGAATCCAGCGGCAGGCAAAAAGTTGAGAATCCACCACATAAAAATTGCTTGCAGTTCGCCCGATGGTAGGTCGGTTACCTCGCCAACTAGTGGCGCGAAGGCCATTTGCATTCATTAACATCTCATGAATACTCATTAAAACAGCTGCTCGCTGGAATCTTTCAGGCTTTCCAATCTTGCCTCACGCCAGCGGGAAGTTACATCGGCCTCAAACCCATTTGAAAATGGGAGGCGTGCACAAGTCGGACCTCAGTTCACTGGTAACTTTGAGGTGCATGTAACATACATAGCCTACCCGCCATAGTGCTGCGTCAGTCTTGTTGCGATGAACGCCACTCTGCTGGGGCTGTAGGGTTGGTCTGCTCCTATTCTTTGCCTACATTGTCCCGAAGAATACCACCACTGTGTGTGGCACTCATACAGGCCTCCACTTTCAGTAACTAGCACTTCAACTGGGGGTGGGCTATGAGGCGAAGGTGGGATTGATGAACCGAGGGAGGCAACAGGGGAGGGAAGGCTGTGGAATGGCAGAGAGGGGGGAAGACGAACATGAAGGGGCCGCCCTCTAAATTGATGTTGCTGCAGGAGTCTACTTAGAAAGACCCCCTTGCAATGAAAGCCAATGGCTTCATTAGCACTGATAAAGGGCTACTCAGAACTCAGTGGCTTCACATCACAGTCTCTGCATCTCAATAGGGATGTAGAATATGGGATTGCAGGCAATAGTGAGGGTGAACACAGCTGTATCATTTATGGCATTTCATCAATGAAGGCCCGTCACGTCTTCACCAGATATGATACTCCTAATGGGCCAAAGGGCATCCACTCACTGACCATGAGCAACTGATTGGTCATTAATATGCCACATCAGAGATTGGAGCACAGAGCTAGGTTGGGTCATTCATCTCAATTAAACCTTAGAATCTCACGCAGGGCTCAAGATGTTACATATCTGTGATGCCATCTTGGTCACCTCAATGTGTGTGCCGGTGTCTCAGAGACAAGGTGGGATCAGCCACCAGGTAAATAGGGCAGGAAAAACTATGGACCCTGACAGTCTCCAAATGTGCCATCCTCTGAGATTCACTTTCTTGCCCCTTGAATCATTAATGTCTTCAATGTTTCCTTTCAGAGAGAAGTCAAAAGAACATATGGATCCAGGGCTCAATACTGTCTTTGTCAGGGTCTGAATGCAATGGAGGAGGCGAAGGACGGAGTGGCAAATCTGCGTGCAGCTCCAGCAGGAGGGACGTGGTCAAGCAGAGCCAGAGCATGAGCAGGAGGATCAGGAGGAGAGACCCAGACAATGGGGGCAACTCGCCAGATCTAAGGATTTTCATAGAAGACTCTCCTATTAGAAATGAGTGAGAGGCAATGCTGTGCACATCTGTGCTTGTCTCGAGATCTGGTACATCACATATGTCACGTTCTTCGTGAAGACTTGATGCCAAGTGGAGTTGGAGGGTATCCCCTGCCAGTGGTTTTGAAGGTGACCGCAGCTCTCAATTTCTTGGCCTCTGGTTCTTTCCAAGGATCAACAGGCAACCTGTGTGGCATCTCTCAGTCTGCAACACATTGATGCATAAAGGAGGTCACAGATGCCCTTTACAGGAAGGCCCCTCATTATGTCAGGTTTGCTCTGACCGAACATAGCCAGGCTGCGAGATTCATCAGCTTCACTGCCATCTAATGATGCAAACGGTGCTGCGACTGAGATGTGGGATCTCCTCCTCCCGTGTGTGTCTTTTCTCCTGCCACTACCACTGAGGAGACACAGATGCCATTAGAATATCAATGCTGGTGAGCTGCCCTCACTCAGTGGTGTTCCTTGAGGAAGGAGGGTTAGAAACGTTTATATCACACACTTCCAATAAAGATGTAAACACATCTCCCTGACATCATACAAAATGTGGCGACTAGTTCAACTGAGGTTGACATCAAAGGAATGTGAATCTCACAGTTGGACACTATCATGAGTGGCAGAAAGGCTAAACCTCAAAATAAGAGGATTCCAAAGTACAAAATCACAACACCTTCAGTTGCCAAAAACATTCACATAACCATCGAATATATTCACTAATTTGTTTTTGTTCTGCAATTTGTTTACAGATATAGCACACCTGTGACCCAAAATTGACATCAATATTTCTTAACTTTCCTAACTCTACCATTACACCTGGGTGCAGCCCCAACATCAGCAGCAGGGGTAGAGGCAGCCTGCTGACTGCTACGTCCTGATATCTGTAGTCTTGGCTGACGTCCTCTGGTGGCCCGAGGCCTGGAGGGCCCTGGCCTGATAAGGGCTGCCTGCTCAGGGGTAGAAGCACCTTCAGTGGCCTGAGAAGCTGGAGTGGATGGGGTCACAGGCAGAGGGGGCTGTGCGCATCTGCACACCCTTGGAGTATCCTGAGAGGAGACAGCCAGATCCCGGAGGATCTGGCTGACACCTATTCTCCCTGTGGGTGCCCGAGGGCCCCGCCCTGACCCCTGCAGGAGATGGTGCACCTGGAGGGAGGTCAAGGTGCCTCTTCCCTTTGTCACCTACATCTTGAGGGTGCCCACCAGGGTGTGTGGCCATGGAGTGCAGGGCCGAGCACAAATCCAGCAAGACCTGCTGGACCAAGGTCTCCATGGTGATCGCCAGCCTTCTCAAGGCACATGTCAGAGCCACGACATCAGACAGAACACGAACAGACTCCTCCATCGTTCGCTCTAGTCTGCTGAGTGATCTCTGCCTGATGTTCCACTGCCTGTTGTTGTATCTCCAGCATTGAGTTGGCAGCCACTTCCAAAGGCTCACCATCTGATTTGGACTGAGTGGATGATTGGTCTCCAGCAGCCCTCCAAGTGCCAGAGACCTGGTATGTCCCTGCCTCCGACTGTTGCAGGGACGTGTCAGTGAGGTGTTCCCCAGAAAGTGAGCCCGAACTTAATCTACAGCTGTGCCCCACCGACGTGTATGTCTCTCAGCTGGCAGTTCTTCCAGAGCTTCCTCTTCAGACTTGGCCTGGGGGCTTTCACTGGTGCTCGACTTGTGGGCTTCGATCTGCTGGTGCCAAGAAAATAGAGTTTCAGTTAATGAGCATGAGCTAGATAAGACTCCATGTGACTCACTGTGATTGTCAGGATTTGATGAGGTGATGGAGCTGTGATCCATACTGGGTTGCTGGGAGAGGCCGATCTTCCCTTCCCCACAGGAGCGATCCCTGTCCTCCCCAGCCAGCTCGGCTGCAGCCTCCTCAAACTCACTGAGGGCAATGATGTCGGACATCCCTCCCCCGGTCTGCGCTCTCTCGTGCCTGTTGTTTGCCAGCTTGACCTGTATGAAGAAGAAAGAAAGGCATGTGATGAGAAGGGATGGAGCAGAGGTTGGGTGAGATGCATCTCCCCTGTGTGTGGTGAGGCCTCCCCAGACAAACCAGAGGATCGAGTGTGAGCAACGTGATAGATGGGGTGGTGGTGATGTGAAAGTCTCAGTGAGAGAATGAGTGTTAAAATGGATGTGTGAGACCCCAGAAGAGAGTAGTTGTTTGATTGCATGGTGCCATGATGAAAGTTTGATATTGGAGGGTGTTGAAGGATGACTTACCCTGGCAGAGCGGATGAGATCATTCATCCTCTTCCTGCACTGGATAGCATTTTTGCTGAGGTTGCCAGTCACACTGACCTGCTCTGGACGGCGTCCCTTGCCAGTGAGGTGAGGCTACTGTACTTCCTGCAGCCGTCCATGGGATAGATCACTTGTCTGTGCATCTGCACCCCTCTAATTAAGGTCTGGAGGGCCTGGCGGGTGAAGCGGGTGCTGCCTTCTTCTTGAGGCTCTCAGTCTTCTTCTTCTGGCTGCCAGACATCTCTGGTGGGCTGGACAGCATGAGATTACGTGTTGGACTGGCCTTTAAATATGGTGCCTGGACCTTTGACCAGCTGACAGCGGGTGAATGAATTAGCTTCCTTCCCACCAGGTGATTCGGACCATTACGTGCTTGTGAATAAAGATCCTCCAAGCACAGAATCGGGCGTGAGTTCCCGTCATTCCGGGCAGCGGGGTGGGTACTGCCAAAACCGCCCGCTACTGTGCTTAGTCTCATAAATGGAAAATTCCGTCCCATATCAGGACTGGTGGAGGAAGGCGAAATCAGTGGAGGCAGAGTCATCATTGATTTGCAGAAATCCATGAGTTATAAGGTTACCAAAGCTGTCTTCTCTTGTAGACAAGACAGAGTGCCAATGTCTCATTACTCTCTTCACCAATAGACACCTCATGACCGTTTTCAATGTATAAGCTTACATAAGAAAGGGAGCTATAGGATTGTGTCTTTCATTCCAAAATTTCTTGGGCTTTCATTAACAGATCGTTTTCATGAGCAAGAATGGAGAAATTATAGCTGAATATGCAGAACAATGTTAAAACCTGAAATTTGACAGGATCGCAGTGCCCAATTAACCCACATCTGTTGCTTCTGATACAAACAGTATGCAAATTTTGAGTTGCCTGCTGATTTAAGTGATTGTAACATGCAGTCAGCAGTAAGTGCACTGTTGAATGGCTACTTGTCTAAGGAGGGGGAGGTGCCAGAGGACTGGAGAATTGCAAACATTATGTCCTTGTTCAAAAAAGGTTGTAAGGTTAAGCTGAGCAATTACAGACCAGTCAGCTTAACTTCAGTGCTGAGAAAGCTTCTAGAAACTATCCAGGATAGAATTAGTAGTCATATGGAAACATGTGGGTTGATTAGGAAGAGCCAGCATAGATTTCTAAAGGGGAAATTGTGTTCAGCTAACTTGCTGGAGTTTTTTGAAGAGGTAATAGGGAAGGTTGATGGTAATAATGCCATTGTGTTATGGCACAGCTGATGGTAAATGCTGAGCTGCTCAAATCCCAAAGGGAAACTTGAAACAACTGCCATACTGTTTTGCAGTTTTGTATAAATTTTGAGATGTGTGCCTTGAATCCAACAGTAATAAGACCACCAAGTCTAATAGGTTTCTTACAAAACTAAATTAAACCTTTATTAATAGAAGAAATGATTTTAAATATACATAGATCTACAAATTACTTCTATGATAACTTCTAAATCCCCTAGTTAATCTAACTCCCAGTTACACTTTTGTTAAGGCAACAGTAAGACACATAGATTTTAAAAGACCCAGGCAAAGAAACACAATACCCTGAACAATGTAATTCAAAGTGAGTTTTCTTAACTTCAGTTCTTTGTAGACGGCAGCTTGAGGCTTAGATGCTGAAGGCTTTTCACACTTGTTTAGATCTTAGAATGCCTTCCTTTACACACAGCCTTCTCTCCTTTATACATATTTTCCCCTTTGAATGCAATTTCCCATTGTTTCACTATATCTTTGGACTTCCCTCTCCGATAATAAAAATCTCTCACAGTCGTAATTTTACCAGTAATCTTTGAGAAAAATAAACACACTGGCCAGGACTTTCCATTCGTCGGGTGGGCTCAGTGGGAGCGGGCAGGGGTGGTCACCGAGCCGACTGCTAACCACAATCGGCTCCGCACCATGATTTCACACGGGCGGGCCAATTAAGGCCCACCCTGTGTGGATCGTGAGCGGTAGTGCTGAGCGCTACCTGTGCAGATGGGGTGGGGGAGATTGAAGTGCTTTTTGAAAAAATTGTTAAATACAATAAAACTTCAATGAAACATGTCCCCTTATGTGACTGTGTCACATGAGATGGGCCATGTTTTTAATTTCAAAGGAAAGTTTTTATTTAATTTGTATTAGCTTTAGGAAACTTCATCCGCCAACTGTAAGGTTGGACGGGCAGCATTAATTTAAGGTTAATTACTTAGTTAATGGCCTTAATAGGCCTTTCAATTATCAGTGGCTGCACAGCCAACTCTGGCGTGCGCTGGCTGAAAGAAATATCACACGACTTCGTGATGATGTCAGGACGCATGCCCGACGTCGTCACACGTCATTTTATGTTCCGGCGTGTCAGGCGCACGCCTGCACACCGAATGTAAAATTCTGCCCACTGTTTCTGAACTTCACCTGGCTAGGTGACACATTTCACCCCTCCATTGAAAACAATCTGGTCTGACTTATTTAAAAATGCAAATGTTCCCTTTACACCTATGTCTACGTACCTAACATTTCAAACCTAGCTTATTTTCTAGTACATCATAGCTGCCTTTAATTCAATTAAAATACACACACACAGAGATAGACCCCACTATTGCTTTGCTTAACAATAAATTCCAATAACATTATGACAATTATTCTTTCTTCCTGACAGTTGATGTGATGTACATGGACTTTGAAAATGCATTCAATACAGTGCTACATAATAGACTTGTGAGAAAAGTTATAGCTCATGGAATAAAAGGGACTGTAGCAACATGGATACAAAATTTTCTGAAAAATAGGAAATAGAGAGTAATGGGCAATGGATATTTTTCAGGCTGGAAGAAGGTTTGTAGTGGAATTCCCCAGGGGTCAGTATTGGGACCTTTGCACTTCCTGATGTATATTAATGATCTAGATCTTGGTGTGCAGGGGACAATTCAAAGTTTGCGGATGATATGGAAGGATTGTAAATTGTCAGGAGGACCGTGTAGAACTTCAAAAGAACATAGACAAGTTGGTGGAGTGGGCAGATAGGTGGTAGATGAAATACAATGTGGAGAAGTGTGAGGTGGTGCATTTTGGTAAGAAGAGCATGGAGAGACAATAAAAACTAATGGATACAATTCTTGAGTGAGTGCAGGAGCAGAGGGACCTGGGTGTATATATGTATAGATCAGTGAAGGTGGCAGGACAGGTGGAGAGAGATGTTAATAAATCATACAGTATCCTGGGCTTTATTAATAGGAGCATATAGTACAAGAGCAGGGAGGTTATGGTGAATTTATATAAGACACTAGTTAGACCTCAGCTGGAATATTGTGCACAGTTCTGGGCACTACACTATAGGAAGGATGTGAACACATTGGAGAGACTGCAAGAAAGGTTCACAAGAATGGTTCCAGAGATGAGAAACTTCAGTTATGAAGATAGATTGGAGAGGCTAGGACTGTTCTCCTTGGAGAGGAGAAGGCTAAGAGAAGATTTGATAGAGATGTTCAAAATCATGACAGGACTGGATAGAGCAGACAGGGAGAAACTGCTCCCACTCATAAAAGGATCAAAAACAAGAGGACACAGATTTAAAGTGATTTTCAAAAGCAAATGTGATGTGAGATAAAACTTTTTCACACAGCGAGTCGTTTGAGTCTGGAATGCACTGCCTGGAAATGTGGTGGAGGCAGGTTCAATCAAAGCATCCAAAAGGGCATTAGAGGGTTATTTGAATAGAAAAATGTGCAAGGGTACGGGGAAAGGCAGGAGAATGGCACTAAGCCATAATGCTTATTCAGAAAGCTGGTGCAGACATGATGGGCCAAATGGCCTCCTTCACCATAACAATTCTGTGATTCTGAATTAAAGGCAGTCTGTACCATTTAAAGGTATTACCACCGGTCCCTGGGTGAGGTCTCCCAATTTGTTAACTTCCCGAATGGGACCCCAATTTTGTTATGCTTCCAGGTGAGGAGGAATGAGCTGGCTCCCCTTCTTTATTCAACCCCGTCAGTTAGTTGTAACCGGGTTAATTTAAAGGGATCCCTTCTCCCCTGGATACCTTTTCCCAGTCCAAATGTATTTTTTTTTAGAAGGAGTCAATTTAACCAGGCTTCCTTGTGTCAAAGAAAGAGTAAGTTTATTAGTCACTAAAACCTCGAGAAAAATAATAAAAATGCAACATACATACACATAGATCAGAAATGAGAAGTAAAGAGTCCAAAAAAAGGTTTAAAAAGATATACAAATCAGTTTTTGACTTGTCTTCAAGGCATAGATGGTGGAACATTGCAGCCATGAAGCTAAGTTATTCCGGTAGAGCTGACTTTGACAGTTTTGCAGTTGGTTTAGAGATCTGCAGGATCGCTGAAGAAACAGTCTTATTTCCTTTTTGATTGTGGCTTCTGCTGAGCCTTGCCTCCAGCAACTGAAAGACCGAGACTTCACTTGCAGCTGCAGGGGTGAATAGTTGGTCTTCTTGCTGTCACATACAGCACACCAGCACACACTGCATTGCTCTGTAGCTAGCTTTTTAACTCATTTTTCCTGTATATTCCTGTAAGGGGAAAAAAACCATGTCTTGCACCCGGAGCCTCCTTCCTACATCTCCGACCATTTTACAGATTCTGATATAAATTAACAGGAGGTGGATTTTAGATGATTGCTGAGACGTGGTAATCAGTCTTTGTCTCTGAAACCACAGGAGATTAAAGTTCAGTCTTTTGCATCTTTCCTATCTCCCTTTCAAGTGTCTCTGCTTGGAGAAAGCCATGACGCCTTTGCAGGTGCAACATTCCATGTTCTCTCAGGACAAGTCTGTCAGTATAATCCACATTGGAAATTTCCAGAAAGTAATCCACAAAGGAATTTTCCAGAAAGAGCTATCTTTTGCTCAGTGTTCTTGCTTATATTTATTTAAAAATGTACAATCTTGCTTAAAAAGCTTAATATGCTTGTAAGGAATTCATGGCTGTAATGGTCTTTTCATGACAAAGGGAGATGCATTCTGACAACAGCAGATGCTGGAAGTCTTTCCATGACTGATTTTGGCTGAGAAAGGATAGAAGAATGGTACAGCATGGCAGAGCTCCAAGATATTCTGATGCTGCACTGGAATCCTTGGTGGAGAGGAGGAGGCCCTCCAGACAAGCTTTGTGAAAGCAGTGGGAGCAGGTTGACCTGGCTGTAAAAGTCCTGATGACTTGGCTGCAGTGCCAAGAGAAGTTCAATGACCTTGCACAAGTGGCCAACGTCAGTGAATTCATCCCCAATTGCCAAATCCCACCAACTTCATACACTGCTCAATGCACCACACCCCATCACACTCCTAACAACAATCTGTATCAATCATGTCTGATACCTCACACTTATAGCTTCACCTCACCCTCACACGGTTAGCACTGCTGCAAGCCTCACACCCACAAGGTGAGGTAATCCATACATTCTGCTACAGAATGAGGACTTAGAGGAGGACTTTGATGGGGAGGCCTACAAAAGTAGATTGAGGGGTATGCACAATTAAATGTTTGATGCATTGGGAGGCATCCATCAAGCCAATGTCTCAGCTTCCATTGCAGCAATATTTAAAGAATTGCCACTGTCATGCTTTAGCTCAAGGCAGATGCAACCACATCTGGAAGCAAGTGATTTGTGCAGAATCTTGAAGTCAGAACTAAGTCCTCCAGCATGTGCACACTATTCCCTGTAGACTTTATATAATTCTGGAAACGACCAAGCACTTCTACAATCGCAGCATAAGCCAATAGCAATAAATCAACAAACATAATTTTTAAATTTGCAGATGACACCAAACTGAGGGAGTCGGGGGCACGGGGGTGATACTCAATACTGAGGAGGACTGTGACAAATTCCAGAAGGACATTAATAAACCTGCAGAATGGGCAAATAATTGGCAAATGAAGTTCAGCACAGATAAATGTGGGCTGAAAATTTTGGTAGGAAAGTCATTTATTACTTGGAAGGTGCAAGTCTAGCTGGGGCAGAAAAACTAAAGGATCTTGGAGTACAAATAAACCAATCACTGAAAGTTGTGCCATAGATTAGCAAGGTCATTAAAAAAGCAAAGTAAGCACGAGACTTTATGGGCAAAATTTTTAGGTCAGCATGCAGGTGCGCGCCCAACCCAATAGGACCCGAAATCACGCGAGATGACGTCGGGCGAGCATCCCGATGTAATCCCATGGTCAAGCGATATT
Organism: Carcharodon carcharias; assembly: GCF_017639515.1. Classification (NCBI taxonomy): domain Eukaryota; kingdom Metazoa; phylum Chordata; class Chondrichthyes; order Lamniformes; family Lamnidae; genus Carcharodon; species Carcharodon carcharias. Next base: position 62,309,665 of record NC_054486.1, read on the forward strand.
TTAGTTGGCAGGCATGCACAAAAGTCGGAAGCACGCCCACCAATAATTAAGACGCCAATTAGTGCAATCAAAATTGCAATTGTCTCCAATTTTTTATGATGCGTCCAACCATACGGTTGGTGGATGGGTGAATTGGCCAAGTGGACTTTGCATTTTTCATGAAACCTCATCCAATGGTGGGATGAGGTTTCCATTATTAAATTTTTAAAAAATCTATGGACAGCATTTTTAGCATGTTCAGGTGACTGATTGTGATGCATGGACACTTTTTTCATGATTTTAAAAACTTTGTTTGTTGGTTTTAAAGTCTTCAGCTCCCTGAGGCAGCTCTCTGCCTTCAGGGAGCTTTCATTCAGCGCTCACTCACACCCACGTTCATGTCAGCGCCTGCCCTCCTCCCATCCCCACCCCGGTAGCGCTGAGCGTTTCAGCGCATGCTTCACATTAGCTGGCCGTGTAAAATCGCAGTTGGGAGCCAATCACGGTCAGCAGTCCGTTCCCCGGCCGCTGCAAGGCCCGCCGATCATGCCCACAAGCCGATCGAAAAGTCCTGCCCTATGTCTGGAGGAATAGAATTGAAATATAGGGAAGTTATGCTAAATCTGTGTCGAACTTTAGTTAGACCACATTTAGAGTAGCATACACTTCTTATCGCAACGCTGTAAAAATGATAAAGAGGCACTTGAGAGGGTGAAGGGAAGGTATTTGCTTGTAATTTAAGTGAGTACAAGGTGATACCAGAAATGCAGGTGTATAGATGACAGAAAAGAATTGACAGACTGGGTCTCCTCTCTTGAAAACAGAAGGCTGAGGGGTGACCTAACAGAGCTCTTTAAAATTATGAAAGGTTTTGACAGAGTGGATACAAAGAGAATGTTTCCTCTTGTGGGGAAGAGCATAACTAAAGGGTATCAAAATAAGATAGTCACCAAGAAATCTAATAGGGAATTCAGAAGAAACTTCTTTACTGAAAGAATGGTAAGAATATGGAACTGGCTACCACCGAGAGTGGTTGGAGTGAATAGAATAGATGCATTTAAGGGAAACTAGACAAGAATTTGTGGGAGAAAGAAAGATGGTTGTGACTGTAGATTTAGATGAGAAAAGATGGGAGGAGAGTTGAGTGGAGTATAAATGCCAGCATGGACTGGTTCGATCAAATGGCCTGTTTCTGTGCCATGTATCCTTGTATCCTATGGGCTGAAATTTTCACCCGGTGGGCGGGCACACGCCTGACCTGCTCGAGCATGAAATGACACATGTTGACATCAGCCAAGTGTGCCGACATCAACATGCAGTCACGCGATAGTTCAGTTGGCGGGTGCGCATCAGAGCCGGCAGCGCACCGCCAACAATTAAAAGGCCTGTTAAGGCCATTAAGTAATCAATTAACTTACATTTGTCACTGCCTATCCAACCTAATGGTTGGCAGGCAGGCAAAAAGGCCAAGCATCCTTTGCATTTTTTTGGAAACCTCATCCATGGGCTGGATGAGGTTTCCAAACGCAATTAAAAATAAAATAAAAGTTTTAAAATTGAATTAATAACATATTATATTACTTTTTATTTTCTTTTATTAATAATGCTTTATCTACCTGAGGCAGCTCTGTGCTTCAGAGAGAGTATGAAGCACTCACTCACGCGTATGCGCGAAGCTTGCGCTCGGCCCGCTCACTTTCCTCACCCCCCACCCCACACAGGCAGTGCTCAGCGCTGCTGCTCGCGTTTCTAGCTGGGTGGGCCTTAATTGGCCCGCCAGCGTGAAATCATGGTGTGGTCCCGATTGCAGGCAGCAGTCGGCTTCCCGACCGCCCCCGCCAAGTTCACCCGCCAAGGGCAAAATTCTGCCCTATGTGTTTCTGTGGACTCTGTAAGTAGTTGATTAGCTCTTTAAATGACTCTGGGGAAGGAGGGGGGGGTGGGGGGGGTGGCGGGGTACTTCCTGCTGCTGAACACATGTTCAGTTGTGCAATGAGAGGACATTAGCTGGAATGTTGTGCTCCAAAAAGGCTGCACTGGCATCAAATCAACATTGCCTGTCTATTGATGTCATGCTGTGCCTACTCAGCATATTTGTGGAGGATGCGGCATACACCTGTACTAATGCCCTCACCAAAATGGCACTCGGCACAGCTAGCGCCAGAAGTTGCCATGTGTACCATTTTGGAGAAAAAAACAGACCCTATGGAGTCTGAATTTCAGTGTTAAAAATTCAAAAATCTATTCCTGAAAGTGAGAAAAACCTGCCAGCTGCTGAGATTGACCAAACTTATACTAATACTTTCTAAAGAATGACACAACATGGAAAAGTAGCAGTAATGCTGCATGACAATGTCTATGTTTATAACTCTTTCCATATTCTCAAAATATGCAAATTGTTATGGTAATTATGGGTAGAACAAATTGTAAAGAGAATTTCCTGCCCAGAAGATTTGTCAAAGGCATCTCTGCTTCCTATCTAACATTCTTCAAATAAGATTTCTTCAGATTATGCATTTTAAACAACTTTTAATTGTTCACCAGGGACCATATCCCAAGACTTTCCCTATCTTGAGTTAGGCTATTAATCAAATATTCCAACTGTATATATCGGAGGTGCCTGTCTGTGCCACTATTGCTAGAAAATGTTCAAGAGTGACTCAAATTGTGTTCTGACTTTATATTACTCAATCAACATAGTTGCCTCACATCAAACAAATTTCTAATGTTAAAATGAACATTTAGTGAGTGACTCTACTGAGGCTGACATTTATTTCATTATCACTGAAAAACACTCCTTGCTTGGTTGTGTGATTATCAAGTAAACTAAAAAAATCTTTATGGATTTTGATGTTTCTTTGCTTTTATCAAGCAAATTTTACACTTTTGTAAAAAATCCTTAAAATGAAGTGAATTGTCTTATATAAGGAAGCACCAAGACACACTCTGGAAGGTTCAAGCCATTGTACAATTCCAAAAGTACATTTCCAAAGGTGCCAATTTAAAAAATAGCCATCAGGAAAGGAATAAAATGGATACCAAACTCCAAGGAAGAAAAAGTCTTAGTGCACTGGAAATGATAAAAGGTTAGATTGTCTAGTCTATCCATAGACTAGGGAATCATGTAATCTGGGGAGATAACTGAAAATAAATCAAATATGAGCTAAAAACATTTTTGAATTCAAGTCAACTCATTTGTGCTAGATAATCAAAAGTAATTTAAAACTTGACTCAGAACAGAAAACCAAAGCTCAATATTAACTCTGGACACAGTAGATATACTGAGACAGAGAATTCACTGAGTAAAGATTGTGAGCATCTTTGTCATACCGCAGCCTGTCATGTTAGACAATCAGCCTATCTCATCGGTTAAAAGTAGTAAAATAAGGCTAAATCTGCTATGCGCAAGAGTTTAGGTTACAGCGTTCTAAGTACATATATTTTTAAAATGCTTGTTACTCCATCTTTTCAAAAACAACAAATTGATATATCATTTTATTTTTAGGACCTAAATTTTGATTTTATCTTAAATAAAATGGTGTTGTTAGAATAAAAAAGTATATTGGTTTTGACTGGCAGTTTTTCTAAGTGGGTGTCAAGTTTTCCAGACTAATTCAGATTAGAGACGGGTAAGTAAAACCAGGTATCAAAGCTCAGGTGAAAGGATGGAAAAATTATCTACTGTGTGTTCCTTATTCATTCAGTGTATGTTTTGGTGTGTTACCCAAAAAGAGATATTGATAGTGCACAAGGACTGCACAGCTTACCTTGTAAAATCACCATTCTATCCCTGCTTCAAAAATTCTGGAACTCTCTACCTAACAGCATTGTGAGACTATGTTCACCAAATGGGCATCAGCAGTTCAAGAAGGTGGGCCGCCATCACCCACCTTCTCAAGGACAACAAAGAAGGAAAATGCTGAGATAAAAACAAAAAAACTGCGGATGCTGGAAATCCAAAACAAAAACAAAAAGACCTTGACCCCGCCACTGAACATCAAGCCATTGTTTCCAGGACTGTCACTGACCTCATCTCCTCTGGGGATCTTCCTCCCACAGCTTCCAACCTGATAGTCGCCCAACCTCGGGTGGCCCGCTTCTACCTCCTACCCAAAATCCACAAACAGAACTGCCCTGGTAGACCGATTGTCTCAGCTTGCTCCTGCCCCACAGAACTTATTTCTCGTTATCTTGACTCCCTGCTCTCTCCCCTTGACCAGTCCCTTCCCACCTACATCCGTGATTCCTCTGACACCTTACGTCACATCAACAATTTCCAGTTCCCTGGCCCCAACCGCTTCCTCTTCACCATGGACGTCCAATCCCTCTACACCTCCATCCTCCACCAGAATGGTCTGAGGGCCCTTAGCTTCTTCCTCGAACAGAGGCCCGAACAATCCCCATCCACCACTACTCTCCTCCGTCTGGCTGAACTTGTTCTCACGCTGAACAATTTCTCCTTCAACTCCTCTCACTTCCTCCAAATAAAAGGTGTGGCTATGGATACCCGCATGGGCCCCAGCTATGCCTGTCTCTTTATGGTTATGTGGAACATTCCTTGTTCCAGTCCTACTCCGGCCCCCTTCCACAACTCTTTCTCCGGTACATCGATGATTACTTCGGTGCTGCTTCATGCTCTCGTCGGGACTTGGAAAAATTTATTAATTTTGCTTCCAATCTCCACCCCTCCATCATTTTCACGTGGTCCATCTCTGACACTTCCCTTCCCTTCCTTGACCTCTCTGTCTCAATCTCTGGTGATAGACTGTCCACCAATATCCATTACAAACCCACCGACTCCCACAGCTACCTCGACTACAGCTCCTCACACCCCGCTTCCTGTAAGGACTCCATCCCATTCTCTCAGTTCCTTCGCCTCCGTCGCATCTGTTCCGATGATGCTATCTTCAAAAACAATTCCTCTGACATGTCCTCCTTCTTCCTTAACCGAGGTTTTCCACCCACGGTCGTTGACAGGACCCTCAACCGTGTCCGGCCCATCTCCCGCGCATCCGCCCTCACTCCTTCTCCTCCCTCCCAGAAACATGAAAGGGTCCCCCTTGTCCTCACTTATCACCCCACCAGCCTCCGCATTCAAAGGATCATCCTCCGCCATTTCCGCCAACTCCAGCATGATGCCACCACCAAACACATCTTCCCTTCACCCGCCTATCGGCATTCCATAGGGATCGCTTCCTCCGGGACACCCTGGTCCACTCCTCCATCACCCCCTACTCCTCAACCCCCTCCTATGCCACCACCCCATGCCCACGCAAAAGATGCAACACCTGCCCCTTCACTTCCTCTCTCCTCACCGTCCAAGGGCCCAAACACTCCTTTCAAGTGAAGCAGCATTTCACTTGCGTTTCCCCCAACTTAGTCTACTGCATTCGTTGCTCCCAATGTGGTCTCCTCTACATTGGAGAGACCAAACATAAACTGGGCGACCGCTTTGCAGAACACCGGCGGTCTGTCCGCAAGAATGACCCAAACCTCCCTGTCGCTTGCCATTTTAACACTCCACCCTGCTCTCTTGCCCACATGGCTGTCCTTGGCTTGCTGCATTGTTCCAGTGAAGCCCAACGCAAACTGGAGGAACAACACCTCATCTTCCGACTAGGCACTTTACAGCCTTCCGGACTGAATATTGAATTCAACAACTTTAGGTCTTGAGCTCCCTCCCCCATCCCCACCCCCTTTCTGTTTCCCCCTTCCTTTTGTTTTTTTCCAATAAATTATATAGATTTTTCTTTTCCCACCTATTTCCATTATTTTTAAATATTTTTAAATCTTTTATGCTCTCCCCACCCCCACTAGAGCTATACCTTGAGTGCCCTACCATCCATTCTTAATTAGCACATTCGTTTAGATAATATCACCAACTTTAACACCTATGCGTTCTTTTGTTCTATTGTTGGTGACATCTTTTGATGATCTGCTTCTATCACTGCTTGTTTGTCCCTACAACCACACCACCCCCCTCCACCTCTCTCTCTCTCTCTCTCACGTTAAACCAGCTTATATTTCAACTCTTTCTTGGACTCGAACTCAAGTTCTGTCGAAGGGTCATGAGGACTCGAAACGTCAACTCTTTTCTTCTCCGCCGATGCTGCCAGACCTGCTGAGTTTTTCCAAGGAAAATGCTGAACTTGCCAGTGATGTCACATCCAGAAGAATGATGCATTAAAAACTCAAAGAGAATAACATCAGTTTGAGGAAAGGCAAGAAAAATAAGAGGAAAAAAAGGTAAAAAGTTATTCCTCCTCATGAGAATATTGATTATTAAGATCATAATCACAACATAAAACTAATTGGTGAACAAAGCTGTCTAAAGTCAAAAAATAGTTATTTTACAAAAATGAAGCCTCTACATTAGTGAAAGATAATTGAAATATAAAATATTTTTCATATGAGAGGAGCTGGGGCTATATTTCACTGTGGCACCTGCAACAAGCAAATCAATTTAGAATCAGTTGTTTGGTTACTGCTGTGCCTCTAGGGAGCCAGCTGTCTCTCTGCAGACAAGAGGAAGTGTCTGTATTCTCATATCCCTCCCTTCCCCCATTCTACAATTTAAAAGAAATGTCGAACCACACAAGCAACTTAAACAACAAAATCGAAATCAAAGATGCAGGAATGCAATTGTGGCACTGGCAACACTAATTCCTCACAGTAAGGAGCCTTTGAGAAATACAGCGGTATGGCAAACTTAAATATGAAAATATTCCTCCACCTTCGCAAATATGTTGCTTTTCTTGCTATGTTCAATTTTTAAATTTTCCACAGAAGAAGAACACAGGCAAAGAAATAACTCAGTTTCCCTGTTATCTGACTTGGAAAAGTCAGTATTAGGAATGCGTAGATTCTAACCTACTGTGCTTCCAAATTAATTTCATGTCCTTGAAGAGAATCTGGCTTTGCTGAAGTTGCTGATGTATGTTCTTCACTGCAAAGTCTCTCCCCATTCTGCTGTGCTGTTTCTACTGTTTTCCTACCATGCGTTGTGATCTGCACAGTGGATGTCCAAGGCACAAATAAAGATATCAGTGTCTGAGCATTCTAGCATGCAATTCTACACAACATTTAGGATCTTTCCCCATCTGAGGTAAAAGTAAGTCTGTCACTATTAAAATCTTAAAAAATGTAACACCAGTTTTCAAACATTTTAGGATCGTCCAAGAAATTCTTTAAATTATTTGCTGTAAATACAGAATAAATTATTTATTCATTCAAAAGATGGGTAAGGATGCAGTTCAAGTCCACTGAGCATAAGGAGTTAGATTTTGCAGTCAGTGGCAAAGCAATGGCACTTGCCCCTTACCTTAACGAAAGCTGTGATCTCTGTGGTGTGAATTTTTAAATCTGGCAACAATTCAGGGGGATTACCAGGCACCAGCAGCAATGATGTCAGCAAGCAGGGTAATCAGCCAATCGCATCAAAGTATTCCCATAGATGGCAAACCAGCAAGTTAAAAGCACTTTATCCTTCAATTTTAATTTAAACTTTCAGATAGTGAAATTAATGAATATTATAGATTTATATAAAGTTAAGTTATCAATATAAACAAAATTTGACATTCTACAAATATAACTTTAGTTTCTAAGGATCAGTAAGAGTGTTGAGCAGAAATTTCTAAGTTAGTACACCATTAAAACCTCAGTTACACCTCATTCAACAGTTTTTGAAGTATTTTTAAAACAAGACTAACAGTGTAAAAGTGGAAGTTCTCTTCAATTCACTGATTACTTTCTTTATAATGTCACTTTACCAGACAGGGAAATCTGTTGTATTTTGAATTGCCCAAGGATCTAAACTTGGCTCTTTCCTCTACTTGCCCCTTGGCAACATCATCAGCAGACATGGGGCTGAATTTTACACTGGGCCAGTGTGGTTCTGCCCTCACATAAAAGTCAGAGGTGAGCTCGCCTCAGCTTGGCCAGCTCACACCACAATATTTAAACAACTAACCGCCTTTAGTTTGCTTTAGACAGGATGTCCATCCCTCACCAACAGGATGTCCTGCCTCAGAGAGCTGCTGACTAATCAGAGAGCAAGCGGCCCTCATGCCTAGAAGCACCAGCAGGAGCTGTGGGCACAGCTGGATCTGCAGCAAGGCCAAGACGAAGCCATTCAGTGTTGGAGCTGGGATGTAAGGTGAGCCTGGGGTCTCAATGGGGTCAAGTTGGCATATGCTGGTGAGGAGGGCAAGGAGGCAAGGTTGGAAGGGGCAAATGGTGGGTCTGGATCTTGTGGGGGCCTCTGATGAACACAAGGTGCCCATCATGGAGGCACACCCCCATAGCCTGGCACCAAAGTTCATCAGGTTTTTCCTGACAGCCTGGTAAGCAGGGGTTGGCCTCTTTGCCATGGGTAAAATCCTAGCAACAGTGGGAGGGGGTCCTTAAATGGCCATTAATTAGTCAATTAAGGAACTCAATTGGCCCATGGGCAAAGAGGCTACCCAATGCCTCCTTCACTGCTAGTAAGATTGCAACAGGAGCGGGCAGGCGTGGATAAGCAGCAAGAAACGACATTGCTGACATGGCACCCAATTTCATGGCCTGTTGGTCTGTCCCGGAGGAGGGTCTGTAAAATTCTGGCCAGAGAATCAACTTCCAAATGAGTGCTGGTAACAGCCAGCTCTCCTCTTCACCATCTCTCCTTTCTTCTTCTTAGGCCATCCCTCAGGGTCGAGGATGACTTGTTTCCACACTGAAAATTGGTTCTCAGGTGGCTGAAGAGTCTAATGTGCGACCTACAGTCTCTGTCACAGGTGGGGAAGAGGGTGGTAGGGCGAACGGGTGGGTGGGGTGCCCGGGTTGCCACATGCTACTGTCGACACTTGGCTTCAGCTAAGCCTTGGCAATGAGACTCGAGGTGTTCAGCTTCTTCCCGGATGCTGTCCTTCCACTTTGTGCAGTCTTGGGCCAGGGATTCCCAGATGTCAGTGGAGATGTTGCACTTTTTTAAGAATGTGGGCGGAATCTGTATTGTGGCTCTGAGAGGAGCTCTTCAGCCACAGAGAGAAGGCGATTGAGGAGGATTCTTGCAATCACCTTCCCTGTGACCGACAGCAGGGAAATTCTTTTATAGTTACTGCACTCGGACTTGTCACTTTCTTGAAGATGGTGACAATTACGGCATCTCTGAGATCTCCTGACATGCACTTCTCCTTCCAGATGAGGGAGATAAGGCCACGTATTCACACCAATAGTGCTTTTCCGCCATGCTTCAGTGCATCAGCAGGGATTCCATCTCCACCTGATGCGGTGTTGCTCTTTAGCTGTTGATTAGCCTTTTCTACCTTCTGCCGGGTTGGGGTTGTGCTGAGATGGAGGTGGATAACATGCTGCAGGATGGAATCGAAGACACTCACGTTGAAGACAGAGTCTCAATTAAGAAAATCTTTGAAGTACTCCTTCCAGCGGATGTTGACTGCCCCTCTGTCCTTGATGAGCACCTCTCCATTCTTGCCCAGCAGAGGAGTGGGGCCTTGGGTGCTCGGGCCTTAGGTGGTCTTGACTGTGCTAAAGAAACCTCGCATATCATGGTTGTTGCTAACTGTTGGATCTCCTGCGCTTTCTCCACCCACCATCTGTTCTTTAGGTCATGGTTTTTCTGCTGGACCTCAGCCTTCAGCAGTCTAGAGCTGCTTACTTGCTCTCAAGTTGCGTTGCTGCTTCAGGTTCATAAATGGCTTGCACTTGTGGCTTATCAGCTTCAGGATCTCCTGGTCATTCTCATTGAACCAGTCTTGGTGTTGCCTGGTCAAGTGACCAAGCGTCACTTCATAGGTGCTGATGGAGGAGGCCCCGAGGGCAGACCAGGTGCAGTAGACACTCTGCATCTCTGCGTCACCGGGAGTCATCAGGTTGGCAGTGAGACCCGCTGCTTAGGGCTCTCTTATCAGGGTCCTTGAGTGCCTCAGTGTTGAGTTTCTTGCGGTATTGTTTCTGTTGCCGTCGCTGCTTTGGGGCTACATTGATGCTGATGACAGAGTGATTTAGGCAGTGGTCCATCCAGCAGTCATCAGCTGCTGTCATGGTGCAGGTAATACGCATGTCCTTGCGGTCCCTTGCTCAGAAAATGACGTAGTCGAGCAGGTGCCAGCGCTTGGAGGGAGGGTGTTATCATGAGGCTTTGTACTTGTCTCTCCAATGGAACAATGTGTTGGTTATGACAAGGCCGCGTTCTCGGCCTCTTGTCAGGAGCAGGGTACCGTTGGTGTCAGATTTCCCTACCCCCTTTCTGCCGATTACATCTCCCCAGAGTCTGTGTCCTTCCCAACTCTGTCACTGAAGTCACCAAGGAAGATCAGCTTATCGCCCGTTGGGACTCAGGCCAAGGATTGTTTGAGACTGGAATAAAATTCCTCTTTGGCCTCGTCTGTAGCATCCAGTGTTGGGACGTACGTGCTGAGGACTGTAGCACGTTGGTTCTGGGCTAGGGTGAGCTGAAGTGTGATGAGGCGCTCGTTAATCCTGCAAGGGGTGTCTTTGAGATCGATAACTAGTTCATTTTTAATGGTGAAGCCAACCCCATGGAGGTGGCGATTTTCTATTGGTTTACCTTTCCAGAAGAAGGCGTAACCACCACCTCGTTCCTTGAGCTGGCCCTCCCTTGCCCGCCGGGTCTCAGTTAGGGCAGTAATGTCAACGTCAAAATGTCTGGACTCCCGGGCAATGATAGCAGTATGCCGTTTTGGTCTGTTGCTGTTGGGGTTGGCCATGAGGGTCCTTACATTCCAGGTCCCGAACTTCATTTTAAGGGGGTGGCAGATGCCTGTGCATGAGTTCTTTTATTGTGGGGTGCCCGTTGCACACCAGCTACCACACGGGCTTGACAGAGCAAGGCCTTGGTCCAGCGGCAAGGGGGTTGGAGATGACTGGAGACCAGGCTCTGCTGTGTGGGCCTAGGATGTACAGGCACACATACTCCTACTGTCCTCTTTTCTCTTTCCCACAGGATCTCTCTCTCTGGGATCCATAAAGTGCAGTGGCGGCTTCGCGATCTCGCTGTTGGCCTGTGCTGCTCTGGGCAGTAACCACCAAGTGGTGATTCCTGCCTCAGGGTCCTCAAGATTGCAGATGAAACATCGCAGGCCTGAAGGATTCTCTCTCAGTTCACTGGGGACAATGGAAGTTGGAAGTTTCTGGCTGTTTCAGATGAAATTGTGGCTGAGCTGTCAGTCTCCATCTCACTCCGGTGCAGTTGCCTGTCTCCTTGCATGCCTCAGCCACCACACTGACCATTAGTCCCCCATTCCCGCTGCTCGGCAGAGCAGCCTATGTAGGTGGTAATGATTCAGGCACCGGCTTGGTTGTGTCTCCATTGCCTTTGTATTGTCAGCCTGCTTGTCCAATATCCAGTCCTGGATAAGTTACAAATTGACCTAGTTAAACACTGGGAAGGCCGAAGTCATCGCCTTCAGCCCCAATCATAAAACCCCATAGTCTTGCCTCCAAATCTATCCCTCTCTGAACCAGAGTGTTCATCACCTCAGTGCCCTATTTCAGCAAACCCAACCCAATATCATCTCCTTCACTTAGGTTGCTTAGCTCCACCTCCTAACATCGCCTGTCTCTGCCCCTGCATCAGTCCATCTGATACCCTCATTACCACCACATTTGTTCATTTCAAAACCCACTTTGCTCCCATTCACCATCCTCCATAACTGCAGCTCATCCAAAACTATGCTGCCTGTACCCTATCCAGTACTAAGCCTCACTCCGACATCACCACTCTCCTAGCTGTCCTATATTGACTCTTATTCTCCCAACATGTCAAATTTAAAACTCCCATCCTTCTGTTTAAATTCTTTTGTGACTTTGCCCTCCCTATCTGTATAATCTGCTGCAACCCTAAATCCCCATGAACTCTTTCTTCCTTTGCCTGTAGCCTTTTCCTTTGCCATGCCTTTGGTCACTTAGGCCCTAGGCTCCCAAATTCCTTTCCTAAACTGTTTGGCTTTCCATCTCCCTCTCCTCCTGTAAGACCCTTCTTAAAACTGCCTCTTTAACCAGGATTTTGGTCACCCTTCCTAATATCTCCTCCTAACAATTGTTTTTTTTCTGATTACGTCTTCATGAAGAGTCTTGAAACACTTTACTACACTCATGGCAGCTATACAATGCAGGTTCTTATTGTATAAGATTTTTAACACCCGTGTATGAGATACAGTTGTCAAATTTAAATTTATTTTTATCTGCAGTCTTTGGTGTCACTGAGTTTGGTAGAATCAACATTTATGTGTGACTAGAAATTGTGATGTGGGGAAAGTTAGCTCCATAGGCGAAGTGGCTACAGATTATTGAAATAATAGCAGATGACCTTATGATGTTAGTACTTTTTAATTACAAAGCCATTAGCATCAATCTCACCAGAAGCCTCTATTAATAAATATCTGTGTAGTTCTTAATCTATCGAATCTGGCAGGTTGTCAGCTTGGCACAATGTTTGGCTGGAGATATGTTCTGGGAGAGCAGCCCTATATCCTTGAACTATGTGACTGACAACTATATTAAATTGTGTGAAACACATTTTTAATTTCCTTTGTCTCAGTGAATTCTTTGCAGTAAAAGTTGATGGAAGATTGGAGGCAGGTTGCTGAGGGGAGTGGGCCCTGACCATTTGAAGTCTACTCGACAGCACAGGTAAACAGGAGCAACCAATTCTGAAGATCAAGGTCACAGCCTCCTTCCAATTCTTTCTTTCTTCTAGGCAGATTCAGATAGAGACTTGCCTGGAAACTAGACGAGGATTGATTAATACTCACATTTTAAGCTTGTAGTAGGGATGCTGGTCCAGGTTTCATATTAGCAGAGTTAGCGAGAAATAGGGTGGAATCATCCCAGGTTTGCACTAAATGCGATAGTGGGCAGGTAAAACGACATTTTACCCACCAGCCATAATGGCGGCTTTCCATGCCGTATCATCCCAAACCTGCTGCATTAATTATGCATTCCCAGGAAACATGCCATTTCCATGGTGGGCGGGCTCTCAGTCACCTGCCATGCTATCACATCGCTGCTTCAGCACGCCAGCTGTCACATTTAAAGTGCAACCGCGCGCACACCTCTCAGTGCTTCCAGCCCAGGATGTTTGCACAGAAGAGAGGGGGCCGTGAAAGGCAAAAAGGCTGCAGCTCTTAGGTTTAGTTACACATCCCTCGAGCACCTATTGGAAGCCGTGGAGGACCACCATGATGACCTCTACCCCCGCTCTGGCCGCAGGAGAGGCAACAACATTACCACTCCGGCTTGGTAGGCAATGGCAGTGGTGATCAATGCTAACGCTGCATAGAGGAGGTTGGCCATCCTATACAGATAGGGGACAAATGACCTCATCCGTGCCGCCAGGGTAAGGCAACCATCTCAGCACACTAAACTCACACACTAAAGCCATTCACACATTCACTGGCATCTCACTCACTGCCAGTTCAAAGGACATCACCACTCAATCTTTCACACACATACCCTCATATCTTCATCATGCCTCATCTGCTCTGGAGACTGCCACCTCAGCCCTCACCATCTTGAGGCCCCAGTTGCACAAATTAACTTGTGCCCCCAAACAAACACCGGGATACTCTCCTTCCCCAGTACAGCCCTCACTCTGCAGCCTCTACACTTGCCTGAGGCCACTTTTTCCCCCTTCCCCAAGAAGCCCTAGCCCTGCAGCCGTACAAAGATAACCCCTGCTTTATGGCTGGTCTGGTAGGTAGAGACCTGCCCGTGAGCCCCCAGCTGTGGTACTGCCTGCGAAGCCTGGCACTGATGACTGCGAGTGCTGCCCAAAGCAAGATAGGCAAACAAACCTCAATGTCCCGAGCAAAGTGCAGCTCATCAGGTGCATGTTGCTTATGTGCTGATGTGAAACATGTCGGCGTGTTTTCCTGTTGATTTGGGCAGACGATCCAGTGAGGGGGGGGGGGTGAGTTCGGCGGGCTAGCCTTATAATGATATGCAGATGTATTACAATGAGATTCCCAACATCCGACGTCGGGAGACGCAACCCACCATTGATGGGCTGAGCGGACGATCGTAAACTGGTTTCATGACGTCGTGAAAACAATTTTTGGCCTTCTCGCTATATTGCCCGCTCACACCACTGAACAAGTCTGACACCAGCGGGCACAGACAATTCCATCCCTTGTGATTTATTATTCTCTTTTTCAGGAAAGACTTTCAAACTTTACTATCGAATTAAACTTGCTGTATCATTTTCTACTATCAAACAATTGTACTTCCAATAAACCTGTTTAGTACTTCATAACCTGAACTGCATGGTCTGAAAGTGTGATTATTCATCTGCTATCCAAGGACTAAGAAAATACATCAATTCCATGAGCTAATTGCAGCAACGGGGTTTCTGGTTGACCCTGAGCAATGCTACAATAATAATATTGTACAGATAGAGTGACACGTCTGTTTTTAGGGAGGGACAGTTTGCTAATGGGATTGGCCTTTCATTTAAGCACAAGAAAATTATCTGGTGAAGCCCTAAAAGTTTGCTCTGTTGTGATAACAAATTCTTCACAACATTAAAAAGCAACTTAAAGGAGGAGGGAAGTACTTGCCCATCTGTACATGTATATATGCACAATCTGGAACCAACAAATGCTAACAAATAGCTTCAACAAAAAGTAACAACCTCAAAAAGCTGACAATTCAAAAATAGCCCTAAATATGGGTCTTAGACATCCAATTACACTGAAAATGCAGCGGGGCATTGGCTTGTCATAACTTAAACTGTAGGTGTACCTAGCATTCCATCTGCTGTGTACAGATGGTTGTGACAAACAATGTGGACTATTGTGGTACTCTGTTGCCAAATCCCTTTGTTAAATTATGGCTCTCTCTCACAATCTCAATCAGGCATGATAGTCGGCAACACTTGAAAACAGCAACTTATACGACCTCAAAAGCACATTCATCAATGTCAGTTCACATTACAAGTATTGAATAAATATGCTGCTAGAAATGTAGTCATTTTCTCAGGAAACTAACAGACTAAGATATTAAAAAATCTGCTTCTTGGATTGCTACATAGTCGGAGATAAAAGTATGATGTCCTGAACAAAATGAATGCAATTTATAACACATTTCAAAGAAAGAAATTAACCCAGAGTTCTTGCCTCCAATTATTGAAAACAAAGACTGTTTTATTAGACCAGAGAGTAAACATAAAACTTAAAGTATTAAACTTAACTTAGAGCCTGCTTTCTTTGTGTCAGTCTTGTCTCAGTGACTGAATTCTCACATCTGAGTTAGTAGGTCATGGGTTCAAGCCCCACTCCACAGACTTCAGCACAATTGAGGCTGTCATGTTAACGCAGTACTGAAAGAATCACTGTCTCTCAGATGAGAATGCTCTTGCTACTATCTGAAATGGATGTGAAAGATCATGAGTTGTGATATCATTTTCAACAGTGGAAAGGAATAGGCAATCTATAATTATCTGGTACCTCCCCGTTATCAATGATATAGCCTGGGATGTACACTACAACAATAAAGCTCTAAATGTCATGAGCTAGTTGGAAGCTAGGTTTAATTAAAAAGCAGAAATTTTGTTATATTAAATTTGCATTTAGCTGTACAATATAGGCCCTTGAATAGAATGGCTTGTGATAAAATCAGACAACCTTATCAGGTTGCTTACATTAAACAAACCCTTTATTATCTATTGGGAATGACTTAGTACCAAATGTTACCAAATTTAATAGGATTCTAACAGCATGTCCATTAACTGCATAGGTTGTTTTAATACAAAATAATACAAAATAGATATTGCACACAAAATATGTTGAGATAAGTGTCTGCTGTTTTAATACACCTGTTAAGAGAATTAATTAAATTATGACTTTCTACAATATAACAATAGTTACAATAGGGACACTTGAATTTCATGAATATTAATTATAATGATTAAACTATCCAGAAACTGAATTAATATACAAATTCAAGATTTTTGTATATTACAGGTAAAATTCTGCTATTCTGACAATGAGAACAAACCAGAATTAGAGAGGAGATCTTTTCAGGCACATCTTAGCCCTGTTTAGGCCTTTCAGCCAGTTGGAAGTGTGACAGAGAGTTATTGTAATTGATATCTGATTTGCCATTAGAGTTCAAATTTTATATCCTGGAGAGCTTTCTCTCTCTCTTTTGAAAGAGCAAACATGTTTATTATACTCAAAACAAAAACAAAAATACCTGGAAAAACTCGGCAGGTCTGGCAGCATCTGTGGAGAGGAACACAGTTAACATTTCGAGTCCGAATGACCCTTCAACAGAACTAAGTAAAAATAGAAAAGAGGTGAAATATAAGCTGGTTTAAGGGGGTGGGGGTAGAGCTGGATAGAGAGCCAGTGATAGGTGGAGATAATCAAAAGATGTCACAGACAAAAGGACAAAGAGGTGTTGAAGGTGGTGATATTATCTGAGGAATGTGCTAATTAAGGGTAGAAAGCAGGACAAGCAAGGTACAGATTGCACTAGTGGAGGTGAGGTGGGGTGAAGGAATCGAAAAAGGCTAAAAGGTAGAGATAAAACAATGGATGGAAATACATTTAAAAATAATGGAAGTAGGTGGGAAAAGAAAAATCTATATAAATTATTGGGAAAAAAGGGGGGGGAAATCGGAAAGGGGGTGGGGATGGAGAAGAGAGTTCATGATCTAAAATTGTTGAACTCAATATTCAGTACGGAAGGCTGTAAAGTGTTCACTTTATAGCCTTCCGGACCGAATATTGAGTTCAACAATTTTAGATCATGAACTCGCTCCTCCATCCCCACCCCCTTTCCGATTTCCCCCTTTTTTCCCAATAATTTATATAGATTTTTCTTTTCCCACCTACTTTCATTATTTTTAAATGTATTTCCATCCATTGTCTTATCTCTACCTTTTAGCCTTTTTCGATTCCTTCACCCCACCCCCACTAGGACTATCTGTACCTTGCTTGTCCTGCTTTTTACCCTTAATTAGCACGTTCCTCAGATAATATCACCACCTTCAACACCTCTTTGTCCTTTTGTCTGTGACATCTTTTGGTTATCTCCACCTATCATTGGCCCTCTATCCAGCTCTACCCCCACCCCCTTAAACCAGCTTATATTTCACCTCTTTTCTATTTTTACTTAGTTCTGTTGAAGGGTCATTCGGACTCGAAAACGTTAACTGTACTCCTCTCCGCAGATGCTGCCAGACCTGCTGAGTTTTTCCAAGTATTTTTGTTTTGTTTTGGATTTCCAGCATCCGCAGTTTTTTGCTTTTATCTTAATGTTTATTATATTGTCCTCTGAGAAACACCTGTCAAATTACAATTTCCCATTGATTTATCTGACTAAGTCTCTAGAATATACCTTATATAATCTTAGGAGTGCATGGTCTCAGTAGCATTAGTGTACTTTCGTTGCCTTCTTTACTTTGGCTGAGATGATTTTCCAAGCTACATTCCAATTAGGCTACACATTAGACTCAATGTCTGAGATCAGTGTGTAGTTCAACTACAGTACTTCATAGAATTTGATTCATGGGTTACTCAGAGATTACAGATAAAGAAATGGAAAATGTTAACCTTGAAAGCACAGTCCTGTATGAACTAACAACTTCTTTGTAACTTACACCATACAAAGCTTTATTTATTCCTGATCATACGAGCACTGCAAAATGATAAACAATGGCTAAAATGAAAGGTCATTGAGAACAGGCAGAACAGCAAAAGACAGAATGTGACTTAATATTTATCAATTGGCTGGGAGGGGAAAGGAAGAATCATTTGCCAAGTAAATATTTGATTTGGCTTGCAAAATGAGCATCTGCAAATATATCTTGTAAAGAGATAATGTACATTGTAGGCTCAATAATCTACTTTGTGTTTCAACAGAGTTTACATTGTGCATTGTATTTGGTCTTATGACATTGCAATAACAGACATATAGATAGACATGCACCAGGAATTATTAATATTGAGTAGCTTCTGGAGCTGAGTGGTGTCACTGTAAAATAAAAATCAACCATGCACTAATTAATTACATATCTGTTTGAATCTGCTCCGAACTGGGGTCAATTTTGACTTCTGGGCAACCAACTGATGCAGCACACTTTCTGTTTGCCTGTATGTGCACTGAAGGGTAGGCCAAGGCTTTGAGATTCTGGCCTCATTTGCCTCGGGTAAGTGAGATGTAGAGTGACAAATAGGCATCTCAATCCAGCTTGCAGATCTGGGGCTGGCCAATGCTGAAACATCTTCAATAAGATAAGCTGTTGAGAGTTCGGCTGAGATGGTGGTCACACTTGCAAAAAGTAGAGAGGGAGGCCCCAGAGGGCCAAGAGCCAAATTATTTCTGTAGGGCCCAGAGGAGGATGTTCCTGCAGTGCCCATAAAAGTAATTTTAAATTTACCATTGCCAGGCCTCTTCTGCTCCAACCCCCATTGGATCATACACAGCATGGTGCACAGTTCCATTCCAACATAAAATGGCAAATGACATCAATTTACAGATTGACAGAGCCTATCACCTGAGACAGGCAGGCACATTGCGCACAAAGCTGGTATTCCTCTTTTAAGAAGTCATTGGCTGCATTGTTGGTGTTAATAGAGCAGTAATTCTACCATCCACATTTTTTTTATTCTTTCATGGAATGTGAATGTCACTGTCAAGGCCAGCATTTGTTGCCCATCCTTTATTGCCCTTGCGCTGCCTTCTTCAACTGCTGCAGTACATCTGGTGTGCTTTAATTTTAACTAACAATTTCTTATGTGGAACCTTATTGAATACCTTCTGAAAATCTGTGTAAACTACATCCATAGACATTCCCCTGACCACTACTTTCTCAAAAAAATTCCGTTTGGTTCATGAGACATAACCCACCCTTTACAAATGTATGTTAACTCTCTCTAATTAGCTCTAATTTTTCCAAGTGCTCAGGCACTGCCCTAAACTATACATTCCACTAACTACCCTACAACAGATGTTAACTAACAGGTTCATAATTTTCTGGTTTCTCTCTTACCTTTCTTAAATAATGGAGTTAGAATTATAAGTTTCTAATCTGAAGAAACAATTTCTGACTTAAGAGATCCTTAGAAGATTATGGTCAAAGCACCTCCAATTCTTCATCTACTTCCTTTAAGGGGTGGGAACATCAGATCCTAGGTATTTCTCAGTCTTCAGTCCCATTATTTTTTTCTATTTCTTGCTTACATTAACTTTAGTGAGTTCCAGTTCTTGATTCAATGTTAATTTCGCTGGAATATCAGGTATATTATCCTCCTCTTCTCCTGTGAATTCTGACACAAGGAATTATTCAGCAAGACTGTTGTTTCTTTAGTTTAATTTGCATTATTAGACATATCTATTTTTTATTGGTCCACATTACCTCTGATTCAACTTTCTCTTCTAATAAATGGTAAAACATTGTGTCAATCTTGATATTCCTCTCGTCTCTTTTCTTATTGCTTTGCAACTCTTATTATCCTTTTGTCTTCTTTTGCTGTTCTTTACATTTATCCCAATCCCTGGATCTCCATTATTCTTTGCACTTTTACTTTACTTCCTTTAGATATTGCTCACCTCTTTTGTCAGCCATGACTGTGTTATCTACTGAGTAGCATTCTTTATCCTCAATGTTATATACTGATCCTGTATGAAGCTAAATGCTTTTTTGAACATCTCCCACTGTCCATCTCTAATTTTGCTTAATAACATTTTTGGTCAGTTTGCTGCCGTGAGTTTCTGTTTAATGCCGCTAAAAATTGCCATACCAAAATCTAGAATCTCAGTAACTATGTTAAGTTTCTTCTTTTCAAACCTAACATTGAATTCAATCATACCCTATTCACCGTTAGATAAATATGTCCCTTGCTGTTAGATTATTTACTAACTCTGGATCGTTGTGCATAACTAAATCTAGTAGCCTGCCCTCTTATTGGTTCTCAGGCATATTACTCCAGAAAATTGTCAAGAATACACTCAATAAATTCACTGCCTTTCTGACATGAGCTACTGTGCTCTTTCCTGTATATGAAAATTAAAGTCTCCTATTAAAACAGCGTTGCATTTGCTACAGACCTCTTTAGTCGCTGAATGAATACATTCTGTCACCTCATTGCTGCTATGAGGAGGTCTGTAAATAGCTTTTGCAGTTTAAGCTCTCTCTTATTCCTCAATTCTAACCATAGAGGATTCACTGATTGTTTTCTCCTGTTTATATCCACTCTTGCTAATGTTGTAATATTTCTCTAATCAATAAGGCTACTCTTCTTCAAATTTCATTATCCCTTCTAAAAACCTTATACATCTGGAGTATTTAACTCCCAATTGTGTGCAACTCGCAGCCATGTGTCATGAATGACCACCATAGCATAGCCTCTAAATTATATTAGAGTCTCTAATTCACTCAATTTATTTCTTATACTCTGAGCGATAGTATATAAAACAATTACTTTGGCAAGAGACCCCAACCTGTCCTTTTCCCCTAATGCTGCCTTTCTCACACCTTATAATTTAAATATGTTTCTTTTTGTTACATCAGTTGCTTGAGTATTCCCTTTGCCTTAAGTATCTACCTGTTTGTGACCTGTGAATTCTGCCTTGTCTTTTTTGATCTTTAAACTATCGTTGTTACAACTATTCTTTACTGAGCACTCATTGCATTTATTAGTTTAAAGTCTTATTTACACTTCATTTGGTTTATCACACTTGCTATTCCCATCAGACTACAGGCGGAATTGTCCCAGAAATTGGCAAAGTCTGATATCGGGTGGGGAAACTGCCGTGTGACCCACCGATGGCAATGACGGCTTTTTCCGCTGTTTCATGTGCCACCTTGTTTAAAAAATTAAGAAGCATGTGTTTTACGTCAGATTGCTGGCAAGGCGACCTCTGATTCCCCTTGACCTTAGACCTTCAGTAATCCGGGTACCATATCTAAAGGCCGCCCCTGCACAGGGCTAACACTCTTCAAGGAATAGGAAGCTGCTGGGAACTGATGACTGCCAAAGGGCAGAAACATGCTGGTCCCAAATTTAGTGACGCCTCCCTCGAGTGCATACTGGATGCAATGGCGGCCTGCCATGTAGTCTTCTACCCCTGCTCTGGATGAAGAACCTCATCCAAGGTGAGAAATCCAGCATGGGAGGCGGTGGCAGTGGTGGTCAGCGCCAACACCCTCCAAAAGAGGACACCACCCAGTGCTGCAAGATGGTGAATGAGCTCCCATGTTCCACCAGGATAAGTCAATTCTCTTATCACTCTCAATTCACACACTCACAAGCCCATCAAATATCCACAGGGCTCTCTCTCACTGCCAGCTCAAGGGATATCACCATTCACTCTTTCACACACACCTTCATCTGCCCTGTGGATCATGTCCTCAGCCCATTCATGGCACCACTCAGTACCCACACATCACAGGCATCTTGCTTATCTGGCCTGGCAGACGTCCTTCTTACATTTTCCATCTGTATTCATGCAGGACAAGCTGGCACACAACAAAAGAGAGAGGTCACAGACTGGTGGAGGGATGCCAACATCTAGGCCCTCACTGACTTTGAAAATAGAGTCATCCAACTGACCGACAATGATCTGGGCTGTTCCTGTGCTGACAGTGAGGTCAGCACTGCTCAACTAACTGAGGATCCAGTAGTGCAACATCCATCAGATAACGATGCTGTGAGTGAGTCCTTGTGTCCTGCTGTCCTCTGCCGTGCACTAATTATCTCTCCTTGCTTTCACAGGCACATCTAGGAAGCAGCCAGGGTCCTCGACTCCAGCTCTGAAAACACCAAGGAAGAGGAATCAGCAGATACTGAAATTGAAGATCCATCACAGCGCTCACCCATATCCTCCACCAGCGCAGAGGCACACATCTCAGTTGGACCTAGTTCTAGAGTAGCCTCAGGATCAAGAATCTGGTGAGTACATCGCACTGTCTAATCCACAGCAGATGGAGACAGGAACTTCGCTGGTTGCCAGCACTCAGAGGACTGCTGGAGTCAGATAAGGAGTCTCTGGACTGGTTCATATTTCTGTTGCTGAAGCTGCAAAGGCAAGCTCAGGAACATCAGGAAGGGATGTCCGCTGCACTCCTGAGATTGCAAGGCACGATGGAAGAGTCCATCTGCCTTTATTCTGAGGTGATAGCGCTGGCATTGCAATGCACCAAAGTCAGCACTGCTGCAGGAGCTGCACTCCATCATTGAGGCACTTGCAGGAACCCATCAGCATCAACAAGAAAAGGGGTGGGGGGTGGGCAGGGCATCTCGATCTCACTACAGCTGCTCCTTCCTCTCAAGCAGTCAGCCAGGGCCCCTCGGGCACCCATGGGGAACAGGATCAGCAGATGCACACATTGGGGCCATCCACCCAGGTGACTCCAGGAGTGTCCGGCCCATCCAAATCCCGTCTTCACGTGACCCCAGAAGATCAACAGGTCATAGAGGATACCACTGCCACACAGCAAGACCCCAAAAGCAGACTGGGGCCCTCCAGGTCTCAGCCCTCCAGAGGACACCTACCAAGGTCATCACAGCATTGCAGTCAGCAGGCTGTCTCCACCTCTGCTGTGGATGTCAGGGGAGCACCATGATGTAGCAGCACGTTTAGAAAAGTCACAACAAAAGGCACAACATGGCGATGGGTCATAATCACTTGTACTTAAAGTTGACTATTGTAAATACACTCCCAAGAATGTCTCCTTACCTATGGCTCCTTGTTATGGTGATCAATGTTCAGCAGTGTTCATGTCAATCAGATGTGAAACCTTGTTTCCTGTACATAATGAAGGCTATTGTCACAGTCCAGGGCCTCTCCCCTATGCAGTCTGTAACCTTTTGAGCACAGTGATTGTCCAGCTTCAAAGTCATTGTCCGGATTAGTGATGCGTGCACCTCAATGTGGCTTTTGTTTGCTGCAAGAATCTTGTATCCAACAGTCACTGGGTTCCATGATGTTCTCTGTGTGCTCTCAGCACCTTAGAGGCAGGGCTGCACCCCCCCCCCACCAACCCCATCTCGACACCATTCCTGACAGCTGAAGCTGTGGTGCTGAAGGGAACAGGTGATGAACCCTGCCAAAGGATCAAGTTGTCTTAAAGTGCATGTGGCTGCTGTATCCTGGCAGCATCTCCATAATATGAGCCTCTTCACAGAGCGTATGTGTACTGGCGTCAGACATTCTCAGATACAATGTGAAAATCTCAGGAGTGTCCTCACTGCATCTCGTCATCATCCTCCTGGAATCTTGTGGCAATGAGGACCTCATGACCATGCCTGCCTCGTCTGGCCAATGCAATGGCCTCATCGTCTGCACCCTCGCCTTACAGGACCTCATCAACTTCATCCCCTTTGACTTCCTCCTCAGTGGAGGAGACATGCAGCTCTTGCATCCCCTCATCATCCAGTTCCTCCGCCCTTGCATCGCCAGGTTGTGTAGCACTCAGCAAGCCACTATGATGTATGACACCCTCTGGGGAATGTACTCCAGTACTCCACCAGACCTGTCCAGGCATCAGAACCTCATTTACAGGATGCCAATGGTGTACTCAGCTCCAGGATGAGCAGCATGAGCCTCGTTGTACCTTCTCTCAACAGGGGTCTGAGGCCACTACATGGGCCTCATCAGCCACATCCTTTGTGGATAGCCCTTGACTCCAGGGGACAACCCTGAATCCTGTGTGGTCCCTGGAAGATGTCAGGGGTCTGAGACCTGCTGAGGATGTACGAATCATGGACGCTTCTGGGGTATCTTGCACACACCTGCATCATCTGTTTGTTATGGTCACAGACCAGCTGAACATTGAGAGAGTGGAAGCCTTTGCAGTTCACATACTGGACTGCTTGTTGCCAGGGAGATTTAAGAGCCACGTGGATGTAGTCAAAGGCACCTGTGGGAATCCGGAAATCTGAGCAAATCCCAGCTCTCTTGCTTCCTGGATTGCCTGAT
Source organism: Carcharodon carcharias (assembly GCF_017639515.1). Classification (NCBI taxonomy): domain Eukaryota; kingdom Metazoa; phylum Chordata; class Chondrichthyes; order Lamniformes; family Lamnidae; genus Carcharodon; species Carcharodon carcharias. The sequence continues at coordinate 62,333,593 of NC_054486.1, forward strand.
CCCTGTTGAAATTGACAAAGTTGTGTACCTTGGCAAAGAGGGTGTCTGTGTCCTCCTGGATACATTTGTGGATGGAGGCTTGTGAGATCCCGCAAAGGTCCCCAGTGGAGCCCGGGAAGGAGCCATTGCCGTAGAAACTGAGCACGGCAGTAACTTTAACTGCCAATGGCAGTGGATGCCCTCTGAGTCCGCATTTGGTGCCAAATCCTGCCAAAAGTGGCTTATGTATGTGACCAATTCCCTGGAATGCACAGGCGTCAGCGACACCTGTTCTCACTCATCTGCTGATAGCACATGCGCCGTTACGAGACCCTGGATCTAGCGATGCACCTACGAATGACGGTCAATCATTGTCACTGTGAGGAATTAGTGCTGCTTGAGTGGGCACAATTGCTTGACTAGGCTGTCTCCAAGCATGTCAATTGAGTCATAGAGTCACAGAGTCATAGAGGTCTACAGCACAGAAAAAGGCCCTTCAGCCCATCAAATCTATGTCAGTCAAACAAGTATCTATTCTAATACCATTTCCCAGCACTAGGCCCATAGCCTTGTATGCCATGGCATCACAAGTGCACATCTAAATACTTCTTAAATGTTATAAGGGTTTCTGCCTCTACCACCTTTTCAGGCAGTGAGTTCCAGATTCTTACCACCCTCTGGGTGAAAATATTCTTCCTCACATCCCCTCTAAATCTCCTGCCCCTTACCTTAAATCTATGCCCCCTGGTTATTGATCCCTCCACCAAGGGGAAAAGTTCCTTCCTATCTACCCTATCTATGCCCCTCATAATTTTATACACCTCAATCATGTGCCCCCTCAATCTTCTCTGCTGCAGGGAAAATAACCCATCTATCCAATCTCTCCTCATAACTAAAACTCTCCAGCCCAGGCAACATCCTGGTAAATTTCCTCTGCACCCTCTCTAGTGCAATCACAACCTTCCTATAATATGGATTACAGAACTGCATGCAATACTCTAGCTGTGGCCTAACCAGCGTTTTATACAGCTCTCCTAATTTCCTTTTTAAGATCCCCCTACACATTCTATACTCCTCTAAGGCTTTTGCTGTTTTGAGCCCTTGGTATTTGCCATAAGCCTCCCTTTTTCTCGTTATCCAATCCTGTATATCCCTCGACATCCAGGGTTCCCTGGATTTCTTGGACCCATTCTTTGTCGTTACTGGAATATGTTGGCCCTGTACTCTCCCTATTTCTTTCTTGAATGAGTTCCACTGCTCTGACGCATTTACCTAAAAGTAGCTGCTCCCAGTCCACACTAGCTAAATCATATCTGATCTTATTAAAATTGGCCTTCCCCCAGTTGAGAACTCTGATTTCTGGCCCATCCTTGTCCTTTTCCATAATAACCTTGAATCTAACGGAGTTATGATCACTCCCTGCAAAATGTTCCCCCACTGATACCTCTACCACTTGCCCAGCTTCATTCCCTAAAATTAAGCCCAGAACCACCACCTCTCTTGTAGGGCCTTCTACATACTGGCTTAAAAAGCTCTCCTGGATACATTGTAAAAATTCCGCTCCCTCTAAACCTATCGCACTATGACTAACCCAGTTAATGTTGGGGAAGTTGAGCTCAAGCTAGACACTCTCAGCTGCGGAAGAGTGTTCATTTTTGACATGTTTTGGTATTTACCTGGCTGTTTTCTTTCCCCCTCCCACCCCTGGCCTGTGTTTGCGTTCAAACTTCAGTCTGTGCTGCCATGACCCCCACCCCCCGCCATTGTTGCCCTTGCCCTGAGGTCGCCTTCTCCCCTTACCCCCCTTCTTGCACTGTCGCCCTTGCCCTGGCACCACAAGCCAGCCACGAAGAAGCCACCGTGGAGCCTTGCCTGTGACTACCCCCCCCCCCTCCCCCCGACAAATCTGCAGAGCCGCTTCTTTGCATTGGGATCCTTGCGAGCAATGTGCAAGGTTGTGTGCACTCACCTCTGAGTTCCCCTTGAAGCTCAGGTTGCCAGGTGCATGCCTTTAAAGGCAGTTGTAAATCACGCCGTTGTGAAATCCACGTCATCATGGGCTTTAAATTTGATGTGAGGTGTGATTCCGGCGTGTAATTCAAATTAAGCTCCTGACATTCAATGGCAGGAAATGTGGCCCGCCAATGACAGGGGGAGGGGACAATTGCTTCCTGGAATCACGTCGTCAGGAAACGTGCCTCGGGCCTTCTCGTGAGATTCTCCGATCTCGCCACCACACATGTCCCATCATAGTCGGGCGTGGAAAATCCTTACCTATGTATAACTTGCACTCTCAAGGACTTTAGCAACACCTCCTCCACATTTATTATCTGAACTTGGTGTCATTCGATTTCACAACATTGCTGGATGTATTCTCTGCCGCACCATTTATGTAGCAGTACAAATGGCAAGGAACTCAGAGTGACATCCCATCCTCATTCCTCACCCTCATGCTGATTTTGGTGATTAAACTAAAAGACAGTCACCCTTCTTCAGGGTACCATTGACCAGAAACTGACCTGAACAAGACAAATAAATATTGTCGCTTCAAGAGCAGCTCAGAGGCTGGAAGTTCTGTGATGAATAATGCACCCCCACCATCTATAAGGCATAAGTCAGGAGTGTGATGGAATACTCTCTACTTGCCTGGATGAGCGCAGCTCCAACAACACTCAAGAGACTCCACACCATGCAGGACAAAGTAGCCTGCTTGATTGGTACCCTATTCCTACCTAAACATTTATTACCTCCATCACTGGCACACTGTAGCTGCAGTGTGCACCATCTATAAAATGCACTGCAGCAGCGCACCAAAGCTCCTTTGACAGCACCTTTCAAACCCACGACCTCCACCACCTAGAAGGACAAGGGCAGTAGACACATGGGAACACCACCATTTCCATATTTGCCTCCAAGTCACTTACCATCCTGACCTGGAAATATATCACCGTTCCTTCACTGTCACTGGGTCAAAATCCTGGAACTCCGTCCCTAATAGCACTGTGGGTGTACCTACACCACATGGACTGCAGCAGTTCAAGAAGGCAGCTCACCACCACCTTCTCAAGGGCAATTAGGGATTGGCAATAAATATTGGCCTTCAGCAATGCCCACATTCTATGAGCGAATAAAACAAAGGTGTAAAAGTAAAATAATTATACTGTCTCACTTTTTATTTAGCAGGGTGTTAGGCAGTCCAAAGTAATTTGACAGGAAATGTATTGATCCAAACAGAAATCAAGCATTTTGGCACAAGACAGATGACAAAAAAAAAAATCTAATGGCTGGATCAGTATTGATTCCATTTTGCAGTGATTAACTTTTTTCATGCTAATTTCAACACAGTTAATAGCTATTGGCAGGACAAACATACGCAAAGGGCAGAAAGAAAAACACCCCTCAGGATTTGAAGGCATCGCGTTTGTCTTATTGATTGGTCCTTCGCTCATTATTCTTAGAGATTTCAACCAAATAGTGAACACTGCACGTTCACACCAATTAACCTGTCAGTACACTTGATGTCACCCACAATCCTGTTTCAGACCGGTGCCCAAGCAAGCATAGGCCAGTTTCTAATGTCACATAATTTCTTAAGTAACTACTTTTTCCCTGCTTTTCATAACATTAGATTCTCAATAGCCTTTCAATAGCAATAGAAAATCAAGGAAACATTCTTTGTTATTGTGATATCCCCACTGTTTTGTCTTCAGGAGCTGTACCAACATACCCCTCCAGCACCCGTGGAGAATCTCCATATATCTGCCAGATCAAGGAAAGTTTCCATTTTGTCAACATGCAGGTGGTACATGATGACAAGAATGTTATTACAGAAGTATGTGTCAGCTTCCCTTGCATTACCCACAGCTCTTTAATACTTGCCAGTTTGAGGCTTGGCAGGAGGTTTAAAGAAGGAAAATTGAGTGGTGCATAGCTGGTGGGCAAAAGATCAACCTACGATTCTCATACTGTTCCCTTTTTATTAGAATTCCTCCAGCAATTGTTATTCTACCACTTTGGAGCTGAACTTAAAAAGCAATTGGCTTAACTGCAATATCAAGCTGTCAATATAATATGGGGTTGCACCACTTTGAAATGAACCAGTACCTATGCTAAGTTTCCAGTCAGATACTCAGAAAACAGGGTCTGTCTGTGCACACACTTTTATCTCCAAAATATCTCCTGGGTTTGACATAATATGAATGAACAAAATCAGATTAATGCAGCTACTGGCAAAAATCCAAGCTACCTCCCTTGCGTTAGAAGATTTATATCAGTAACTCAATTGAACGTATATACAGCTGGGTGAAGTGAGCAGCACACAACATAAGATTTTACTTTATCATAGCCTCAGAGTGTCAGGTAATTAATAATATGGCAGATGCCAGGGAGGCAGCATTATTTAACACAACTTCATAAGTCTGTTACTGGTACCCTAGAAGTTAAAGAAAATTAGCAGAAACATTTATGTTCCATGTTGCTGTATATGGTGATGGATTTTCCCGTCACTTCAACAGAGGAGAGTTCAGCAAGGAGACTAGCTATTCACCGTCTCAGTTGATGTCATTTCATTTGTGATGTTAAACCAAATTTTGATTTGCAGATCCAATTGCAAATATTACATATGAAGTCACTCTTGGAGAAGTGGGTGAAGTCACTGGCTTTGCGGTGTGCTCACTTGTCCTGTAGGGGCCTGACTCTGTTACCCTGAAATGTTGATATTACTTGATGACAGAGACTTCTCCATTAGGATCTATTCGGGGTTGCTTTCCCCCAAGGAGTAGGGTCCAACTTAGATGTTCTGAGGTTAGCATTTAGAATATCTTTATATTTAGGTGTGAGATGGTGTGGGTTCCCATGCTCAGCAGATTGTAGACTGCCGCCTTTGGTATGCAGGAATCCTCCATGTGAATCACATGACTGACCCAGCGAAGCTGAGCTCTGAAGAGCAGGCTCTCGATACCAGGTATGCAGCACCTTGCAAGAATTTCATTGTTAAGGATTTTGACCTGCCACTTGATGTTGCAGACAGATCTCAAGCAGTAAAGGTGGAATGCCTCTAGTTGTTTTGTGTGGCACCAGTCGGTTGCCCATGCCTCACAGCCAAAGAGAAGTGACGTGAGAACCACTACCTTGTAGACTTTGATCTTTGTTTTGAAACAAACTCCATGCTTTCTCCAAAGCCTATACATGAACCTGCTGAATGCTGAGTTTGCTTCTGCCAGGCAATGAGTGATTTCATCATTCAATGTGGTATTGTTGGAGAGGATACTCCCTCAATAGCAGAACTTCTGAACTGAGTTGAGGGGTGTATTGCTGATTGTAACTATGGGATCTTGGAGTTTGTGACCAGGGACAGGTTTGGACAAGGTCTCTGTCTTTTTCAGACTTATTGTAAGGCTAATGGGCAAAGCAGTTAACAAACAGCTGGATATCCTCCAGATTAGATGCTATGAGAACAGTCATCAGTAGATACGAGATAAAAACAAAAAAACTGCGGATGCTGGAAATCCAAAACAAAAACAGAATTACCTGGAAAAACTCAGCAGGTCTGGCAGCATCAGCGGAGAAGAAAAGAGTTGACGTTTCGAGTCCTCATGACCCTTCGACAGAACTTGAGTTCGAGTCCAAGAAAGAGTTGAAATATTAGCTGGTTTAAGGTGTGTGTGTGTGTGTGTGTGTGTGTGTGTGTGGGGGGGGGGGGGGGGGTGGTGGGGGGAGAGAGAGAGAGAAGTGGAGGGGGGTGGTGTGGTTGTAGGGACAAAGAAGCAGTGATAGAAGCAGATCATCAAAATATGTCACCAACAATAGAACAAAAGAACACATAGGTGTTAAAGTTGGTGATATTATCTAAACGAATGTGCTAATTAAGAATGGATGGTAGGGCACCCAAGGTATAGCTCTAGTGGGGGGAGGGGAGAGCATAAAATATTTTAAAATACTTAAAAATAATGGAAATAGGTGGGAAAAGAAAAATCTATATAATTTATTGGAAAAAAAACAAAAGGAAGGGGGAAACAGAAAGGGAGTGGGGATGGAGGAGGGAGCTCAAGACCTAAAGTTGTTGAATTCAATATTCAGTCCGGAAGGCTGTAAAGTGCCTAGTCGGAAGATGAGGTGTTGTTCCTCTAGTTTGCGTTGGGTTTCACTGGAACAATGCAGCAAGCCAAGGACAGACATGTGGGCAAGAGAGCAGGGTGGAGTGTTAAAATGGCAAGCGACAGGAAGGTTTGAGTCATTCTTGCGGACAGAGCGCAGGTGTTCTGCAAAGCGGTTGCCCAGTTTACGTTTGGTCTCTCCAACGTAGAGGAGACCACATTGGGAGCAACAAATGCAGTAGACTAAGTTGGGGGAAATGCAAGTGAAATGCTGCTTCACTTGAAAGGAGTGTTTGGGCCCTTGGACGGTGAGGAGAGAGGAAGTGAAGGGACAGGTGTTGCATCTTTTGCGTGGGCATAGGGTGGTGCCATAGGAGGGGTTTGAGGAGTAGGGGGTGATGGAGGAGTGTATGAGTTCACTTAGTAAGTATTCTGTGATCTTCATGCAAAACTTGAGCCTTTGCAGATTGAAGACATTGTGTTTGCTTGGCGCTTTGGTGGCAGGAAAGGCATCTGATGAGGCACCATTCTGCAACACCTTGGCCATCATGCCAAGAAAAAATTAACATATGACCCCAACCATCTTTTCAGGGCAGCCATACTTGTACAGTGCCTTCCACAGGCCTTCACGCCTTACTGTGCCGAAGGCTTTGGTCAGGCCAATGAACACCATGTAGACATCCTTGTTCTGTTTGCAGGACCTTTCTTGAATTTGACACACCACAAAGATCATGTTCACTGTTCCTCATCCAACATGAAAGCCACACTGTGATTCTGTGTATACTGAGTTGGTAAGATGAGTGACAACCCTGTTGAGAATAACCTTTGCAAGAATTTTTTCCATTGTGGAGAGAAGTAACTGTGTATAGTTAATGCAATTCTTTTTTTTTATGGTAATAGAGCATATAAGCTAAAGTGGCAGACAGTACTCAAAACCCTTGTGCAGGAGAGGAACAACCAGGCTACTGTTGGGGATTTTGAAAACGAAATTTAGATTTGATCAGTGCAAGCCATAATACAACTGTTACTTGTTTGTAGAAACCATTGAAAAGCTACTGGACAGAAAAAGGCCATTCAGCCTATCGTGTCTGCACTCGCTTAAAAAACTAGCTGCCCATTCTAATCCCATTTTCCAGCACCTGGTCTGTAGTCTTGGAGGGTACAGCACTTCAGGTGCAGATCTAGGTACCTTTTAAGTGATTTCAGGGCAGCGAATTCCAGACACCTACCAGCTGTGGGTGAAAAATATCCCCTCTAATCTTCTACCAATCATCTTAAATCTGTGCCCCCTGGTAATTGATCTCTCCTCTAGCGGAAAAATGTTTTTCCTGTCTACTCTGTCTAGGTCCCTCATAATTTTGCACACCTCAATCAAGCCATCCCTCAACCTCCCTCCTCTGTTCTAGGGAAAACAACTTCAGCCTACCCAATCTTTCCTCAAAGCTGCAATTTTCAAGCTCTGGCAACATTCCTGTAAATCTTCTCTGTACCCTTTCCAGAACAATTATATCATTCCTGTAACGTGATGACCAGAACTGTATGCAAAATTCCAGCTATGGCCTAACCAGCATTTTATACAGTTCCAGTATTACATCCTTGCTTTTGTATTCTATACCACGTGCTATAAAAGGAAAGCATTCCATTTGCCTTCTTTATCACCTTATCCACCTGTCCTGCCTGGGACTTGTGGACATAAACTCCAAGGTCTCTCATTTCCTCTACACTTCCTAATATCCTCTCATTTATTGTGTATTCTTCTGCTTTGTTTGCCCTCCCCAAATGCATTACAGGCTGAATTCCATTTGCCACTTTTCCACCCATTCCATTGATATCATTCTGGAGCTCTCCTCTTCACTATCAACTACACAGCCAATTTTTGTGTCATGTTCAAATTTCCCAGTCACGCCTCTCACATTTAAGTCCAAATCATTAATATATTCCTTATTCTGCACCATATGACAATACTTACTGTCGACTTATCCGATGGCAACATTGACAGATGGACAATGCAGATGGATAACTGAAGGGGCATTCAGCAACAAGATCAGGTGGCCACAAGGGAACTTTCTAATGCCATCAGCTATAATCATTTCATGCAAAAGGGATTGAGCAACACCACTGCATACTTATCACCTTGTAAAATCAAGACTGGTCACAGGGCAGAGGAAACAAATTCACATTTAACATGGAAACAGCATTGAAAAATGGCAACAACCATCAAAGTCAAGGAAAAATTCAGACCTTTTTAAAGAAATGAAAATAATTTGCAATTATAAAATGTTCTGCTTGCACAGGTTCAAGGGGCTGAATGGTCTACTCCCGTTTCTATTTTTCATACTGCCCCATTTCGACTGGCAGTCCAACCAAAGGGAAGACAAAAAGGATCATTTCTGATTATTTTTGCGGGCCCATGAGGGACAGAAGTGCTCCGCTGTGCTCCACAAAAATATGAGCCCCTGCCACACCTATTTTCCCCACTTTGGCAAACATATCTTCACCCCCACCCACCTACCTTTATGCTTGCCCCTGGCTGCTCAACATTGCACAAGCCTGGAGCTGGCCAGGAGCAGTGAGGTGCGGATTTGTTGCCTGCAGCTTGCTGACTGTGGGTGGAATTTTTAAAAGTGTGGTAGCGAGCGAAACAATGTTCTACTCGTCAGCCGCGATGGTGGGTTTTCATGCCGTATTGTCCTGACCTCACCGCATTATTTACACACTCCCAGGAAACATGCCGTTTCCATGGCTCTCGTTCGCCCTCTCGCCATCACCCCGCCGCTGCATCACACCAGGCGCCATGTTTAAAGGCCAGCCACAAGCACACATCTCAGTGCTTCCAGCTCACCCCTGCTGCACAGAACACATGGCCCTGAAACTGAAGAAGACTGAAGTTCCCAGGTTTAATGACAAGTCTATCAAGTGACTTTTGAATGCCGTGAGGCCCGCTGGGATGTCCTGTGCTCCTGCTCTGGCCGCAGGATGGGCAGCAACATGACCAATCTGGCTTGGGAGACGGTGGTAGTGGTGATCAGCGCCAACACCCTTCAGAAGAAGACAGTCACCCAGTGCCACAAGAGGATAAATGATCTCCTTCGTTCTGCCAGGGTAAGTCATTCTTTTCACCACTCTCAACTCACAAACTCACAAACCCAGCAAATATGCACAGGGCCCTCACTCACTGACAGTTCAAGGGACATCACCATTCAATCTCTCACACTCATCGTCATTGTCATCATCCTGTCCATGGGATCACTCACCACCCACACAGACCAGGCATACTTATCACCTGGCCTGGCAGGCGTCCTGCTTACACTCTCTCCATCTCTATCCATGCAGGACAAGCTGGCACACAACAAGAGAGAGAGATCACAGACCAGTGGCAGAATGCCCGAAATCAAGGTCCTCACAGACTTTGAAAACAGAGCCATCCAGTTGGCCGGCGAGGATCTGGACCGTTCCTGTGCTGACAGTGAGGTCGGCACTGCTCTACCAAGTGAGGATCCAACAGTGCAACATCCATCAGACAGCCATGCTGTGAGCGATGTGTTCTCTTTCACAGGCCACTGCCATGCACTAATTATCTCTCCTTGCTTTCGCAGGCACATCTGCCAAACAGGCAACAGAGCCCATGGCCCAGGGCCTCCAATCAAGCCCCGAAGAAACCTCTGAAGAGGAATCTAGAGGCACCCTCCCTGAAGCCCCGTCACAGTGCGCACCCACACCCCCCACTGGTGCAGAGACACACACCTCAGTGAGACCTAGTTTTAGAGTTGTCTCAGGATCACAATCTGGTGAGCATATCGCATTGTCTGATCCACTGCAGGCGGCGGCAGGGACTTTCCAGGTATCCGGCATTCAGAGGGCTACTGGAGGCCAGAAAGTTGCTGAGTCTGAGTCAGATGACATGCCTCTGGATTCATGTCTCAGTTGCTGGAACTGCAAAGGCAAGCTCAGGAACACCTGGAAGGGATGTCCGCTGCAATTCTCTCTGAGAATGATGGAGCAGTCCATCTGCCTTCTGTCTGAGGTGATAGCGCCAGCATGTCAACACACCGAGGTCAATACTGGTAGGATGCTGTGGAGACTTTGGTCCAGGACATCAGTCCTGCACTGCTGTGCTGGCTCAACTCCATCGCTGATGCCATAGTGGGCCTCCAGCAGTGTGTACACGAGAGGGGTGCCGGGCAGCTTGATCTCACTCTAGCTACCCCTGCTCCTCAAGGAGTCAGCCTGAGGCCCCCGAGCACCCATACAGAGAAGGATCACACTCCAGGCCCATCCATCCAGGTGATTCCGAGACTGCTCGGCCCATCCTGTGACATCTGCAGCACCAGTTCCACAGGCTGAGGAGGGTGCTACTGCCACACAGCAAGACCCTGAAAGCAGGCCGGGGCCCTCCAAGTCTCTGTCCTCTAAAGGATGCCCACCAAAGTCATCACAGACAGGGCGTAGCAGTCAGGAGGCTGCCTCCACCTCCATTTTGGATGTCCGGGGAGCACCAAGACGTAGCAGCAGGGTTAAGATGGTCAAGGAGAATTATAGACGGTGGTTTTCTCAATTGTCATGTACGTTTTCCCATTCTTTGACATGCCTGAGCATGTCCATGTTGGGGACATCACTTGGTCACAGCCTGGGCACAGGTGTTAATCATTTGTACATACTGTTCACTATTGTCAATAAACTCACAAGAATGTCTCCCTGCCTATGGCTCCTTGTTCTGTTGAGCAGTGTTTGTGTAACTCAGATGTAAAACCTTTCTATAAAAGATAAAGGCAGGCATATCAGTCCAGGGCCTCTTTCCTGTGCTTTCTGCAGTCTTCAGACCAAAGTAAGGGTCCGGCCTCCGGCCCTGGAAACATTGCTGATGCCTGCACCTCGGTGATGCTTGTCATTGCTGCCAGAATGTAGGGGCCACAGGCACCATAGAGTTCTCTCATTCTCTCGGTGTGCTTTCAGCACCTTTATGGAGGGGCTGGCCCACATAATACCAACCACTGATGCTGTGCTCCAGTTCCTAAAGGGCTGACATGCTGAAGGCGGACAAAACATCAGATACTTCTAAAGTTTCATGGCTGCGTCTCTATGATATGACCCAGATCACAGAGCGCAAGCAAGCTGCCCTTGGCCAGACAGGAGTTAGACATTCTCAGAGGCTGTGTGAAGATTTACAGAGTGTCCTCACTGCATGTTGTCATCGTCCTCCTGCAATCGAGCGATTATTAGGGCCTCCACCGCCTTTCCATGACAGAAGCATCCTATAGAGGATATTCGCGCTGCCATAAGCCAGACTGGAGTCAAATACTCACAAATGTGATGTGAGGATCTATGGGGTCACCTCACTGCCTTTCGTCATCATCATCCATAAATCTAGCAGCAATGAGGGCCTCCCAAGCATGCCTGCCTCATTTAGCCAGTGTGAGATCCTCATCCCCATCATCATCGCCTCCAAAGACCTCCTCAGCCTCAACGCGTTGGAGGAAACATGCAGCTCCTCCATCTCCTCCTCAGCCAGCGTGTCTCCCCATTGGAGCGCCAGATTATAAAGGGCGCAGCGGATGATGATGATGGGTAACACCCTCTGCGGACTATATTTCAGGGGTCCACCCGACTGGTCCAGGCACTGGAACCTCATCTTCAGCATCCCGATGGTCTGCTTCACCAAGTTGCGAGCTGCAGCATGAGCCTCATTATACTGTCATTCTGCTACAGTCTGAGGTCGCCGAACAGGTGCCATCAGCCACGGCCTCTGTGGGTAGCCCTTGTCCCCGAGAAACAATCCCTGCAGCTTCTATGGGCCCTGGAAGACTTCAGAGATCTGTGACTGACTGAGGATGTAGGCGTCGTGCACACTCTCTGGAAACCGTGCGCAGGCCTGCAGGATGCGTTTCTGGTGGTTACATATCAGCTGCACATTCAGTGAGTGGAAATCCTTGTGGTTGATGTAGTCCACCATGTGTTGCGATGGAGACCTGAGCGCCACATGAGTGCAGTCAATTGCAGCCTGCACCTGTGGGAATCCCGAGATCTGGGAGAATCCAATCGCTCTTGCATCCTGGCTGACTGGGTCCCGGGCGAAATGCACAAAGTTGTTGCCCTTGCAAAGATGGCATCTGTGAAGTCATGGATGCATTTGTGAGTGGAGGCTTGTGAGATCCCACAGAGGTCACCTGTGGAGCCCCGAAAGAAGCCACGGGCATAGAAAAGGAGCGCCACGGTCACATTCACAGCCACTGGCAGTGGATGTCCTCCATGTCTCCGTGGTGCCAAATCCTGCAGTAAATGGCAGATGTGAGCGACCAGCTCCCTAGACATGCGCTGTCTTCGGTGACACTGGTTCTCGGTCATCTGCAGGAATGAAAGTAAGCATCTAAAGATCCTGGATGTCACTAGGCACCGAACAGTGGCGGCTCACTCTGGCTCTTGGGTGGAGTGTGCGGGAGCCCCAGCTGCCCCTTCTTCTTTCTGAAGTTGTTGCTCCTGCCTCTGCACAGCTGGGAGCCTCAGTCGCTTTCTCCTCCATCTTCTTCGTGCTCTGAAGGCCATCAGGCTTACAGCTAGTTCACCAGGCTCCATGATCCTGATGTACTCCTCCTGCAGGATGAAAAAGAGAGACATGTGGTTAGCATGGGTGCACTAAGAGCCTGTCCTGGTTAAGTGTGACGGCCCCTTAACGTTTCCCGGAGAGTACTGGCCACCACTTGGATGGCCAGAGATTAGTGTGCTGCATTGGCTGCCCTGTTAGCTTGAACCATGGGGGAGACTGGTCCAAACCAGGATGCTGACATTGCAAGAGGCTGTGAGTGCTTCCAGCAGTGACCTCTCCATGGCCAGCTTAGCGAGGAGATTGTACAACATGCGCAGTCCAACTGATCTGCAGTCCACTAAAGTGCTCATGAATTTGCAGTCAAATTCCTGGTGGGGTGGGGAGCTCTGCAGAACTTGGGACTGTCTCAGTTGCAGAGGACCCTACCCACCGCCCCCCCCACCCCCACTCCGAATGCTTGTGCGCTATATTCAATAGCAGGGCTGCCCTTGCCCACCAACCCCCCACCTCACCACCACCAGTCACCTCAGAGGCAGGGCTGCACTCACCCCCCATCAGAAATCACCTCAACAGCAAGGCTGCACTTGCCCACCCACATCCCCCCTCCACCCCTACTCCCCCTCACCCTCAAAAGTCGCCTCAGAGGAAGGGCTGCACTTGCCCCCTGATCTCCCCACCCACCACCACCAGTCGGGTAGGGCAGCAAAACCCCAACACCCCCCCCCCACGCACCCCCCACCGCGCCCCTGAAGCCTGCAAAGCAACTGGCGACCCTAGCAAACTCTGCAGAATGTTGCTGTGCCCTCATCCCCAGTTCAGCCAAAGTGCAGGGTGCCAAGTGCACGTTGCCTCTGTGCTGTTGTGAAACACGTCAGCGTGCTTTCCCGCCGATGTGGACGGATGATCCAGCGGGGGTGCAAGAGCCTGGCGGGATGGCCTGATAATGATATTCTGATGTATATTCCTGACAGTCGATGGCAGGCAACGCAGCTCACCGTCAGCGGGCTGAGTGGACAAACGCGACCTGCCTTCCCGCCGTCATGAAAATGATCGTGCCATACTGTCCACCTACGCCACCTATCACACCCGCCGCAGCGAAGCCTAGACCTCAAAATAGACCAGGGACCAGGTGGGCACAATCAGAGCACTGGGTGGTGCCCTGTGGAACTGTGAAGAAAGAAAACACTTACTGATAAGGCTGAGATTCAAGTACTTCGCACACTTATTTCCAAAGACAGCACATCAATTTCATTCTGGATTCCATTACAGAGAAAGAGCAGCATCACTAATTTTCATGTTGTCTGATCCCTCCAAGTGAAGCAATGTCTTTTGCAATCTTAAGAGATAGGAAAACAATATTTCGGATATTTTCAGGTTATTAAGACACCAAAACCACCAAAATCAATGACATTTGACAGAATAGAAAATCATCTTGGAGTATAAATTTCAGACCCTTATCCTCCAATCTATGGTGAATTCAAGGACTGAGGTAGGATTTTGTATCTTAACCTGCGGGCAGAGGTATTAAAATCTCACATTCACTGGGTTTCGGGGTGAAAACAATTTCAGAAAGGAGGATGGCATATGACTCAGTATAGTGAGTGGTGGCTTCAGGACATTGCTTCAACTTAGCTTTATAGCCATACAAACAAACGCAGACTGAAAGTACATGGAATGTACCAAGTCCAGGGGGTTTTAACTGTTACAAATTATTATAATATTGTGTAGATTAATATATATTTAACAGATTTTTATGGACAGTTTCTTACTGTAGGTTTCTCAGATATTTTTGCAGCATTTTTCAGACTTGAAAAAGAGCTACACTACTCTGCATTGGGTGGGACATGCTGCCAGAGGACTGGGGAATTGCAAACGTTACACCTTTGTTCAAATAAGTGTATAAAGATAAGCCCAGCAACTACAGGCCAGTCAGTTTAACTTCAGTGATGGGGAAGCTTCTAGAAACAATGATTCAGGATGAAATAAATAGTCACTTGGGAAGATGTGGGTTAATTAGAGAGTCAGCAAATCAAAAGGCAAATCATGTTTAACTAACTTGCTGGAATTTTCGAAGAGGTAACAGGAAAATTGATAAGGGCAATGCTGTTGATGTGGTGTACATGGACTTCCAAAAGGCATTTGATATGGTACCCACTACAGACTTATGAGCAAAGTTATAGCTCTTGCAATAAAAGGGACAGTAGTAACGTGGATACAAAATTGGCTGAGTGACAGGAAACAAATAATAGTAGTTAATGGATGTGTTTCGAGCTAGAGGAAGGTTTGTAGTAGAGTTCCCCAGGGGTCGGTATCATGAATTTATTAATGTATATAATGTTATTGGAAATTATATTTTTAAATAGAGGCTTAGTCTGTATGTGCGTTAATTGGATTAAAGCCAGCTAGTCTGGGTGCTTTGATGTATAGTAGTTTTTTGATGTAAACAGAGGTAAAGGTATATTTGCATTTTGTTGAATAGAGCATTCAAGAGTGGGAGTGAAATCTTGCACCTAGCTAGGAGATACCGAGCAATATGTTTATATTACTAATAAAACTGGTACTTTCAGTACCGAATTCTCCACTTCAGTTTTTAAAATGTCCAATTTTCCTTTAAGCTTCAAACTCTTGATATCGCTTCTGCGAACAGATTTTCTCTTCCAGCAATATGTATAATCCATAGATTAAATGGTTGTAATAATAGACTTTACCTGAAAAGTCTTGCACTTTTGACTCAAAATTTGTCCAGAAACTTTAAAGGATTATGCTCTGTATAAACAATTGTTTCTGATGAATTGTAAACAACAAAATTTTAAAATGCTGCAATGCTAACATCAAACCCAAAGTCTCTTTTTTGATCGTTGAATATCTCCTCTGTTGTACATTCAGCTTCTGTGAAAAATTCCTTATTGGTTTTTCAATTCCAGTGTCATCTTCTTGTAACAGTACAGCCCCAATGCCTATCGCTTGCACCAACAGCCAATTTGAATTGCTTGGCATAATTGGGTACTGTCAAAGCTGGTGTTGTAGTTAATACAGTTTTCAAACTATCAAATGACTTTTGACACTCCTGTGTCCATTGAAAATTCTTGTTCTTTTTTAATAGTTCAGTCAGTGGAGCAACCACACGGCTAAAATTTGATGCAAATTTCCAGTAAAACCCACTCATGCCCAGAAATCTCAAAGGTTCTCGTTTTGTTGCAGGCACTGGGAAATCCACGATAGCCTTGACTTTCACATCTCTCAGAGCCACATCACCACGTCCAATGCTATAGCCTAGATACCTAACTTGCGCTTTTACAAATTCACTTTTAACCAAGTTCATCACCAAATTAGCTTCTTGTAGTCAAGTGAATAATTCTTCCAGATGCTGTAAATGCACCTCCCACCCCTGACTGAAAATGATTAGATCATCAATATAAACAGCACAATTGCTTAGACCTGCAATTACTTTGTTTATCAGTCTTTGAAATGTCGCAGGTGCATTCTTCATACCAAATGGCATGACTTTAAACTGATATAGTCCACTTGGCATTACAAAAGCTGATATCTCCTTTGCTCTCTCCGACAATGGTACTTGAAAATATCCTTTTAGCAAGTCAATCTTTGTGATAAAGTTCGACTGTCCCACTTTCTCAATGCAATCTTTCAACCGTGGTATAGGATATGAATTTATTCTTGTCACTGCATTCACTTTTCGATAGTCCACACACATACTTTGTGTTCCAAACGGTTTCGGTAGCAGTACAATAGGCGAATTCCAGTTATTGCAACTAGGCTCAATGATATCATTTTGAAGCATGAAATCAATTTCTTTTTGCACTTGTGCTAACTTTGCTGGATTTAATCCATAAGGATGTTGCCTTATTGAAGATAAAACTTCTATACATACATCATGTATGGCTAAATTTGTCTTCCCCAACTTATTTTCACATATAGGGACTGCAACAGCTTTTCCAAATCACTTTGACAATTGCTTGGAAGGTAACTCAAAATTTCATTTAAATTTTCAAACACACACCCCTCCTCATCTCATTATCCAATTTGATTAGAGGAAAATCAATTTCCAGAGTCCTGAACTTTTACCTCTTTCTCATCATCTACCATCACCAATACCGCTTTTTGTTCCTCTTCCCTGTCAAAGTACTTTTTAAGCATATTTACATGACACAACCTCTGCTTCTTTCTTTTATCTAGAGTATTTATTAAATAATTTACTTCACTTAATTTATTTTCAATCCTGTAAGGCCCACTAAATCTTGCATTTAATGAATCCCCTAGTACTGGTAACAAAACTAATACTTTCTCTCTAGAAATAAAACTGCGAGTTTTAGCTGTCTTATCTACCTTCACTTTCATTAGTTGCTGTGATATCTTTAATTGTTCCCTAGCCAACTCACATGCTCTGTTCAATCTTTCCCTGAAATTTGATACATAACCCAGGAGAATAGTTCCTGAATTTTGACCCACCAATTTCTCATGAATCAATTTCAGTGGTCCCCTTACCTCATGGCCATAAACTAGTTCAAAAGGGCTAAAACTAGTCAATGCATTAGGAGTGTCTCTCATAGCAAATAACAAAAATGGAATTCCTGTATCTCAATCCTGTGCATAATTCTGACAGTTTGCTCTTGTTATAGTTGTTAAAGTTTGATGCCATCTTTCCAAAGCTCCTTGTGTCTCCGGATGATAAGCTGTTGACTTAAACTGTTTTATCCCCAAACTGTTCATTACTTTCTTAAACAGCTGTGACATGAAATTTGACCCCTGATCTGATTGTATTTCTTTAGGTAAACCATATATTGTAAAAAATTTAATTAACTCCTCCACAATTTTCTTAGTTGTAATATTTCTTAAAGGTATCACTTCAGGAAACCTGGTAGGCACATCCGTTATTGTCAGTAAATACTGATTTCCACTTTTAGTCTTAGGGAGGGGTCCTACACAATCAATCATGACCCTAGTAAAGGGTTCTTCAAATGTTGGTATTGGGATTTAAGGCAGCAGCTTATTCACTGCTTGTGGTTTTCCTGTTATTTGACATGTATGACAGATTCTACAGAATTTGACTACATCCTTATGCGATCCTGGCCAAAAAAAAACCTCTGTATCTTTTCTTGTGTTTTCCTAATTCCTAAATGTCCCCCCATTGGAAGTTCATGAGCAATTCTCAGAATCTCATTTCTATACACCAATGGGATAACAATCTGATGCACCTTCCTCCAGCTTTCATTTGCTGAGACATGATCTTTCTTTCTCATTAAAATGTCTCCCTGAAGGTAATAACATACTGGAATACATTTTGCTTCTGCTTCTGAATAAGCTTTCTGATATAACTGTTTTAATTGCAAATCATTTTTCTGTAACTCCTTGAGTAAACACTTCAGCTGAATTGTCCTGTTTTCTTTCCTCCTGAACAATGTTATTAAACACAGTGCCAGCTAATTGGATTTTGACACCTTCTTCTTGCATTTGAATTGCCTGCCTTTCTTATTGTTCTTGTTCTTCCCCATGAGCCTTTGATCTCGTTGCAACACAATCAGGAAACAATCCACAATGTAACACCCATATTGAAAACACTTCCAAAGGCTGCTCAGCTACCATACAATCATCCACATTTGCGATCCAGCTATATAATTACCCAGAATAATTGAAACCCTGCAATGGGCAATTTTTCCACCGCTCCAATATAATGTTACCTGTCTTCCATTTGCTCTTTAAATTTACTTTCCACAATGGAATAGATTTAGCATCTCCATGAACGCCACTTATTATCACCTGCTCCTGCAATACTCCCTTTGAACAACAAATATCACTATCCCACAACATTAAGGATTGACTTGCCCCTGTGTCTCTTAACATTTTAACATATTTACCTACTCCACCCTATACACATGGAAAAACTTTTCCTTCACACACAAAGTCTTTAAACATTTCTGCAGCCTGCTCCTCAGAATTCTCTTGAGTAAACTGTGAATACATTCCCACTTCTTCACCTATCACTGCTAGTCCCTGTTTCACCTGTAAACAAATCACTGGTTTTTCCTGTGCCTGAACCTCAGGACCCACAGTACTTATACTTTCAGAGTGTTTCAATACCCCAACAATTCCAACAGCTTTTTCCTGCAATTTCCAACACACTGACTTTCTGTGCCCCACTTTGTTACAATGAAAACACCTCAATTTTTGAATGTCACTTCTACCTTCAGCACCTCCCTTTTTATTCTGAGAAAAAACTTCCTGGGAACTTCCAGCTACTCCTTCTCTTCCATGACTACTTACCTTTAGCTTTTCACTTTTTATCCTTTTCCAATTTGAAAGGTTTAGCTCTATGAACAAACTCATAATCATCAGCTATCTCTGCTGCTTGTCTTACAGAATCAACCCTCTGTTTCTCCACATGAGTTCTCACTACTGAAGGGATTAAATCTTTAAATTCTTCCAAAATAATTACTTCCCTAAGAGCTGCATATGCTGTCTCTATTTTTACACCCATATCCACTGGTCAAAATTACTTTGTTTTACTCTTTCAAACTCAATATAAGTTTGCCTAGGCTGTTTTCTCATATTCCTAAGTTTCTGCCTGTATGCTTCAGGAACCAACTCATATGCACTCAAAATAGCCTTTTTCACCACATCATAATTCACCGACATTTCTTTTGCTAGTGAAGCATATACCTCATGTGCTCTACCCTCTAATTTAGACTGTAGTAATAACATCCAGTTTTCCTGTGGCCATTTCATCTGTTTAGCTAGCTTCTCAAATGAAATGAAGAATGTTTCAATATCTTTTTCCTCAAACTTTGGAAGAGCTTGTACAAATTTAAACATTTCCCCATTGGGTTCTACTCTGGAGATAAGTCCTTCCTCACCTTCTGGAGTCTCTTTTTTAACTGCCAACATTTTCAGTTGGAATTTTCTCTCTCCTTTTCTCTTTCCTCCCTATCTTCACAATTTCTAATTCCCTTTCCTGTTTCCTTTCTCTCTCCTGCATTTCTGCCTGTTCCCTTTTAAAAGTCACTTCTCTGTCCTTTGCTTCTAATTCAAGCTTTTCAGCTCCTTTGCTTGTTCAAATTCAAGTGTCTTCATTTGTAGCTGAAGTCTCAATAGCTCCAGCTGTGACTCACTAGTGTCAGGTTTCACTTCCAACTGTAGATGCTGTGCTATACTTTTAATTTATCTGATTTCCTAGCCTGCTCAGATAACCCCAAATTTAAGTTATCTGCCAACTCTGTTAACTTACTCTTGGGGGTGTATTCCCCGCCCCCCCCGCCCCACCCCCCCCCCCCCCCCACCCCATCGGGGGGTTGTGAGGGAGTGGGCAGGAGCGGGCGCAAACCCTATCAGCGCCCCCGGTCGGGTCCGCACCGCTATTTTACATGGGTGGGCCAATTAAGGCCCACGCACCTGGAAGCGCTGAGCGTTCCCAATGCAGGGGGGAGGAATTCCCTGAGTCAGGGCCTCTATGCCTCAGGAAGATTAGTTTAAATTTTAAACATCTAAATAAAGAAATTAAAAATTTTAAAACATGTCCCCGCATGTGACAGTGTCACATGAGTTGGGACATGTCAATAAATTTTTTTAAAAATTTTATTGAATTTTTAAAAACTTCATGGAACCCCATCCCACCCATGGATGAGGTTCCATGAAAAATGTAAAGGCCACCTGGGCTCTTTGCCTGCCCACCAACCTTAAGGTTGGACAGGCAGCTCATTTTATTAGTTCAGTTAGTTTTTAACAGGCCTCAGTAGGTCTTTGACAGTTCAGCGGGTGCGCAGTTGAGGCAGCCACACACATGCTGAACTGAAAATCTAAATGATATGCAACGTCACCAAGTGTCATTTTACGCATCAGCAAGCAGGCCACGCCTCCGCTCGCCGACCCGAAAATTCTTCCCTTGGTTATTTTTTCCAACCCAATCAAGAGCTACATCTTCTACTCCCAGACAAGTCTTAGTAACTGCCAAAGTCATCTTGCAGTCTCACCACTTCCAAAATACCTCATCAACTCCTGAATTCAAAGTGCTTCTCATACTCGTAACCTTAAGATTCATCAATCCAAACCAATCAAGAAATTATAATTTTTATCCTGCAAGAGCCCCCAACTGTTATGACACAGCAGTTGATAAAAGCTGTTATTTAAAATCCTAGAGGGAAACTTTAAACAACTGTCATAACCTCTATTTTCAGTTGGTATGTTTGAGATGCAGCTCTAAATTCAGGAATAAGACCATCAGTTCTCGAGAGGTTTTTATATCAAACTAAATGAGACATTTATTAAGTTACAACAAGGTATTAAATACATACACATGGTTACAATTTATTGCAATCATAACTTTTTAACAAATTCCCAAATTAATCTCCACTAAGGCAACAGCAACCCAAAGACTTTAAGCAGACACCAAGTAAAGCATTTTCACCTTACAAATTCAAAATGAGGTTCCTTTCAATTTGATTCCTTTGCAGACAGTTGTAGGCTTACAGGCTTTAATCTTATATGTCTCTGCCTTTCACACACAAACTCCTCTCAGGTTATACCCAGCATTTCCCTTTGGATGTAAGTTTTCATTGTATCACCAGGCCCTTTGAACTCCACCTCTTCTAACAATAAAACCCCTTTCATAGTACCAATTTTATTAGTAATATAAACACATTGCTAGGTGCAAGGTTTCACTCCTGCTCTTGAATGCTCTATTCAACAAAATGCAAATGTACCTCTAACTCTGTTTACATCTCAAAACTACATCAAAGCACCCAGACTAACTGGCTTTAATCCAGTTAACACACACGGAGACTAACAGTTGGTGTTGGGACCTTTGCTTTTCCTGATTATATGTTAATGAGCTAGACCTTGGTGTACAGGGCACAATTTCAAAGTTTGCAGATGAACAAAATTTAGAAGCATTGTGAACTGTGAGGAAGACACTGTAAAACTTCAAAAGGACATAGACAGATTGGTGGAATGGGCAGACAAGTGGCAGATGAAATTCAATGCAGAGTGTGTGAAGTGATTCACTTTGGTAGAAAGAATGCAGACAGATATTATAAAACAAAGGACACAATTCCGAAGTGGGTGCAGGAGCAAAGAGACGTTGCTGTATATGTACATAAGTCATTGAAGCTGGCAGGAAGCAGGACAGACTGATAGAGTGGTTAATACAGTCGTTCAGTACATGAGCAAGGAGGTTATGCTAGACTTGTATAAAACACTGATGAGTCCTCAACTCGAGTATTGCACCTAGTTCTGGGCACCAAACTTTTGGAAAGATGAGGAGGTATTAGAAAGAGTGGAGAACAGATTCATGAGAATGGTTCCAGGGTTGAACTTCAGTTACAAAGATAGATTGGAACATTTGGAACAAAAACATAATTACCTGGAAAAACTCAGCAGGTCTGGCAGCATTGTCGGAGAAGAAAAGACTTGACATTTCGAGTCCTCATGACCCTTCAACAGAACTGTATGTCTGTTCTATTGAAGGGTCATGAGGACTCGAAACGTCAAATCCTTTCTTCTCCGCCGATGCTGCCAGACCTGTTGAGTTTTTCCAGGTAATTCTGTTTTTGTTTTGGATTTTCATCATCTGCAGTTTTTTGATTTTATCTTTTGGAACATTTGGAACTATTTTCCTTGGAGAAGAGAAGGTTGACAATTGATTTGATAGGGGTGTTCAAAATTATGAGGGCTCTGGACAGAGTAGATATGGGAAGAACTGTTTCCACTGGTGGAAGAATCGAAAACAAGAGGAGACAGAGGTAAGGTAATCGGTAAAGAAGCAATGGAGACATAAGGAAAAACTTTTTTCATGCAGCAAGTGGTTACAACGTGGAATGCGTTGCTTCAGAATGTGGTGGAGCCTGGTTCAATTGAGGCATTGAATAGGAAATTAGCTTATTATCTGGAAAGGAGGAATGTGCAGGATTACAGGCTGAAGGCAGGGAGATGGCACTAGGTGAATTGCTGACTCAGAGAGCCAGCTGAGACACAACAGGCTGAATAGCTCCTACTGTGCTGTGAGTCTGCGACATGTGGTTTGTTTGCCTGAAGAAACCGCTCTACTTGGAACTCAGTCATGGCAGGAAACTCCCGGGAGGGCAGTGTCCTCAAAACATCCCTGAAGAGGTCAAACATACCCATCAACTCATTGGAGACCCTGGGTTGTGACCGACCAAAACGGAGAAGGCTCATTTGGGAAGACACTGAATACATTGAGAGATTTCATTGGGAATGTGCAAAGGCAAAACCAAGGCATCAGAGGGAGCACACGAACCTCCAAACAGCCCATCTATCCAGCCCTTCAAACACTTCCTGCCTTACAAGTAGCAGGGACCGCAGATCGCACATTGGACTATCAGCAATTTCAGAACCCATCAAACTAGAGTGGAAACAAGTCACCCTCAATCCTGAGGGACAGCCTAAGAAGAATATTGCAATCTAACTTTGGTTAGTGACCATGGGCAGGATTTTTAGGTTGGTGTGCGGCGCGTGGTCGGCAGGCCTAGGAGCGACTAGGTTCCCTAGGTTCCCGTTCTGGAATGGCATCCGTGATCGGCCTCTGATCACGATTTCAACTAACGGCCAGCCAGTGTGAAGCATGCGCCGAAATGCTCAGCGCTGCCGGAGTTGGGAGGCGGGAGGAGGGTGGGCATTGATGTAAGCGTGGGCTTGGGCGAGCGCTGAATGAAAGCTCCCTGAAGGCAGAGAGCTGTCTCAGGGAGCTGAAGACTTCAAAATAATTAAATAAAGATTTTAATATCCAGGAAAAAATGTTCACGCATCACAGTCACCAGAACATACACATGATGAAAATTCTGTCCATGCATTTTTTTTCATTTAATAACAAAAACCTCATCCTGCCCTTGGATGAGGTTTCATCAAAAATGCAAAGTCCGCCTGGCCGTTTCACCCATCTACCAACTGTAAGTCTGGGCAGAACATGAGAAATCAGAGACAATTGGAACTTTAACAACTTTGATTGTCTTCTTAATTGTCGCCAGGTGTGCTTCCGACACTCGCACGTGCATGCCGACCAAAATATCTCGCACAATTTTGCGTCCGATCGGGTCGGGCACACTCCTAAATGCCAACCTAAAAATTCTGCCCCATGGGTGCCATTATGCATATTTATGCAGGCAAATCATCGCAATCAGCAACCTTTAAAGTTTTAACACTGCGATATAACAAGGTCATAATCATTATTTATTCAGGTCTCCCACATTTAAAAAGTCAAATAGGATTCACAATGATTCATCTTTGTACTATTCAGCATCAAAAAGCAAAAGTGTGAACAACACAGATGGCTGAGGGGTCACTCTTAGTTTTTATTCTTTCTCTCCAGGGACAATAATTTGTATTCAGCTCAGAGATTAGAAACAAAGGTCTGATTGGTTAAAAGCTGTCTTTTCTAAAGCAAAGGGGGCATAATTTATGGGATGGGGAGCATGCACTGAGTTCTGATGACATCAGCCTCACCCTCACTGGGTTATTATGTGATGAAGTGATAGATAAGGTCTTACGAGTGAAATAAGCATCCATACCAATTCAATATCCTATATTTGAAAAAAATATATATGCCCCCACAGAGAGCTGCTAGCCTCTGATTGTCCGGCAGCTTTTGGCAGCCAGGACATATGTACCGGGGTTCTTGATCCACCGCTGACCTGTTAAGCACCTGAATGGAACAAGATGAGGTAGGCCTTCCGGAGATGAGGAAATGCGGGCCTCTCACTGGCTCTTCAGCCAAAGGCTGAGAACACATTGCCTCTACAAGATTCCGCCCCTAATGTTTAACAACTAAATCTCAGATAGCTGACAAGATGATTCCAGTTGACTTTAGTCCTGCCTAATGGTTTTCCACTTAGGGAATCAGGCTATGGCACCATCTGTTTCTTCTGTGTTCATAACTGTTCGAGTGTGTCAAAAGATCAGATATACTTTCATTATCATTCTCAAAGAAATTTGGACATTTTGATGTGGATTTTCATTGAGTTGGGTTGACTTGGGAGCCCTTAAAAAATGGCAGGCCGGTCCCGATTCTGGGATCCCCAGCCCCATTCCTGAGCTGTCTAATTTTCAAGAGTCCCTTTAAAGGATGTGGGCTAGGAGTCGGCATCTGGCATTCCTGACCTGGCTGGCTCCATTGCGGAGATAGGCATGTCCTACTTCTCCATAATTTTCACGTCACAGGTGTTTCCTTATTGTATTAGCTGTCTGGGCTCTCAGCCAAGCCTCATTATGTATGTCTGTCCAGCCTAGATTTTATGATTGACACCTCAGGCTCTCTGATCTCTGCAGTCAAATTCATAATTTTTGTTGACACAAGTTAAGTGGTTTCAAGACTTTTGTGGTTTGTGGTTTTGAACCTTCAAAGGTCCTGGATGATTAACACTTTTATTAGCTTGCAGTCCAGACTTTTTTTCAAGTATAGGGAGAAAGTTATCAATGGATTACATTTGTTCAAAGCTTTTTTGTTACACAACCACTATGCACTGTGGTGTTCATCGGTTCTAGGAAGTATACAGTGGGTCAGTGGACATGGAAGTGCCAGAGCTTGGCATGGGGGTATGAAGGGCCTGAGGGGCGGATGGAAGGGCAGAGCCTGGCATGGGGGTATGAAGGGCCTGAGGGGCAGATGGAAGGGCAGAGCCTGGCATGGGGGTATGAGGGGTCTGAGGGGTGGTTGGAAAGGTGGAGCTTGGCACAGGAGGCATAAGGGGACATAGGGGATAGGTGGGTGGCTTGAGACGCCGTGGATGGGGTATGGGGAGCATTTGGAGTGTGAAGGGGGTGTGAGGGGCGAGGGCTGGAGGGCCTTTGTGTTTTTTTTTACAGGGACAAAGTCCCGCAGCGCCAAAGTGGGCCTTTTAAACAGCCCAACTTGGCACCTGGCAACTCCTGTAGCTGACTCTGACCTCTTTCCTGGGTCGACTGGCCCCACTCCAGTCCACACCCAGCCCCCAGCAATGAAGATCCCGTCTTTGCGGGCACTTTCTTCCGAGGAGGGCAGGCCAAGCCAGGAATTTTACCAACTCCTCCTACTCACCTTGAGAATGAAAATCCAGGCCTTTGATTCAACAGTGAAACTTTTCACCTGTCGTTCAATTTTCTATTGTTCAGTCTGATTCTTGATGATCTACAGAGAAGGACCTTGGGTTTGTGAAAATAGAAAGAAATAAAGGCTTGCATTTATATAGGACCTTTCAAGACCACTGAATGTCTCAAAGATCTTTACAGCCAAGGAGGTACTTTTCAAGTGTAGCCATTGTTGTCATATAGGAAATGTGACAGCCAATTTGTGCGCAGTAAGCTCTCACAAACTACAATCTGATATTGCTCAGATAATCTGTTTTTGCGATGTTGATTAAGATAAATATTGGCCAGGGCACCAGGGAGAACTCCACTGTTCTTCAAAATAGTGCCATGGGATATTTTACATCCGCCTGAGAAGGGCCTTGGTTTTAACATTTCATCTAAAAGACAGCACCTCCAACAGTGCAGCACTTTCTCAGTGTTTTTCTAGATTTTTGTGCATGAGTCCTGGGGCAGAATCGTCCCAGATTTGCACCAAGTGTGAGGGCGGGCGGGTAAAACAGTAAAACATTGTTTTACCCACCGGCCCTGAAGGCGGGTTTTCACACCGTATCATTCCAAGCCCGCCGCATTACTTGTGCATTTCCGGAAAACATGCCGTTTCCTTGGTGCTCTGGTTCTCATTTGCCTGCCATGCTATCACCTCGCTGCTTCATCACGCCAGGTGCCATATTTAAAGTCCAGCCACGTGACTACTGCAGGGAAGATGTCCACGAAAGGCAAAAAGACTGCAGCCCCCAGGTTTAGTGACATGTCACTGGAACGCCTTTTGGACGCCATGGAGGCCCATCGTGATGTCCTCTACCCCTGCTTTGGCCAAAGGACAGGCAGTGGCATCACTAATCCAGTGCGGCAGGCGGTGGCAGCGGTAGTCAGTGCCAATGTTGTACAGAAGAGGTTGGCCATCCAATGCAGATAGAGAATGAATGACCTAATCTGTGTAGCCAGGATATGGCAACAATCTCAGCACTCTAAACTCACAGACTCAAGCCCGTCACACATTCACTGGCATCTCATTCACTGCCAGTTCAAGGGACACCACCACTCACTCTCTCACACACACCCTCATATCTCCATCTGGCCTCATCTCCTCTGGAGACCGCATCCTCAGCCCTTACCATCTTGAGGCCACTTGCACAGATCAACATGTGCCCCACACACACCCTGGGAGACCCTCCTTCCCCAGTACAGCTCTTGTCCTGCAGCCTCTTCGCTTGCCTGAGGCCACTTCTCCCCCTTCCCCAAGCAAAACCTTGCCCTGCAGCCATTGAAAAGTCACCCACATATGGCTAATCTGGTAGGTAGAGATCCACCCGTGAGCCCTCCTAAAAGTGATGTGGTGCTGAGTGTGAAGCCTGGCTCTGATGACTGCGAGTGCTGACCAAAGTAAGGTAGGCAAACAAACCTTGAAGTCCCGAGCGAAATGCAGTCTGGCAGGTGCACGTCGCTTATGGGCTGTTGTGAAACATGTCAGCGTGTTTTCCCACTGATGTGGGTGGACGATCCAGCAGGGGGGATGAGTCCAGTGGGTTGGCCTAATAATGATATGCTGCTGTATTACAATGAGGTTCCCGACATCTGATAGCAGGAAACGCGGCGTGCATAGCGGATGATCGCAAACTGGTTTCATGCCGTCATGAAACCAATTGCGCCATATTGTCCCTCACGCTACCGAACACATCCGACGCCGGAAGGCACGGAAAATCCCGGCCCTGGAGTGAGACTTGAATGCACGCAACTCAGAGGTAAGGGAGTGAACAACTGAATCATAACTGACACAAAAGGTGTGCTGTCTGGAGACTCTGAAAGATTTACTGATTTGTGCTGCAGGCAGTTTATGAAGTAAAGGTGACTTCATTTGAGTTTTACCAAGTTGTGAATATTTCAGCTCTTATCCAATCACTTTAACAACATGTGCAAAATATGACAAGAAAGGTAGGGACAGAGAGTGAAACTTCACAGCAGTAAAATTAAAAATATTACATGTGTGAAAATATCAATGAAAGAGTGACTAACAGACTAGCAACGAGAGAAACTTGAATGCAAGAAATAAGATCTTTCAATTTTTGTAAAACAGAAGGGATTCTTGTAAATGTAACCAAGGATCTAGATTTTTGAGTTTTTCCCCTCTGGATAGGAGACTATGGCTACAAGAATTCCTGACTTGCAATCCCTGCCTCTAGTCCATATAACCTCCTCCACCAGCATTTTTAAGTTGTGCGTGGGGATATTACCAGCAATACTAATAGAATGCTCCCCAGCTTTCCTTTGGTATTACCTGCATATATGCCATAAGACAGCACTACATTTTTCTAGCAGAATTATTAGATTCTTGAAAAATTATTCTTTGCATGTCAGTACATTCTACAAGGGTCTTCAACGTCAGACCTTTAACACATCTATTTTTCATAATCTCATTTATAAAAAGAGTTGAACAAGGTCTTTGGATGAATGCAGATGATTATTTCTCATCTTGCATCATTTATTGGTTTCAGAAGATGTCTTGTGTGAGGTTCTCACCTGCTCCCATGTAATTTACCAGTAAAAAGGAGGAAGTTCTAGACTAAATTATAATTCCTACATTACAACAGTGATGACACTTTCTTCATTATCTGTAAAGTGCTTTGAGATATCCAATGGCCGCTAAAAACTGTATATAAATACAGATCTTCCTTTTTATGTGCCATAATTATTCAAGAAATTTTCCTGGAATTTACTGAAAATCTTTGGGATACACCATATTGAAAATCCAATGAAAATATGGTGTAAATGAAAAAGCAAAATACTGTGGATGCTGTAAATCTGAAATAAAAACTGAAAGTACTCAACAGATTAGACAGTATCCATGGAGAAAGAAAGAAAGTCAATGGTTCAGGTCAATAACCTTTCAAGTTATCAACCTGAAACATTAACCAAAATTGGAATTACACAGCTTGGATTCTGAAGGTGAAAAATAAGTTGATTTCAGCCAGATTCACTTAGGAGACAGACCATGAGAAGTGAAATTGACCAGACACAAGGATCTGCAACAATAATGAGCAGCCTTGATTAAACAAAATGGGGCCATGAGTATAAAAAAGAGAAACCAAATCCCATTTATAATCTACTCAGGTAAAGATGTAAAGATGTTTTTAAATGTGAAAATGCAAAGCCTGCACAAATTATTCAGCCCTTTTATTTTTATGCAAGTGTTAACTAACTTATTCCATTCTATATTCAGCCCCAGTAACTTCAATGTAGATTAGACATTGGCCATACCACCTTTAACTCAACCTATGGTCGCTGAGGTGTATTCCAATCAGTTCCCCAACAACTTTTAGCACAAATTCACAACTGAAGAATTGTTCCATACAATGTAACGTATGTTTTTGAAAACTTCATCTATGCCTTTGTTATCTCTAGACAACTTTTGCAACCTTCTCCTCGTTTAGTCTCCTACCTTGCACCCTCTGTAAACTTCAAATTATCCAAAACTCTACTGTCCGTATCCTAATGTGTACAAAGTCCCATTTTCCCATCATTCCTGTGCTCATGACCTACATTGGCCCCAAGTCCAGCAAAATCTCAATTTTAAAATTCTCTACCTTGTTTTTAAACTCTGCATGACTTACCCCTTCCTATCTCTGTAATGTTCTCCAGCCCTAGAATCGTCCAAGATCTCTATGCTCCTCCAATTCTGGTCTCTTACTCCTTTCCAATTTTTATCACTCCACCATCGGCAGCCATGCCTTCAGCTGCCTGGGCAGTAAGTTTTGGAATTCCCTCCTCAAACCTCTTCACCTCTGTACTTCTCTCTCCTCCATTAAGACACTTATTAAAACCTAACTCTTTGATCAAGTTTTTGGTCACCTATCCTAATATGTTTGGTGTCAAATTATCTTGTAAAGTACCTAAGAACAATGGAATTACATTAATGATGCAATATAAGATGCTACATAAGAGCAGCAGAGGCATGGTAACACCACCACCTTGCAAGTTCCCCTTCAGGTTACACACAATCCTGACTTGGAACTATATCACTGTTCCTTCACTGTCGCTGGGTGCACCATGGACTGCAGCGGTTCAAGAAAGTGACTCACCACCACCTTCTGAAGCGAAACTAGGGATGGGCAACAAATGCTGGCCTAACCAGCGAAGCCCACATCTCGCAAACGAATAAATGTTAAAAAGTGCAAGTTGTTATTTGGGGCCAGATGTACCATTCCAGGAAATTCCAGTCCAGTGTTTTATTCAATAGTCACATGTGGCTTTGCACATTGTCACCGGTCAAATGTAGTCTGATGTGCACCTAGCTATTTGATTTTGTTTTCTAGAGGTGATTCCAGAAGGGTCATTTTGCCAGGAATTTGCATATTTAAGTTGTTAATCAAGGCGACCAATTCTGGGTGTAGTTCTAAACCTCCATGGTTGTTTTCATTTAATTTATTGTGCATTATTAAACAGTTTGTCAGCTGCTTTATTTTTGTCTATTCTTAAGATTTAATACTTTTCTAATGGATGCTTTGGATTACACATAAGGTAAATTTACATTGTATCATTTAAATAAATGATCCATAGTCACGATGGAGTGACAAAGTGACGACACTGATAGCAGTTAGGTTATTTGAATACAATCATATTCCATTCTGAATAGTGGTCCTAAAAAGCACTAATTTTTCATTGTATGTTTATAATACATGGAGGGAAAAGGGCTGGTAGGATCAATGTACTATAACTAATTTATAAATTCATCCAGAATACTAGAGGAATTTTTAGGTTGTTGATCATTTTATGACACACTTAACACCTTTCAGAAAATAATACTTTTGTTATTTCATGTATTATTGTTAGTCCATTTCTTTGTGACGGTGTTTCATACTGTGGTAAATGATGGCTCTGAACAGAAAAAAAGGCCAATTAGACCCGTCATTTAAGAAGTTGAATAGCATTAACTGTCATTTTCCATGTTCTAGCGTTTGAAGCCTGTTATGTACCAGTGCCATAGTTTCGCTCTAACTAGGTTTATTAGTGTCCACAGTTTTAAGACATTGGCATTCCATTATGATTTTATACTGTAAATTGTCAGAATCTTACTTTAAATTTCAAATTTTAATGATGAGATGCAAATAAAGTTAATGCCGTGTAACAATTCACAGGTATTATGTTACCGAATCACATTGCAGGAATGCTTAGAAAATATTTTGAGTTGTATATATTTACGGAGAAAAGTTATTTCAGGTGGCATGGGGCAAAGTACTCTTGAGATAAATATATTAATGAAAGCAGGATAAAAACAGCATCACGTGACAGAGCATTCTAGGAATTGCGAGAGCCTTAACAAGAAAGGTGAGCTGGCAACACACAGCAGATCCTTTCATTGCAAATGAAATGTTAATGGACATTCAAAATGGAGGAGATAGAGGAGCAGTAAAAAAGATTCTTTAGTTCAGTCACAACCTAATATTTCACAGCTAATTACTTAGCAAGGTATGGTAATTCATTTCACAATTCTACAGAGTAAAATGAATCCAAGATGCCAGAGATTCTTTTTTATAAACTCAATTGAACAAAACAATTGTTATCCACATTATAGAGATGAATATGCACGGAACTAAAACAATAAAGGCTGTTTATAACAAACCGAATAAGTATCTTAAAAATAACTTTCTTTCTAAAATTAAGAGATATGTTCAACATATAGATCTTATAAGGAACTGTTTGTTGAATTTTGGGAAGACCCTTTACTGAAACTCTACACCAAGTTACATCTTGGGATTTTTATGCCCTTGGAACAGCACATAGGGTTGCTTTTCTCTCTCACTATGTATCTCTTTCAGGAAATTGATTGTGTTGCCTGGTGTCCTTGTTAGGACAAAGTGATACATAGTCTGTGGAGGTGACTGGCTCAAAAAGCCGAAGGCCTTTTCTTGCTCCATATTTTATGTATTACCATCGTCCTGTAGGCACTATAATTAAAAAGACTCGAATAGGGCCAGAAAGACACATTATTAATAGAATAATTTTTGTGTTATTTCCACAACAGAAAATGCAGAACACAGTCCAGCAACTGCAAGAATGGCAACAAGAAATGTGAGTAATTCCTTTCTTGTCCGGCTTTCATGTTCATTTTTAAATTCTGATAAATGTGCAGAAAACTTGCTCTAATTGATGTGTAAAGCACAAGGTTCCTCAGTTAATTCAACTTTAATGTGTTATCAGAAACAAGACATTACCCACTGTTAACAAGGGCACACACTTTTAGGTGATGTTAGAGCATGAATACCAGTACCACACCATTCCATTCTTTATTTTTTAATTCATGCATGAGATGTGGGCATTTGTTGCCCATCCCTAATTGCCCTTGAACTGAGTGGCTTGGCACACCATTGCAGAGGGCAGTTAAGAGTCAACCACATCCTTGTGGACCTGGAGTCACATGTAGACCAGGCCAAATAAGGATGACAGATTTCCTTCCCTAAAGAACATTAGTGAATCAGATGAGTTTTTATGACAATTGACAGTGGCTTCATGGTCACCATTACTGAGAATAGCTTTCTATTTCAGATTATTACTTGAATTCAAATTCTACCAGCTGCCACAAACATCCACTGAATGTGCAAGCTGGTACGCAACCACCACAAACATATCCTGCAAGTCTGTGCATGGTTTCCAGGGAGTGTCCACAACTCTTACATTCTCAGTCAGTCACAGATTCCTGAAGTCTTCCAGGGTCCACAGAGGCTGCAGGGATGCTCCTCAGGAACAAGGACTACTTGCAGAGGCCATAGCTGATGAGACCTGTACGGCAGCCTCAGACTGCAGCAGAATGACAGTATAACGAGGCTCATGCAGCAGATCGCAACTTGGTGGAGAAAACCAGCGGGATGCTGAAGATGAGGTTCCAGTGCCTGGACCGGTCTGGTGGAGCCCTGCAATACAGTCCACGGAGGGTGTCATGCATCGTCGTTGTCTGCTGCGCTCTTTACAACCTGGTGCTGCAACAGGGAGAGGAGCTGGCTGAGGAGAGATAGAGAAGCTAAAGGTCTCCTCTGATGAGGAGGATGCCGAAAGGAATGGGGATGAGGATGATGGGGATGAGGCTCTCGCACTGGCCAGACGAGGCAGGTGTGCTCGGGAGGCCCTCATAGCTGCTAGATTTGTGGAAGATGATGACGACATGCAGTGAGGAGACACCATAGATCCTCACATTGCATCTATGAACCACTGACTCCAGTCTGGCTTATGGCACATACCCTCTGTGAGGATGATCCTGTCACGGAAATGCAGTGGATGCTCTAATTGTCACTCGATTACAGGAGGATGTTGATGACATAGGATACTCCATAGATCTTCACATAGCCTCTGAGAATGTCTGACTCCGGTCTGACCAAGGGCAGCTTGCTTGTGCTCTGTGATCAAGGTCATACCATGGAGATACAACCATGAAACTTTAAAAACATCTGATCCTTTGTCCGCCTTCAGCACCTGAGCCCTTCAGGAGCACAGCATCACTAGTCACAGATGCTGAAGAGATGGGGGCCAGCCCCACCTTAAAGGTGCTGAGAGCACACAGAAAGAATGACGGAACTCTGTGACATTTGTCCACGAAATTCTGGCAGCAATGACATTGAGGTGCAGGCATCAGTAATGTGCCCAGTGAATGTGAGGCCAGACCATCACTTTAGTCTGAAGGCTGCACAAAGCACAGGGAGGCGGCCCTGGACTGAGACACCTGCCTTTATCTTGTGCAGCAAGTTTTCACCTTTTAGTGACACGAATACTGCTCATCAGAACAAGAAGCCATAGGCATGGAGACATTCTTGGCAGTTTATTGACAGTAGTGAACTATATATACAAGTGATTAATGCTCGTGCCCAGGCTGTGCAACTACAGTTTCTTAACCGTACTAACCCTGCCTACGTCTTGGTAACATCCACAGTGGGGGTGGAGGCAGCCTGCTGACTGCTACACCCTGTCTGTGATGACCTTAGCGGGCTTCCTCTGGCGGGCTGAGGCCTGTGGGACCCTGGCCTGCTTTCGGGGTCCTGCTGTGTGGCAGTGGCACCATCTTTGGCCTGTGGAGCTGGAGCTGCTGAGGCCAAAGGAAGAGGGGATTCGGATTAGCCGGACACTCTTGGAGTCACCTGGTTGGGTGGCCCCGGGGGTATAGCTGCTGATCCTCCTCCCTACGGCGCCCAAGGGCCCCTGGCTGACTCCTTGAGCAGAAGGAACAGCTGGATTGAGAGCTGGCCCTCATCCCTCTCGCATAGGCACTGTTGGAGTCCAACCATGGTGTCAGCGATGGAGTTGAGCCCCTACAGCAGTGCAGGAGCGACGTCCTAGACCAAGGTCTCTATGGTGGCTGCCATCCTACCAGTGTTGACCTTAGTGCTTTGGCATGCCAATGCTATCACTGAAGATGGATGGACTCCTCCGTGCAACCTGAGGAGTACAGCGGACATCCCTTCCTGATTTTCCTGAGCTTGCCTTTGCATCTCCAGCCACTGTGACTTAACCGAGTCCAGAGGCTCTTCATTTGAATCGGACTCAGTAAATGTCTGGTCTCCAGCAGTTCTCTGAGCCCCGGACACCAAGGAAGTCCCTGCCTCCGCCTGCTGCGGATCAGATAGTGCGATGTGCTCACCAGATTGTGATCCCAAGACTACTATAAAGCTAGGTCCCACTGAGGTGTGTGTCTCTGCACTGGTGGATGGCATGGGTAAGCGCTGTGATGGGACTTCAAGGAGGGAGCCTCCAGATTCCTCTTCAGAGGTTTCTTCCGGGCTTGATTGGAGGACCTGAGCCATGGACTCCATCAGCAGTTTGGCAAATGTGCCTGCGAAAGCAAGGAGAGATAATTAGTGCATGGCAGTGGCCTGTGAAACAGGACACATCACTCACAGCATGGTTATCTAATAGATGTAGAGCTGCTGGAACCTCACTTGGTAGAACATCGCCAACCTTACCATCAGCACAGGACCGGTCCAGATCCTCACCGGCCAGTCTGTTTTCAAAGTCCGTGAGGACCTTGATTTCAGGCATTCCTCTACCAGTCTGTGATCTCTCCCTCTTGTTGTGTGCCAGCTTGTCCTGCAAGAATAGAGGTGGAGAGAATGTAAGCAGGATGCCTGCCAGGCCAGATGATAAGTATGCCTGGCATGTCTGGGTGGTGAGTGGTCCTATGGATGGGATGAGGACAATGAAGGTGTGTGTGAGAGGTTGAATGGTGTTGTCCCTTGAACTGTCAGTGAGTGAGGTCCCTGTGCATATTTGCTGGGTTTGTGAGTGTGTGAGTTGAGAGTGGTGAAAAGAGTGACTTACCCTGGAAGAACGAAGGAGATCATTCATCCTCTTGTGGCACTGGGTGGCTGTCTTCTTCTGAAGGGTGTTGGAACCGGCAGTGAGTGAGGGCCCTGTGGATGTGTGATAGTTTTGTGAGTTGAGTGTAATGAGAAGAGTGACTTACCCTGGTGGAACGGAGATCATTCATCCTCTTGTGGCTGTCCTCTTTTGAGCCTGGTTGGTCATGCCGCTGCTCATCCTGCGGCCAGAGTGGGTGTAGAGGACATCGTGGAGGCCCACCGTGTCATTAAACCTGGGGCTGCAGTCTTTCTGCCTTTCGTGGACATTTTCCCTGCAGTAGTCCTAGGCTGGAAGCACTGAGAGGTGTGCGCACAGCTGAACTTTAAATATGGCACCCAGTGTGATTAAGCAGTGAGCTGATGGTGCGGCAGACAAATGAGAGCCCGCCCACGATGGAAATGGCGTGTTTCCTGGGAATGCATAATTAATGCGGCAGGTTTGGGACAATATGGCGTGAAAAGCCACCATTGCATCTGGCAGGTAAGTCGTCGTTTTACCCGCCCGCTACCACACTTAGTGCAAATCGGGGACGATTCCACCCATGGCGTCAGCAGTGTGCAGCTGAAATTGAATGCATTTTGATTGCTTTAAGAGAGCCAGCCTTTGTAATAAACGGCAGAGAATAATTAAAACTTCAGTCTGCAACTTTTTACAGGACATTGACTGCTAGATCAGTCAATGTGGCTTTGAATATTCCAGTACCTGCTCCTGTAGAAATGAAGGGAGATTTGAAAATGAATTTGAAATTGGTCTAGTCTCAGAAAATTGAAATTGCTGCACAGTTAAACAAGAAACCTGAACAAATAACAGGAGCAACTGTCTTATCAGTGCTAAGGAAAGAGTGCTACAAGCTATACTGCACACTAGACCTCATTGAAGGGCAGAAAAGCCAGTCTTGTGAAATTTTGGAGGCCTTGAAGAGCAGCTTTGAACCCTCTGCTAATGTTATTCATGAATGCTATGTTTTTAACAACAATGTTCAGGAGGAGGGGAGAATATTGATCAGTATGTAACTGTACTGAGTCACCGAGCTGAATCTTGTGAATTTGGGCAACTGAAGGAGGATCTGATCAGAGATAGGGTTGTCTTAGGACGAGATCCTGCCGTGAGAGCACATCTGCTGAGAGAAGAGAAACTTACTCTACAGAAATCCAATTACATGTGCAGAAGCTCTGAAGTGATTAATCATCAGCTGAAGAGTATTGATTGGAGAACTGATAAGATTTTGCAGAGAGGCACATCAGGCCTTCCAAGCACAAGACAATGGAGACAAGGAAGAACTATTTACAGAAAGGCCAGAAGAAAGATCAAGGCCAGAGGACTGGATGTAAATATTTCAGAGGAAACCACACAAAAGTAAAGGAAACATATTCCATCATGGGGAAAGCAGTGCTTGAACTGTGAGAAGGTGAATCACTTTGCACACAAGTGTTTTGCTGGAAAGAAGAAAAGCAAGCCTATAAAGATGGTTGCTAGAGAGACGTCAAGCGATTATTCTGACAAATCACTCTACACCCTAGAACAGGTTGGCACTGTCAAGTCTCAAGGTAAAAATGATTTGTGACTATTGGAATGATGACTGCAGAAAGAGAGCATCAAGTTAATGTGAAGTGTAGATAGACCGGTGCTACGTGCCCCATCGAGCTTCACAGACCTGTGTGAAGTTGCTCAAGATGGTGACCTGAAAATGAAGCCTGAGATATAGTTGAGGAAATGTGATGGGACAATGATCACCCGAAGAGGACAAACTAAGCTGAGGGCCCAATGCAATGGGAAGAAAACAGATCTGCAGTTCCAAGATAGTAGACATGAAGCAAAATTCCCTCATCTCAACTGAAACAAGTCAAAGGTTTGGACTGGTAACCCTCCATGTACCAGAAGAGGTTTGCAGTGTTTTGCAAGGCAACAAACCATTGACTGCAGAACAGATAAAAGCAAAACACTGCAGATGCTAGAAATTGGAAATAAAAGCAGAAAATGCTGGAAATATCCACCAGGTCTGTCAGCACCTTTGGAGACAGAAACAGAGTGAACATTTCAAGTCCGTATGACTCTTCTTTAGACTTCTGAAGAAGACTTGAAACTTTAAGTCTGTTTCTCTCTCCACAGGCTGCTGAACAGATCCTGACAAATTACAAAGATGTTTTCACAGGTCTTGGATGTCTTCCTGGTGAACTTCATCTTGAAGTAGATGTGAGTCTGAGCCCAACTCTTCCAAGGAGAGTTCCAGCTGCCCTCAAGTCCAGCCTGAAAGACAAGTTAAGGGAGTTTGAAATGATGGGAGTAATCAAGAAAGTTACAACTCCGACAGGCTGGACTATTCAGCATGGGAGCAGTGTAAAAATCTGGAAAGCTGAGAGTGCGCATAGATCCAAAGGACTTCAATAAAGTTTTGAAGAGATCTCACAACCCCATGCCAACCATTGAAGCCATTTTGCTTACATTTGCCAAGGCAAAATTCTTAACCACCCTGTATACAAATGATGGATACTGGCAAGTGAAACTAGATGAAAGCAGCAGATTTCTGACTACGTTCTGGATACCATTTGGGAGTTACAGATGGTTGCACATGCCATTTGGCATTTTCACTGCTCCAGAAGAGAATCAACACAGACAGTATGAGATAGTCAGTAATCTTCCAGGACTGGAGGCAATCGTGGGTGACCTGCTAGTCTGTGGATATGGAGACATGATGGAAAAAGCCATAGCTGACCATGATCAGAATCTAGTGAGACTGCTGAAGAGAACTCACCAGATGAACCTGAAGCTCAACAAGAAAAAGCTGCAACTGAAGATGACTAAATTCAAATACATAGGTCACATACTGACAGCGAAAGGACCTCGCCCTATTTTTGTAAGGTACAATCTGTAATCAGATGTGAAGGCAGTGCAAAAATTTTTAGAATTTGTGAACAACCAGGCAAGTTCTTCCCCAATTTGCCATCAGAGCGTGAAACTCTAATCAAGCTCACTGCAAAAGATGTTCAGTGGTATTGGGTCACAGAACAAACAACTTTCACTCGCAACAAACAACAATTGATGACAACGCCAGTGCTGAGGTACAATGATGTCAACAACAAAGTCACCCTGCAGTGTGATGTCAGTAAAACGGAACTTGGAGCAACGCTCATGCAGCAAGGACAACCAGTTATGTTTGCATGAGTGTATGCCTGGCTATTGTCTTTGCTTGTGAGCATTTTAATCAGTACCTGCTTGGAGAGAGAAAGTGACGGGAGAGTCTGACCACAAACCACTTTAAAGCATCTTTCTCAAACCACTTCTAGCTGTTCTGAAGTGGCTGTAAAGGATGTTACTTCATTTGCAGAGATATCATTTGGAAATGAAGTACAAGTGAGGGAAGCAGATATATATTGCTGACATGCTGTCGAGTGCCAACTCCCTTTGAAGGAAGTTGCTGATGATGCGAGTACAGAGTGTGAAATCTTCCAGATTCAATGAGAAGCCACAGCATGACATGCTCTGGAAGTTATCAGCCCGGCAGGCACATTGAATCTGACAGAAAAGTGTCTTGCTCAGGTCAAGCAAACTATGCAACGAGATGTAACTCTCCAAGTGATGTAGGAAATAGTGTTGAAAGGAAGCCCAGAAAGCATCAAGGACACACGTGTTGCAATGAAAGAGAATTGGGCATCCAGAGATGAAGTGATTTCCCAACATGGCATCTTCACAAAGGAACTAGAGTCATTATCCCTAAGGAGATGAGAAAAGAGTTGCTGAAGCACATCCATGCAAGCCATTAAGGAATTGAGTCTGGACTGAGGAAGGCAAAAGTAATGCTCTGCTGGCCAAATATGAGCAATGAGATTAAGGACTATGTCAACCAGTGCAGTGTTTGTAATGAATGTCAAGCTACCCTAAAGATCTGCTCATGATTCATGATATCCCGGACAGACCTGGACAAAGCTTGGAGTAGAGCTCTTAACTCTCACTGGAATTGACAATCTCGTCACCATTGACTACTATTCAGAATAGTGGGAGTTAGACAAACTGACATCAACAACCACTAGTAAGATCGTAGAATGTCTGAAAGCACACTTCAGTCATCATGACATTCTAGACATTGTGATGAGTAACAATGACCCTCAGTTCATGAGTGAAGAATTCAGGCACTTCATGAATGGAAAATTCAGCATTACACATCATCTCCACTCTACCCCAGTCAAATGGAAGGACTGATGCAGCAATGAAATTGCCAATGGGATAATCAAAAAATCAAGTAGATCCAGCTCAGTTGTGTACAAGGTGATCCTAGAGTGAAGAAACAACCTACTGAAAGCATGGAAAGCAGTCCAGTCCAGCTACTAATGTCACACTACACCCAAACTACTCTTTCAATAGTTAAAACACTACTGAAGCCAGAATTAGTAACTGGAGTGAGTGATAAAAATCAAAGTGAAGTGACAGAAAACCAAATTTTATTTTGATCAAGCTGCCAGGTTATGACCAGAGTTGAGAGTTGGAGAGCCAGTTAGGGTGCAAACATTCAACGCACTCAACAAAAATCAGCAGCAACATTCACCATGGCAATGACATTCCCCAGACAGGCAAAGTTACCCCAGGAACCAGCAGGCACCAGACAAACGCCAACAACCACCCGCACCCTTACCATTATAACACCTGAAAGCTTTAAAGGTTATACATACAATGCATGTGTAAAAAAAGACAAAAGTGAAGCAGACTAGAATGAACAGTTTTCTGTTCTTGTGTGATGACTTTCTTTATATGGGTAACTTGAAACTGCCAATGATAGTACATGCAATGTGTGTTTTCTCTTTTTATGAAAAGGGGGGTGTTTTGAGAAATGAATTTGTGCATTGCTGCCTCGTGTATAGTGTGGCTTGCCATAGTCATGTGACTTCTGAGGTCACCTGGGGTAAAACAAAGTCTTTGGACAGAAGCCATTTTAACACCCTATCTGGAATACTACCCAAGTTACCCCCATTTTCTACTGCTATTGTACCTGATTTCAGGGAGGATCATGGAGGAGAATGCAACTTATCCTTTTTGTAAGTAAACTGAGGAGTAATACTTAGAGGTTCTTACATTGAAGAAAATTTGGACAAACTTGTAGTGAGACCTACTGCTGCTTCATTATGCACTTCCATTACCATCCACTCTCTGTGCCAGGTCCATTGCATGCAGCTCGACAAAGACCTTTTAGATAAATATCAATTTTGTTGGTATGTCATGTGTACATAATGCTTTATAAAATCGGTTCCATTTATTTTATATGGGCAACAAAAATCTTGGATGAAATTGACTGAAAAGGAAAGAACTGAGTGATTTCAGTAATTCCAATAACTTGAATGATTTCCTCACATTGAAAATATTTTAAAGTGTTTTTTTAATTCCACCAGTACATCAGATCCTGAGGCTTTACCTACCTGGCTGTAACAATACAAATACTATTCTGAAAGCTGAAACAGATGAAAACATGAGACTGCACAAAATACTCAGTGGGTCAATGATCTCTTTCCCACTAATTATTGAACATAGAGGAATTAAACCAATAGACAGTAGGAATTGATCCAGTTGCCATGTTTAACAACATTGGAAATGGGGTTTTGAAGATTTTCTATGATCGCAACTATTGGTAACATTGTAAATATGCTTTAGAACATTGCTCTACATATCACACGGAATATATCTACCTCAGTCTGTGTTGACTAATTCTGTCCTCAAATAACTATCTCTAGGTTCAAAAGGTATTAATTTGCCTCAATCAGGTGAATGTTGTCAACTTTTAAGATCATAATATATAGGGTTAATTTTTATGCATTAATTCTACCAACAGAGAGTTTTGGCCACATGTTTCAGGAAAGTGTGGGTGTGCTACCAATAGTTTGCTGTTAGTGTTGCTGCTGGGCAGAGATTCTACTCTCCAATCAGCCATAAAACACCATGCATTTATTTGCAGCGAGATGATAAACTGACATTATCCGGCTCGCTACATTTCAATGATGCCATGGAGCAACATTGATCCTGTGCGCCATGGTCAGAACTTTTCGTGGCCTGTGCCGACACCCAGCAGTCCCAATCTGGTGCTAAAATGTGTGTGATGATGTCAGGATGGGTTCCTGACGTCATCTTCGAGCTGCATTGCGAGATTACGCTGAGCGGTGAGTGCAAATGTCGGAAATGTGCCCGCCGTCAATTAAAGGACCTATTAAGGCAATTAAGGGCCAATTGACAACAATTTTGAGAGGCCCGTGCACTTTTACACTTGGCGCACAGGTGAAACGGGCAGGCGGGAATCGCATATGATCAACTTTCTGTATCCTAGGTGGGATATAAGGGCCAGAAGGAATGGAGAAGTAAGCAGGTAGGGGTTTAAAATTGAGTTGTGAATCTGTGCATTACTGATTATTTAGTGAAGCCTATTGTTCATTGACATTAGCTTAGGAGACTTAAATCATTTCAGAGGCTTTTTACAGACAGGCCTCATCATAATTAATGTCAAACCTCTGCCAAGCAGAAGGTTTGAGATGGGCATTGTTTATTCAGCTGGAGGCACTTCCTCAGATGAGGAGGAGAGGGCAAGAAGGGAGAGGAGGCCAGTTGGCCGCAGACAGCATAATAGAGTCTGCCCTTAAGACTGAGAGGCACAACCTGAAGGGGTCGAAGCCCAGCAAGTGTTGCAATGGAGAAGGAGCAGGAGAAGGTGCCAATGCTCTGCTGGAAGAGTCTACAGGCTGAGATCCAGCTACCTTCAGATGACTGAGGTCCAGTGCCAAAAAGGCTCTGCCTCTCAAGGGATACAGTGACCTCAATATGTGACATGATAGGCCCCGAAATAGCTTCCAACTGTATAGGCGGACACCCAATGCCAGTGGTGCTGTAGGTCACAGTTGCCCTTTTTATGTTTTGGGTCTGTTCCAGGAGTCTGTGGGAAATCTTAACGGAGTTTCACAATCCACAGCACACAGCTGCATAATGCATGTGACGGATGCACTATTCAGAGGGGTCGACACCTTTATACATAGGAGGATAGCCAGGGAGAGTGCTCCAGAGGATTGTGGCTATTGCAGGCTCTCCAAGGATTCATGGAGCCATTGACTGTACACGTGTGTCCATCAAGGCACCTGCTGGAGAACTGGGGGTCCAGGAAGATATGCCAACTTAAGCTCACAGCTTTACACCTGAGAGCCTCAGCGAGTGCATATCCACACATACACATTTATTCAAGGTTACATGGGGCCTTAATACTCACCCATGCAGAGTGGAGGTCATTGCCCTCCTTATAGCACTGCATCCAGGTCCTTAGGATGACCCTCCCTCCCGACTGCTGACTAGAGATGCCACCTCTGACCAAGCCCTCTTTATTAGGTGTGGAGGCCTCCACTTGCCGTCTCACATTTCCCATCGATCACTGACAGCGTTTATGACAACCCACAGGCAGTCACCAGAGAAATGGGGAGCTGATTGGCTTTGGCCATTTCCACTCCGTTTGCCATGGCTTTTGGCTCCTGGGGACATTGCTGTCTTCCGGACACACTTTCCTCCTCACTTTCAGACTTCAGTTTTCAATGTCACTTTAAAGTTGCGAAAAACTCTCTCCCACAGTTCTTCCTCAGATACGTGCCTTCATGCACCTGCTTTTAAACCTCCCACCCACAGCAGAACAGATTCTGGCACCTGTCCTCTTCCCACTCCCCTCCCTGGCAGTGCTAGCCCTCTCTCAGTGTGAGTTTCGTGCTGGCCAGCTGCTAATTGGCCAGCCAGTGTGTGATTGCTCTCTGGTGCTGATCATGGGCAGGAGCGGATTTCACACCCATTTCCGTTCCTGCCGATTGCACTCGCCCAGCAAGCTGAAAATTCAGGCCTATGTCTATGACTTACAATGTCCTGTTTTAGCAAGCATTTGGAAATAGTTAGGTGAGGTCATTAATTGGACTATGTTACGAGTAAAACAAATGACAGCACACTTCTGACTCAAATGATTTCTTCCTAAAATTTCTTCTTAAAATATCTGGATTGCGGTGAGCATTTTTAAAGTTTCCCTGAATCCTGTTCTTTACTACCCAGGCTGTAGATTGCTTAAGGGTCCCAGGAATTGGCAGTCTGAATCTAGGTAACTAAGGATTGGTCATCTGCGGATTCTAAACCTACCTTTTCTATCTTTCCCAACTCAATTTTTTTCTTTCACCTTCTTCTTCTATCTTTTGTCTCCTCTTCACCAGGGATGTCC
Organism: Carcharodon carcharias; assembly: GCF_017639515.1. Lineage (NCBI taxonomy): Eukaryota > Metazoa > Chordata > Chondrichthyes > Lamniformes > Lamnidae > Carcharodon > Carcharodon carcharias. The sequence goes on from NC_054486.1 coordinate 62,376,842, forward strand.
AATCTCTCTACACTTCCATCCCCCACCAGAATGGTCTGAAAGCTCTTTGCTTCTTCCATGAACCAGTCTCCATCCATCACTGCCCTTCACCACATGGCTGAGTTGTTCTCACATTGAACAAATTCTTCTTTAACTCCTCTCACTTGCTCCAAATAAAAGGTGTTTGCTATGGGTCCTGTTACAAATCCCTGTAGAGACCACTAATGTTTAAAGAGAAATTCAAACACCCAGTGATCAACTGAAAAAAATTGCGCCACAAGATTCCGTGGTTTAAAAGAAATGAATTTGACTATACAAGAAACAAGTAAAGCAAACACTACTAAATAAACATTGTCTTGGATAAATACTTATACTTTACATCAAAAACCATAATAAAATATAATCATATATATGTTAGACTAAAATTCTCAAGCAAAGCTCCTTTTATTCCTTATGACATCCCCACCTCCTGAGTTCCACCGCCCAAGATAAAAATCAGGTTATTGAAGATTACCCATTTTCCTGGGATCACAGCTCTCAGGGATTCTCGGCATTCCTACTATCCTCCAACATATGAGCTTTCTTGGGGTCCTTCTACTAGCCTCCAGCTAAATGATCATCCACCAGTCCTTAAGCACTTTACAATAATGAACACTGCAGCTCAAGCGTGAGCTTCACTGCACTCTTGCTTAGTGTCTCCACTTCAGAAATGTCCCTGATTTCTAATACCCCTTCTACAGTTATTTTTCAGCTCTTAACAGACTCTTTATTTCTTTGCCTGCTTAACTCAGGGCTTACACCCACCAACTTGGGTGTTTTCAGCTCCAACCCCAAAGACCTTCTGGAACAAGACAACTTCCCAGAACTCCAACCAAGGCTCCATCCTGAATCACTCATCTGTATGACAACAGAGTTCAGTTGAGATATCCAATAGATACTTACATCAATTAATTTTTTAGCTTCAAAACCAAACTTTTTGACTCTGAGGTCTGCAGGAATAATTTAAATTTCTAATTAAGTAAGGGAAATTCTCCTCAGACTGACTGTCTGCAGTTCCCAGCTGCCACCTGCCATTTTTATGGCTTTCGCCCTCCTAACTCCTAAGCCCAGTATTTTAATTACCTTAACAAAAACAGAATTACCTGGAAAAACTTAGCAAGTCTGGCAGCATCGGCGGAGAAGAAAAGAGTTGACATTTCGAGTCCTCATGACCCTTCGACAGAACTTGAGTTCGAGTCCAAGAAAGAGTTGAAATATAAGCTGGTTTTAGGTGGGGGGGTGGGGGGAGAGAGAGAGAGAGAGAAGTGGAGGGGTTTTGGATTTCCAGCATCCGAAGTTTTTTTGTTATTATTTTAATTACCTTACCTGTATAAATTTAATCTTCCCTAAACTAAAAGTTACCTCTAAAATATCAAATAAGCCATGAACTAGATGATTAAGACAGTTCCCACTAAGCCTGTCTTAGCTAAGCCTGTCTTTTTGGGGATACGTGGAATATTCCTCATCCCAATTGTACTTGGGCCACTCCTTCATCTCTTTTTTCTCTTTTTTTCTGGTGCATTGATGACTGCAATGGTGCCATTTCCTGCTTTCAACCTGAACTGAAACAATTCATTAACTTTGCTTCCAATTTCCATCCTACTGAAATCTTCAAATGGTCCATCTCCAACTCTTCCCTTCCATGTCTTCTCTGTCTCCTTTCTGGGGATGTGCATATTCACTATAAGCTCACTGACTCCCATAGCTAGCTCAACTACACTTCTTCAAATCCTGCTGCCTGTAAGAACTCCATTCCATTCTCCAAGTTTCTCCATCTCCATAGCATCTGTTTTGATGATGTAACCAGCATTTTTGATATGACTTTCCTGCCACCGTGGTTGATAGGGCCCTCAACAATGTCCATCCCATTTTCTGCACTTCTGCTCTCACCCCTTCCCCTCCATGATAGGGATCCACCCCACCAATTCAAAAAATCATCCTCCACCATTTCTAACACTTGCAACATGATTCCACCATCAAGCACGTCTTCATCTGCCCTCCCTTTTTCAGCATTCTGAAGGGACCATTCCCTTGTGACACCCTGGCCCATTCCTCAATCACCCCCAACACCCGCTTCCCTTCCCTTGGCACCATTCCAGACCATTCCAGGAAAACATAGGAGATGCAACACCTACCCTTTTAACTCTTCCATTCCCACCTTCCAAGACCCCAAACACCTTTTGGGCAAAACAGCAATTTACGTGTTCTTCTTTCAACTCAGTATACTGCCTTCACCATTCACAATGCTCTACACTGGGGAGACCAATTACAGATTGGGTGACCACATCGCGGAACACTTCCAATCAGTTCACAAGCATGACCCTGAACGTCCAGTTACCTGACCTTTTAATTCTCCACCTTGCTCCCGTGCTGATCTCTCTGTTTATGGCCCCCTGCAGTGTTCCAATGAAACTCAACACAAGCTTGAGGAACATCATCTCAGCTTTCGACTGAGCACTTTACAGCCTTCCAGATGCAACATTGAACTTAACAATTTCAGACTGTAAACTTTTCCCCTGTTTTGTTTCCTTTTTCTTTACAGGTTTTTGTTTCACTCTCATTTTTCTCTTGTTTTTGCTTTTGGACAGCAGCTGTTCATGATTCTGTCATTCACACGTCCTCTAAACACATATTTTCTTTCATTACTTGTGCCATTACCATTCCCTTTTGCCTTGCACCATCAACTCTTTTGTTGTTTAGCCTCTCATGCCTTTCACTCAATCACAGATCTTCCTTTTTTCTCTTTTTCCCACCCTCCCCTTTCACTTGCTCAAAACTTATTACATTTCTAACTCTTCCCGGTTCTGACGAAAAGTAATTGACCTGAAATATTAACACTGTTTCTTTTTCCGCAGAAGCTACCTGACCTGCTGAGTGTTTCCATTATTTTCTGCTTTTATGACTAAAACTGCTCCCTTGACTATTGCAGATATTCAGTGGATTTTAAAAAAAGTGAAATGGTAGATTAAGTATAATGTGGGAAAATGTGAACTTGTCCAATTTGGCAGTAAGAATAGAAAAGCTGTATACTTTTTGAAAGGAGAGAGACTGCTGAAGTCTGTGGTACAGAGGGATCTGGGTGTCCTGGTACAAGAATTACAAAATTTGGTATGCAGGTACAGCAAGCAATTAGGAAGGTAAATGAAGACAATTCTTTCTCTCAGAGGGTTGCCAAACTGTGGAACTCTCTCTCCCAGAAAGCAGTGGAGGCTGGGTCATTGAGTATCTTCAAGGCTGAATTATATAGATTTTTGATCAACAAGGGAGTCAAGGGTCATTGGGAGGGCAGGCAGGAAAGTGGAGCTGAGGTCACAATCTAATCAGCTGTGATCTTAACGAATGGTGGAGCAGGTTCAAGGGGCTGATTGGCCAACCCCTGCTTCTAATTCTTGCATTCGCATGAAATAGACAAAGCCTGAAAAATTGTAGTTCAGGAAAACATGAAGGAAATAAGAATGGCTGTTGCCAAAAGCTAGATAATACTATCTTAAGATCTATTGGATGCGAAATTCTGCAAACTCATCTTGGGTCATATAGAGATTTGCTAAATGATCATATGTGGATCACTTTGAATTATGTTTCAATCTCCAATAGTCTTCAAAACTTATGATAATATCCTATTCCATTCTCGGTACCTTTAGCTCAGTCCTACTAAAGAGTCTTGAGCTGATCATTTCAGACCTGTTGTGTATTTTCAACATATTTTTGTTGAACTTGCAGTGCCTGCAATTTTTCAACTTTTAATCACACCCCAGTGAGTGTTTTTTTTTCACTCTCACTCTCCTCCAGCAGACTCAGACTGCTTATGACCTGTTGTTAACTGTCACTGCCCTAAATTTCTAAGCCAACCTGCTCCCACAAACAAAATTTAACCCATTTTCAGCCATGCAGCATTAATATAAGGGACAAAACTTCTTCAAAAACAGCTTTAAAAATCTAAATTTGAAACCTGATTTGGGTATGTAGGTTCATTTCCTCTAATAAAGGAGTTCAGATCACATGTGGCTGCTTATTTTAGCAGATATTGGCACAAATAAATCTGGCTGTTCCACTGTTGAGAATAAGGCGGCTGCAACAATTGATTGCAGCTGCAGGAGAAGGCATGGAGAATGTTATGGATGTGTTTCTACAAAATTCTTGTTGTTGTCATTAGAAGTAATAAATTTTCAGTGAATCCAGACAGGCTGGAATAATTGAAGTAAATGGAAATTAAAATCAGAGGAAGGTGTATAATGGACAGCTAATTCGATATCGCCCAAAGTCAAAATTAACCCCCCACTGAGTTTCTTTCTGCTTTAGTCAGGCTGCCATGGGAACACTGAGTAAAAAGCTTCTTCAGTGCAAGGTGAGGATCAATGGATGCATCAGCCTTGTGCTTCTTTTTGAGAGAGTTAGGGAGCCTGGTCAGACAAATCGTATATGGCAACAACTAGACTTGAAGAAAGAAAGGAAAATCAGTAAGATTAATTTAACTCATGTGATGTAGCTCACAGGCAATCTGGAATCCAGGAGAGCATTGTGATGTCCAGCTGTTAATTGGGCCTGTTCCAGTTTAAAACGCTGTTTATGTATTCCTTGTATTCCTTGTGAGAACCCAGATAATGAAATTCCATTTCAACTGGTCCAGCCAATCAGCCATCAGTACGTTTCAGGTTCCAAAAATAATGAAAGGCTTGTTTTCTCTATTTTGTTTTTCTTTAAAAAGATTGTTTTGAATCTGTAACAAAATCTGACATCTGGAGTGTAGTACCTTATAAACAGAAAATAGATTTAGTATTCATCTAGTGGTAAAAATTTCACAACATAGTTCTGAGTAAAATGTTTTCTGATATTTTACAATTATGGGTTGAATTGTTGGGCAGAATCTTCCGGTCCTGCCAGCAGCAGGAAGCATGGCGCGCGGGGAAATTAATTTGGCGAGGCCAAAAATCAGGGTCCCAACATTGGGAATGAATTCTGTTCTTGGGACTTTAAATGCAGGTCAAGCTTCCCAACAAACAATGTCAGGAAACCCTTTTGCATGTATTAATGTGTCATGCATGCTCATTAAAAGACTACCTTGCCAGAATTAAATTCCCCTCTAAATTAAGTTCCATGCCAGCGAGAAATTAGAAATGGCCACATTTAAGACTATACATACGTGGTATGCACCTGGTGAACTTGACTTCTTCCACAGCTTTGAGGTAAGTAGATGTTGCTTTCACCTTCTTGGAGATCACTCACAACTTGACTCATATCGGGTAGCACGAGCTGTGCCAAGGCTGGACACAGGAGGCAGGTGAAGGAGGGGCAGGTGTGGTAGGGTGGGTAGAGGCTGGAAACGGGGCAGGCGAAGAGGGGAAAGGGAGGAGGCTGGGAGGGTACCTTTTAAATATGACACCCGAACTTGCGATCAGCGAGAGTCGCCACGAAATTCGCTGTGCTGTGCAAGGATATATGAGTAATGAGCTGAACAGTGCAAGATCACAAGTGGTCAGCCATCCCGCCGCCAGCGGAAAACACTCCAACTTCCACTTCTGCCACCGAACTTAGGCTTGTGTACGGAATATTCCACCTGTTATCAGTATTGATGAACAGATCAATGACAATAGCTATAAAACATTCTTAAAGCTCATTCTGCCCATTGATTGGATTAGATGAAGCAATAATAATTAAAACTCCGTACAACAAATCACCTGCTAGGGATATCAGGTTAGTATAATAGGGAGGATTAGAAAAAGGTTCAGTATTGGTGATGATGTGCCCTGCACCCAATGTAACAGTGGAGATGTTTTATTTGTTGTGGACAGCAGGGCAGCGAGTCTTGAGTTCTTTCTAGATTAGGTGCAGTGTAAGTCAACACTAAAGCTGATCTTGACATCCTTTGCTTATACCCTCATAGCAGGTGCAAAATATTCCTGCTCTTACAGAAGCAGTTTACTTAGGTGTGCAAAATGCAGCAATTTCTTTATGACAGAATCAGATGGAACCAAGGAAAACTGGCACCAAGTGGCTCACATGGGATTCCCCACAAAAATATTAAATTTCATTTACCTTCCATAAGGGAATTTGAACCCAGGTCTGCACATCAATGGCACTACAGAATCCCACATATTATAGGCAGTAGTAATAGGATTAGAAGGATCTGATTTCAAATAAATTTTGCAGAGGCTAGTTTGCACTGTAAGGCTTTCAATATTTGGCCGTATCTAGTATACCATAGTGGGTATGTTACTGTATTACTGATCCAAAGGTCTGGACTAATAATCCGGAGACACAAATTCTAATCCCATCACAGCAGCTCAGGTGAGGGCAGATTAAATTAGATAATTAACTAAACCTGGAATAGAAAGTTAGTATCACCATGTTGGGTGGCGCTACCACTGTACTAAACGGGATAGATTTAGATCAGATCTAAGACCATAAAACCATAAAACATAGGAGCGGAAGTAGGCCTTTCGAACCCTCACCGAGTTTGCTCCACCATTCAGTGAGATCATGGCTGATCTGATAATCCTCAACTCCACTTTCCTGCCTTTTACCCATAACCCTTGATTCACTTACTGATTAAAAATCTGTCCATCTCAGCCCTGAATATACTTAACTACCCAGCCCCTACAGCCCTCTGTGGTAAAGAATTCCACAGATTCACTGCCCTCTGAGAGAAGAAATTCCTCCTCACCTCTGTCTTAAATGGGCGACCCCTTACTCTGAGATTATGCCCTCTGGTCCTAGACTCTCCTACAAGGGGAAACAAACTCTCAGCATCTACTCTGTCAAGCCCCCTAAGAATCTTATATGTTTCAATAAGGTCGCCTCTCATTCTTCGAAACTCTAATGAGTTCAGGTCCAACCTACTCAACAGCTCCTCAGAAGAAAATCCTTCCATACCCAGGATCAAACTAGTGAACCTTCTCTGGACTGCCTCCAGTATATCTCCCCTTAGATAAGGGCAACAAAACTGTTCACAGTATTCTAGGTGTGGTCTAACTATAGTTTTAACAAGACTTCCCTATTTTTATACTCCATTCCCTCTGAAATAAAGGCCAACATTCCATTTGCCTTCCCTATTACCTGAACTTGTATGCTAGCTTTTGTGATTCATGCATGAGGACCCCCAAATCCTTGTGTGCCGCAGCTGTCTGCAGTCTTTCTCCATTTAAATAATATTCAGCTCCCCTATTCTTCCTGTCAAAGTGCATAACGTCATATTTTCCCACATTATATTCCATTTGCCAAGTTATTGGCCACTGACTTAACCTGTCTATATCCCTCTGTGGACTCTTTGTGTCATCCTCACCACTTACATTCCCATCTATTTTTGTGTCTTACATAAACTTGGCCATAGTACATTCACTCCCCTCATCCAAGTTATCAATATATATTGTAAATAATTGTGGCCCCAGCACCGATCCCTGTGGCACTCCACTAAATACAATAATATCTCTACCAAAATATCTCTACCAATACTGGACAAAAAGGACTAGGGAAACTAATGGGGCAGTTACAGGTTGTCAGCCTGAAAATGCTCCTCCTTATCCCAGCTCTCTGTCTTCTATTAGTTAGCCAAACCTCTATCCATGCTAATATACTACCCTCAACACCATGGGCTCTTATCTTATTAAGTAGCCTTATGTGCAGTACCTTATTGAATGCCTTTTGGAAATCCAAATATTTTACATCTACTGGGTCCCCTTTATCGATCCTGTTTATTGCCTCCTCAAATAATTCTAATAAATTTGTCAGGCATGATTTCCCCTTCGTGAAGCCATGCTGCCTCTGCTTGATTATATTATGTATTTCTAAATGCTCTGCTATTAAATCCTTTATAATAGACTCTAAAGTTTTCCAATGACAGATTTTAAGCTAACTGGCTTATAGTTACCTGTTTTTGTCTCCCACCTTTTTTGAATAAGAGTATTACATTGGTTGTATTCCAATCCTCTGGGACTTTCCAGAGTCTAAGGATTCTTGGAAGATTACTCCCAGTGCATCCACTAACTCTGTAGCTACTTCCTTTAATATCTTAGGATACAACCCATCAGGTCCAGGGGACTTATCAGGCTTTAGTCCCATTAGTTTCCCTAGTACTTTTTGTCCAGTATTGGTAGAGATATTTTGGTAGAGATATTATGTTATTTATTTCCTCCCCTGCCACCTTTCGCCCCTCGATTATTTAATATTTTTGAAATGCTATTAGTGTCTTCTATCGTGAAGACTGATGCAAAGTATTTATTCAACTCCTCTGCTATTTCCTGGTTCCACATTATTATTTCCCCAGCTTCATTCTCTAAGGGGCCTATATTCAATTTTTGCCTCTCTCTTCCTTTTTATATATTTAAAAGAAGCTCTTGTCAATTTTTATATTACTTGCTAGTTTACTCTCAAAGTTTATTTTCTCCCTCGTTATTATTTTTTTGATCTTCTTTTGTTGGTTTTTAAAACTTTCCCAATCCTCCGCGATTGATAGAAAAAAACATAGTGTGACAAAGATTAGTGGTAAACTAATCTTTGTCACACTATGTTTTTTTCTATCAATTTGATACTATCCTTAACTTCCTTGGTTAGCCATGGTTGGTTTATCCCCTTCTTGGAATCCTTTATCCTTACTGGGTTATATCTTTGTTGTGAGTCATGAACTATTTATCCTTTTTCCTTACTGGGATATATCTTTGTTGTGAGTCATGATCTATTTTCTTAAACGTCTGCCATTGTTCATCAATCATCTTTTCTGTTAAACTCCTTTCCCAGTCCAATCCAGGCAACTCTACCCTCATTCCTTTGTAATTATCCTTATTTAAGTTTAACACAGTTGTTTCCGACCCAGGTTTCTCTCATTTAAACTGAATTCTAAATTCTATCATGTTATGGTCACTGTTTCCTAGGAGATCTTTTACTCTGAGATCATTGATTTAACCTGCTTTATTACACATTACCAGATCCAAAATAGCCTGATCCCTGGTTGGATCCATAACATTTTGTTCTAGGAAACTGTCCTGAATATATTCTATAAATTCTTCAGGGAGGGGGGCAGCGAACAGATGGTAAGTTGAAAGAATTAGTAAAGTATTAAGAGTTAGTAAGAGAATTTTTGGGCCAGTAAATTCCACTGATTTATTCATTCTGCTGCAGCGCATTTTGTAGAATTATTGAAGGAAAATTGATCCCAAGGACATTCAACACTTTAAAAACATAACGGCCATTCTATGGAGTTTGAGAGAAGTTTTGGATTTCTAGCCCAGATCTCCAAATAATAATGCCAAGTTTCTTGTGAGATTATCTCATTGAACATTATAAACTGTGCACACTTCCACATATTACCTCTCTCCAATTCACTTCCCTATGCATTGTGGGAGACAATTTACTTTAAAAATGGTGAACAGGTTTATTAATTCACAATTCATAGATTTTAATCTAAACAAAAAACTGAAGGTGGAATAAATGCCACCACATTCCCAAAAACTACCACAACACTCATTCCCCCTCCTGGGATTTCCATTCTCTCTTCGTCACAATTCTTTTTTCCCAAGCTCCTGGGTGTAGGTTTCCCTTTCAATATTCACTTAATTTACAAGGATACTGGGGAGGGTGCCGAATCATCCTCCGGGCTCAGGAAATCCTTACCTATACACTTTCGCAGTTCACAAACTGTACATTTGATCCATGTGTGACTTTATGTGCCATTTTTGTCTTTTCACACTAGTGTCAGGTTCACAGTGTGGTTTCCGAGCTGCGCTGGAATCTGTGAGAAGTGTGGGGGCAGGCCCACCTTGGTTCACCAATACAGAGTCCCAGCTTCCAACAGTGTTAAAGGCCCCATAAATCTCATCCCTCACCCTCCAACCATGCCTCTGGCCAGCCCATGGCCCCTCAGATCACCCATGTCACCTCTATGCCTCCAAGTATACCACTCACGCGGTATGCACAATGTACAGTCCTCAGCTTCCATGCATTATCAATGGGCAATATCTTACATTCCTTAGGAGGAGAAAGCTCTCACCATCTAATAAAAGTCTTCCTATCATTGAAAAAATGCATTCTTGCATATGATTAAAAACCTTGCAATATTTGTAATGCTTTGAGGTTGTGTCAACAAACTGTTATTATAAATTCTTGATACTGTCATTCATTCTCAGACAAATGGAACATCTACTGTGCTGAAACCCATTAGCATGTGAAACTCAGCCAAGCATTGATGATAGCCACAACTGTCCAGGCATAGACTGGGAAAGAAAGAACAGAAGATGTTCATTTCAGTTTCAAAGCAGAATGCCTGTCAATCAATGTAAGAAATAGATATTTTTCAAGTTTCAAAACCAGAATGAAAGGGAGTAGGTTTTTTTTTTGTCTGCGTTTGCCAATGCCGTGCATGCTCAGTTGTATGTTTGGCCGCCATCTTTATAGGGGTCAATGTGCAGCAGGAAACGTGCATGGCTGCCACCTTTATAAGGGGCAATGTGCGGCATGAACCCAGTTTATTTACTTCCAAGAGCTATGTACTATGCATCAAAATAAAGTAGCTGTCAGCACTTTGCAAAGTCATATTCAGTTCTGCAAAACTATTAATTCATTGATCATTCTTAAACTGAAGAGATTTGGGAACGTGACAGAATATATGATCGTTTTAAGGCAGGATTCTGCCCCTTCACTAAACCGCTAGAATGAGCAAGCTCAGTACAACATTGCAACAGTTTTCTTTCCTATCTTGTCTGAATCTTTCATATCGCTGAATATTTAACAACATACGTTCACCATGCTTATAAATTGCGAGACGACAGAAACCATTAAAGCGAGTTGAAGCATCAGTATTCAATAAAGATTCTGGATTGTCCCCGCCACTCCTCATAAAATACTGTTACACTTTCTCCAAGTATCAATAAAATGCTTGTGAGCTAGATATTCCAAGCAACCTGCCGACTAACTGATGTATGGGATCCATGGAATCCACAAACAAAGAGCCTTTTGTAATAATCAAGTAAGGAAGCAAAATGAGTTGGTGGTCTGTTGGGTAAACTGATGTGTGCACATCATTGGATTTCTGCACATGTGCAGACCAGTGCGCACAGGCAGAAAGATATCGGCAGCCATCTTGCACAGCCGTATTGCGTTGGCATGAGACGCAGGGCATTTGTTTTTTAAGTGTCAAACCGGTTTTTTTTAAATTAGCCAGAGCCATTTAAATCACAGTATAAAAGATGACAGCACAGGCTAGCAGGACATTTTTGATTGCAATATGATGCTTTCTCCATTAAAAAGCATCATAATGCATGTGAACAAATGCACAAGGCTAGTCAATGTAGGGTCAACTTACCTTTAAAGGACAGATCCCTATGATAAATCACTGCATCAAAAACACATCAATACAGCACTTAATATTGACATTTGGAGATGTGAAAACATTTCACACTTGCCTCTCACAAAGTTCCAGACTCCTCACCTTTCCATTTGCTCACGAACTCTCAAACATGGCATCCTTTTAATGTGCTTCCAAAACCCTGCACCACACAAAAATGGTGCATGGAAAGTAATCCTAATTTCAGCCCCCATTTAAAATGTGGACTGGATATGCGCTTTGCACACTAGGTATTCCCAACCCGGGAAAAGGCCAGAGGAAAATTGCACAGGACTAGGAATGCAGAGGAAAATCAGACTTCCTCCAAAAAAACAAAGGGCAGAATTTACGCAACCCAATCGGACACGGAATCGCGTGAGATGACGTCAGGTGAGCATCCCAACATCATCCTAAGCTTGCATGATATTTCAGTCAGCAGGCATGCATGCACCCGCCAACAATTAAGAAGACAATTAAAGTTGTTAAAGCTCCAATTGTCCCCGATTTTTCATGGTCCATCCCATCTTACGGTTGGCGGACGGGTGAATCTGCACTTTGCATTTTTGATGAAACCTCATCCAAGGGCAGGAATGAGGTTTCTGTTATTAAATTTATAAAAATAAAAATGAATGGAGAGAGTTTTCATCATGTATATGTTCAGGTAGCTGACTGATTGTGATGCGTGGACATATTTTTCTGGATTTTAAAATCTATGGGCAGAATTTTGACATCGGCATGCAGGGACGGGCAGGGTAAGAGGGGTCAGTGGGCTCACGAATGCAAGTTGTTAGTCATTTACTTTAGAAACTTACTGCTACTTGCTTGTGTGAAGAGGAGAACTCCAAATCTCTTCAGAGCTGTTTTTACAGGAATAACAAGCTTCAGGTCAGGACTCTGGAGGAAACGTCATTCTTGGCATCTTGCAGGTTTCAGACAGCCTTCCCTTAGCCTGGGAATGGAGGTGGCGCTCTCCACTGGAGGTACCACCTCTGAGGAGGAAGAGAGGGCCAGAAGGGGGAGGAGGCCAGGAGTGCACATTCAGCCTCCAGGGGAGCCACCTTTGGGAGGAGAGGCGCAGGCACAAAGGGTGCAGGGCCAGCAGGAAGTGCAAGGCAGAAGGGGCAGCAGAAGATGCCATTATCCTGCTTCCAGGGTTTACAGGCAGCGATGCAGCTACCTCAACATGTCTGAGGTGCAGTGCCGAAGGAGGGTCCATCTCTCAAGGGAGACAATGACCTCCATCTGTCAGATGATTGGCCCTGAGATCAGCTTCAACTGTGTGGGTGGACACCCCATGCCAGTGGTGTTGAAGGTCACGACTGCCCTCAACTTCTATGCCTCTGGCTCTTTCCAGGGGTCGGTGAGTGATCTTTGTGGAGTCTCCCAGTCAGCTGTGCACTGTTGTGTCAAGTTGGTGACAGGTGCTCTGTTCAGGTGTGCATTGACTTTCATCCATTACCGCTTGGATGAGGCCAGCCAGGCGGAGTGAGCCAGAGGCTTTGCGGCCATTGCTGGCTTCCCCTGCGTCAATGGTGCAATAGACTGTACACATGTGGCCATCAAGGCACCAGCAGGTGAGCCTGGTGCCTTCATCAACAGGAAGGGCTTCCACTCCATGAACGTGCAGATAGTGTGTGATCACAGGATGCAGATTCTACAAGTCTGTGCCAGGTACCCTGGCAACTCCCACAACACTTACATCCTGAGACACTCCCAGGTGCCGAGGGTCTTCAGTGCTCCAGCCCGGATTGATGGATGGCTGCTGGGTGACAAGGGCTATCCCTCAAAATGTGGCTCATAACGCCATCCAAGAACAGAAGCTGAGCAGCGGCACAACGGGAGCAATGCCCCCACAAAGGTCATGGTAGAGAGAACCATTGGTCTTCTCAAGATGCGCTTCTGATGCCTGGACCATTCAGGGAGCGCACTGCAATACCCCCTAGATCGTGTGCCACTGATAGTGGGTGTATGCTGCACTCTCCACAACCTGGGGCTGGAAAGTGGGGATGCAGTGGAGGAAGAAGATGTAGATGCAGATGCTCTGGTTGTACACAATGAGTCCAGTAGTGAGTCTGAGGACGAGCACGCTCAGGAGAACGCTGAGGGGATAGACGCTGACCTGGGCAACCTCCAGGGAGGCAGGGACACCCGGGAGGCTTTGATCCAACAATCCTTTAGCTAACCCACCACAGATGGACCTCCAACACATGCCAGGGCTGCAGGCTCAATACTCAATACCTGAGAGCAACATTTGCTTGGTTAGGAACTTTAACTATGTGCCTTGTCAATAAAGCTCAATGACAAACAAGTCACTCATAACATCATGGGTTCCTGTGCACCTGGGGGAGAATTTTCTCTCCGTCGGGAGGGTTGGACCAGAACAGGCATGGGTGGGCGCGGAGCTGATCGCCATCCGTTATTGGCTGTGCGCTGCCATTTTACGTGGGTGGGCCAATTAAAGCCCTGACTAGCGTGACGTGCACCCGGAAGCACTGAGCACACCCGGTGTGGGCGGGGGGAGTAGACTGAGTCGGGGCCTGCGCTCAGTCTCCCTGAGGCACAGAGCTGTCTCAGGGAAATTAGTTTGATTTTTAAAAATGTTAATAAAGAAAAAGAAATTTTTAAGACATGTCCCCTCATGTGAGGGTGTCACATGAGCTGGGGCATGTCAATGAATTTTAGAAACCTTCATGAAACCTCATCCCGCCCATGGATGAGGTTTCATGATAAATGCAAAGGTCGCCTGGGCTCTTCGCCAGCTCAGTTAATTATTTTAATTGGACTTTAAATGGCATTAATAGGCTTCTGACAGTTCGGCGCGCAGCCGACTCCACTGCGTGCCTGCCGAACTGAGGATCTGAATAATGCGTGGTGACATCGGGACGCACGCCCAATGTCACCAAGCGTTATTTTATGCATCGGCAAGCGAGGCCCACCCCTGCTCACTGACCCAAAGATTCTGGCCTTGCAGAAGTAATGAAGCACCCTGAGTCTTGTTCAGAACTAAAACATTTAATGATTTCATACAACAAAACAGAAATGAAAGTGCATGCAGAGGTATTGAGCTGCACACCGACTAATAAGCAATTAATACGGGGGCAACAGAAAACTACCAGTGATAAGCCCCTGGTGTGCTTAAGGTGCCTTAGGCTTAAGTTTTCGGGTGCTATGTCTAGATGCTCCCACGTCGTTGGCACTGGCATTGGAGGCAGCCTGCTCACTGTGCTGTCCTGTTGGCCTTGATGACCTTAGCGGGCATCCTCTGGCCCGTGGAGCCTGTGATGGCCCCGCCTGGGAGGGAGCGGCCACTGCCACAGCTGGCATGTCTCCAGTCGCTGCAGCCTCATTGGATGCCATGGTCACTGACAGAGGGGTGGAGGAGCTGCTGCCCTCATCCGGTGTGCTCTGTGAGGAGCCTGCAGAGATAACAGGCAGCTCGTGCGCCAACGTAAGGTCACTTTGGACCTCCCTGCTCACATTTGATGGGCACCGAGCTGGAACACTGGGTGCCCAATCCACCTTCCATGCTGACACTGACCAGCTGAGGTCAATGCCGCTGTGAGGGCTTGCAGGTCCAAGTACATCCCCAGGAAGCCCTGATTGTTCTCCTGGAGCAGCCTCTCCACGAGAGTTGCCCTCTCTCCATGGTGGAAGCATTGCGCTTGGCCATGAGGGTCAATGCATTGCTGATGTCCACATGGACTCCTCCATCACAGAGGCCATGGTACGCATTGCCTCATGTATCTTCGCCAGATCCTCCTGTGGACCCTGCTGGACCTCCAGCATCTGCTGCCTCAGGGACAACTCCAGAGGCCCATCATCAGCCACCGACTGAGCATGTTCCTGGTCCCCAGCAGTCCTCTGACTGCCGGCACCCTGGGCACTCTCTGTCTCCGCCTGCACCTCAAACGAGTGTGAAGAGCCCTCACCGCTGCGCCCCAGAACACTAGCCGACGACGATCTTATCTCCACCGAGGTGCTGGTACCTGCCTGGCTGAGATGGTGAGATGCTGGTGCATGTTTATCTCCAGGGCCCTCAGGGGTACACTGCCTCCTGAGTCTGGGCATGCTCTAGTGAGGCTGAAAGGAAGAACAAGGACATTTGGTTAGTTGAAGTTGTAACTCTGTTAATGTGCATGCCTGGCCCCCCGATCAGGGTGCGCTCCTCCTTCCAGAATCAATGGGAAACCCATGTTGGATACTGAATTCAATAAACAGTCAACGTACAGCCAATATACAGTGGAATGTTTGCACTGACAGACATTGTGGCCTCAGTGCACGGTACTCTTACTTCCCACTGACACCCCTACCTCACCGCTGCTGGTAGACCTGGGCACATGTTACCTCTCCAGCATAAGAGCCTCCTGCTCGTATCTGGTCAGTATGAGTAGGTGAGGCTGCCCTCCACCAGTCTGCATCTGTTCGGCATTATTGTGTGCAGTTTCCTCCAGAAAGGAGAGAGGAACATTGATTAGCCCACCCTGTACCTGGATTGCCATTGCAGCCCTTCCACCCCCACCTGAGTGAAACATTGCAGGGCTCATCCAATTCGTGACCCTGGAGCCATCGTACACTCACTCCAAGCAGCTGGGCTGACCCCCTTGCCCAGATACTGCCTCCATCACATTTGCCACTCACACTTCATGACCTTCCAAAGCAAGGAAGCACTACCACCTAGAAGGAGAAGGGCAGCAGATGGATGCTGCCCTGCAACCTGAAATTTCTCCTCCAAGTCACTCATCATCCTGACATTGAAATGTTTTGGTGTTCCAGCACTGCACCTAGCTACAGATCCTGGAGGTTGCCCTCAAAACAGTACTGTGAGTGTAAGAGGACCACATGCAGTGGATACAGAAGGCAGCTCAGCACCACCCTCTCAGGGTAACGAGGCATGGGCAATAAATGCTGGCCCATCCAGCGAAGGCCACATGCCATGAATGAACCAACGCAGTAACTAAATTCCAAGTTTGGGGAGGTGCTGGGGGGGGTGACCAACCTGACTGCTGTGCTAAGTGACCCATGCCAACACGGTACGCGCCCTTCCCGACTGCAAGGGGTTGTTGAACCGTTTGCGGCACTGAACCCAGGTGTATCGCACCACATCATGGGAGCTCACCCCGTCTGCCACCTCCTCCCAGGCATGTTTCGTCATGTGGGGGGGCGTCCTCCTCCTGTACCTTGGCATTATGACTTCATGCCGTGCTGCCACCTCCTGAAGGAGGGCAGCGAGACACTCATCTGAAAATCTCAGGGCACATTGCCCCGCCGACCTGCCTGGCCTGCACTCTGAGAGCGTTCTCAGCAATCCTTCTGTGTGCCATCGTTGGCAGCTTTTGGAAGGCTGCCTGTGCCGTTTTTAAACAGGCCGCCAGGTCACCACTGGACCCAGTGGTCACTGGACTCCCGCTGCCACCCACCCCTTCCCGCTGTTCTCAGGAGCTGCGATCCATGGTGGGCGGGTTTGATTGGCCCGCCCATGCAAAATGGCAGTGTGGAGCCGATTGCCACCCACGATCGCCTCTGCACCCACCCACGCCCACTCCCGCACAGCCCGCCCAACATGCTGAAAATTCTCCCCTTTATTTAATTGGCAGCTCTCTGCCTTCAAGGAGCTTTCATTCTTCACTCCTCCACGCCCGCGCTTATGTCAGCATTCGCCCTCCTCCTGCCCCCAACCCTGGCAGTGCTGAGCATTTTGGCACTCGCTTCACACTGGCTGGCCATTAATTGGCTAGCCTGCGTGAAATTGCAGTCGGGGGGCTTATCTCGGGTGACATTCCGTTCCCCGGCTGCTCCCGGGCCCGCTGATTGCACCCGCACGCTGACCTAAAAATTCTGCCACAAGTGTGGCCATTTCCACACCAAAACGCACCTCTGTACCCTGACAAAAACTCGGCCCATGTCTCTTCACATTGCACCCTCCAGTTCACAAGAAACAACCTCTCTCCAAATTTAGTTTGTGTGTGTGTGTGTGTGTGTGCACGCGCGAGTGCATGATTGGGAGAGAGAGTGGAGTAGTGCACGCGCAAGTGGAGGGTGGGAGTGGGAGGGTGAGTGAGTGTGGGAGTGGAGTGTGTGTGGAGTGAGTCCGAGTCTGCCTTACTCCTAGTCTCAGGTTTCTCACTCACTGTCACCACCGCACACCAGCGCATACTCATGCCCACTCACCCAGTGGGTGAGGTGAGTGAGTGAGCACCCTGAGACTGGGAGTGAACCAGACACACACTCTGAGCCTCTCACACTCCAGTAATTTTTATTAATTACTCTTTAAAATATTACTTAGTGCTTTCACATTGCTTTATTTTTGTTCAGCAAGTTGTTTCTTTTCTTAATACCACAACGTTTTTTTTGAAATTCTGTTTAATTGTGCCAACCCTTACCTTTCCAAAATTTGTTCATTGACCCCTTGAGTGAGAAAAAAATGGAAATGTAGCCACCCCACCACACCCCACAATGCAAAAAGCTTTAACAAGCCTGAGATACAGGATGCACTGCAGCAACTCACCAAGGCTCCTTCAGCAGCATCTTCCAAACACACAACCTCTACCCACCTAGAAAAATAAGGGCCATAGATGCATGGGAACTCCACTAACTGCAAGTTCCCTCCAAGCCTCACACCATCCTGATTTGGAACTACATTTCCATTTCTTCAATGCTGCTGGGTCAAAATCCTGGAACTCCCTTCCTAACAGGGCTGCATGTGTACTGAAATCACATGGAATGCCACGGTTCAAGAAGGTGGCTCACCACCACCTTCTCCAGGGCAATTAGGGATCGGCAATAAATGCTGGCCTAGCCAGTGACACAAACATCCATTGAAAGAAGAAATTAAAAAATAATCAGCAATGGTGACCATAAAACTACCAGATTGTCATTAAAACTTATCTGGTTCATTTAAGTTCTTGGAAGGAAATCTGCCACCTTTATCTGGGCTGGTCCATATGTGACTCCATATGTGTTTGGTTCTTATCTGCCTTACGAAATGACCCAGCAAGCCAGTCAGTTGTTAATAAGGCATTTCTCCACCACCCTCTCCAGGGCAATTAAGGATGGGTAACAAATTCTGACCTTGCCAGATTCCATGAATGAATTTAAAAATATTTTATCACATATCATTTGATTTGTGATCATGTTTATTATATTTGCTACAATTGGAACCAAAATGTATTATTATGGAAGGCGAAAATATTGGAGGCAGTGACAGATCCTCCTCCCCAACGGTTAGCTCAGAGCAGCATTGGAAGAGTCATTAGGAGCAGCAGAGTAGCTTTGGGTGTAGCTCACCGATCTGCTCTCTGATAGGTGCACCAGAGAGCCAGGTAAAAAGAACTACTTAAAGGAGAGGATTTGAGGAACAATGAACTATTATCCTTTATGAACTTGAGAGAATACTACCTTTCAATTTGGAGCCAAGCATGAAGTATTGACACCCAAAGGGAGTGCCAAAGCTCCTTAAACTCTTTACAATATGATTTTTTTCAGTTTATTATGCCAATTTCCTATTTCCAACCTTCTTGTATGGATCTAAATTGCATCTTATAAAAATTCCCCAAGTGTATAAGAGGAGCTGTAATGTAAACAAACATGACAGATAGAGAAATAAGAAGGAAAATGTCAGCAGCGTTGCATTCTAATCTAATTCACAGCTGCTGAACAGTGACAAGCCAAGTCCCAGCACAAAGTGAAAGCTTTACAGAACAGATAACTGACACTCATGAAGGAACAGCTGTACTGCAGCTTCACTGGATCACTGTAACAAATAGGCATTTCACTGCAATGATTACCGTGAACATACTGAAATCCTTAATGTGCAGTAAATGCTGCAACACAAATACATCCAACATTTGTTATGAGAAAATAAAGCATCTAAACTGCAACTTCCACAAATTGTACTTTGAGAGCAGGAACATATGAACAAGGGACAGGAGTAGGCCAATCAGCCCCTCAAGCCTGCTCCGTAATTTAATAAGATCATGGCTGATCTAATAGTAACCTGAAATCTGCATCCCACCTACCACCGATAACCTATCACCCTCTTGCTTACCAAGAATCTATCCATCTCTACTGTAGGATCAGAATCCCCTCCAACTGGGAAATTTATGGAACATAATTTGAAATCCACAGGTATATTTTGACCTCATGATTAGAACTATAAATTTCAAAAAGATAAGCTGTAATCAGCAGTACAGTGCTGTGCAGCAAGGGGTTAATTCAGACATTTAGCAAAAACACAGTGACTCATCAAAAGGGTTTGGACATTGACTAACACGATCAAGAAATCTGATTACCCAATACAATGCACAAAGGACATATCATCAATACAATACACTCAAGGAATTCTTCAACCACTACAGACAAAAGTACTGGAAATAGGGTCATTCAAACCCTTATTGACTTTGGAGCCAGATGCTGTTACTGTGCTGCTACTGTGTCACCTCAAATAGCAGGAGAATTGCTCCTACAATGAAAACTGATAATATTCATCTGGATACATCTTCCATGGAAAACCCTGTATTATTTCAACCAGCAAGAGCTGATAACATTTGTCTGGACTTTGCGTGGAATCAACTAAATGGACATTGGAACAACAGGAAGTATGTTTTGACATGAATGAATTAAATTGTTATAAAAGAAGAGCACATCTGAGTATCTGGGCTGCAGTTGGAAGAAGGGTCAAGTCTGGTCACCTTGACTCAGGCCTACAGTCAACAGCAGACAGACTAGCCGTGTTGGGGATTTTAAGTGTTTCAGTCATATCGTGGTGATACTGGCCTGAAGGTTCGGGCTGTAGTCGAAAGAAGGGTTGATTTTGGTCACCTTGAATCAGGCCTACAGTCAGCGTCTGATGGACCAGCCATGTTGGGGTTTGTAAGTTTTAACCAAATAATAGTGATATTGGTCTGAGGGTTTTGTGAAGGTTTGGGGCGAAAACTTGATGTTTTGCCAATACCTTTTAACCTGTTTCAGCCATATCTTGGTGATATTGGTTTGAGGGTCTTTTTCTTAAGGTTTCAGGACAGGACATGGCGTTTTGCCTGTGTTTTTGTAAGTTTTAACCGTGTCGTGGTGACTTGGTGTCAGGTACTGGGAATTGGTTGTTTTAAATTTTGGGATTTGTACTGTGGGGTTGTGGGTGATTCAATAAAGCAATTATAAATCATCAGAAGAAACTTGTCTCACTGGTCATTCTGTTCAAGCCATACACTTGTGAATCTGGTGTCACGAACTTGAGTGTGGGGAGGGTCTCTGATGGAAAAGGGGAACATTACATTGCCTTAAAAATATTCAAAGACTGTGCTTCCACCATCTTTTCAGGAAGAGAGTTCCAAAGACTCACAATCCTCTGAGTGAAAAAAATTCACCTCATCTCTGTTTTAAATGGACGACCTCATATTTTTAAACAGTGACCCCTAGTTCTAGATTCTTCCGCAAGAGTAAACATCCTCTCCACATCCATCCTGTCAAGACCGCTCAGGATTTTATGTGACAGCCACAATATATTTAACAACCCGATTTTATGAAAAACTCCAAAGACAAATATTTTTTCTGAGCCCTATTCGTGTAAAACCGTAAGATGTATTTAATGCCAAGATAAATGACTAGATAGTTCACATATGCTGAAATATTTCCTAACAACAATAATTCTTTAATTAACTTTACCTCTTAGTCTACAATTCCCAAGAGTAATAAGTTAATTATGTGACGATCAACTGGCCAATCCATTTATTTGTAATAAGCATTGTGTTTCTTTTTAAAAGATTTTTTTTAAACAAGGGGAGAATATCTGAACATATCCCAGTCAACAATATTTGTCGTGGATGAGCATGGAAAGCAAACAAGTAGGGATAAGTTAGGAGAAGAGCTCAAGTTAGTGGGACTGTTTCCACTGTAGCCAAGGCAAGGAGCACAAGAAGAGAATTAATGGGCATCAGAATGGTGTGTTGAAATGGCAAACGATAGGAAGATCTGGGTTATGCTTGCGGACCAAGCAAAGTTGTTCCGCAAAGCGGCCATCCAGCTTACGTTTAGTCTCCTCAGTGTAGAGGAGACCGCATTGGGAGCAGCGTATACCATAGACAAAATTGAAGGAGGTGCAAGCGAAGTGCTGCTTCACCTGAAGGGAGTGTTTGATGCCTTGGACGGTGAGGAGGGAGGAGGTAAAGGGACAGATGTTACACCTTCTGTGATTGCATGAATAGTGTGTTGAAATGGCAAGCAACAGGAAGAGAATTAATAGAGGTTTTTAAAATTATGTAGGGTTTTGAAAAAGTGTTTGGGGAGTTTGTGATGAGGGGTCATTAATTAAAAATGCTTAGTAAAAATAGGGTTAAAGAGAAGTATGCATTGAGTTGTTAGATCATGGGTTGTTTTGCCACAGGGAGTAATTGAAGCAGGGGCTACTGCCTCTTTTAAGAGAACAGTGGCTAAATATTTGAATTAGTGAAAGATACAAGGCTGTAGGGAGAGTGGAGGAGAATGGTATGAGTTTTGATGTGCTCTAGTGAAGAGCCAGCATAAACACAATAGATTGGATATCTTCCTTCTGTGTTATAAACCTTATTACGATTGTGATAGAAAACAGTAACTTTTAAAAGGAAATTTGAATTCCCATTTATTAACACATTTTAAACAAAAACTTTTACTATCCAAGAGTTAAGCAAAACAAAGTACCACTAAACATTAAATTTTGTAAACATTTATACTTAAAACCTGAAAATCTCAACAGAACATTCCCCATTCTACTTTTATTTCCACCCAAGATCCACTTTACAGGATCTTGAGGATGCCTTCGCTTCTCCTGGAACTAAACCAACAGGTGACACAGCTTTCAAGCGTTCACTTTGATTCTCCTCAGTGTTCTCGCTATTCTCTGAGGTATTAGATTTCTTGGGGTCCTTTCACTGGCATCCAGCTAGCTGAACCCTCCAACTCTCCTTCAACACCTCACAACTGTGTACTCGCCAGCTTTGGGTCATCACTGCATTCTTGTTTAGTGACTTTAAATCAGAAGCACCCCTAATTTCTAATAGCTCTTGACTACTGGTTCCAGATGTCTTATAGCTCCTGACCCAGTCATCAACTGCCTGTCTCAAAGCTGCTCCCAGGCTGACTGCCCGTTTCTGTGAGAAATCACATAATTAAAAACCCAAAACCAAACAAAACCTCCCTGAAATCTATTCCTACGGCAACATTGCACACCTGGGATGTCTCAGATAAAAATTGAAACTAATTATCTCCAATCTCCAAATCTTCCCTTTGTTCTGGGAAACCATATGAATAATTTAAACCCTTTATTGAGACAACTGTAGACATCCTGTCTCCACCAAAAAATTCAGAGGGTGTTCACCCATCACTGATGGTTTTCCCACTTTCAACTCTGATCATATTAAACAAACATAGGCTAACCTTTAATATGCAATTACTTGAGGTTTGTTTACTATCTTCTCAAATCCGGTGCTTTAATTTGTCTTACAAGTAAAAAATTTCAATTCCAAAACAAAAAACAATACTACCACAACGCCCCCAAAAAAATTGTAAGCTTAGATATTTGCAACAGTGTCTATACTTCTGTGGAATAGTGAGGCCAAGTTTGGATTTGTGGCACAACCATGCAGCTGATCATCTCATTGGAATGGCCAGGACCAGGGAGTGGAACAAAAGCGATCAAATAATATGGCTTCCTCTCAAAATGGCTCAAATTCCTCCCACTCCAATCAGACTCCTCAAAAACATGAGAAAATGCCAGAAAGTAGGAAGGCACTGTGAGTCACTGCATGGTTCCAGTGGTTGCAGGGACATCTCCTGACTCTGCATTCGGAGGAATAAGGTCATGACCATCCTAACAGGACCACATTGAACACACCACATTGAATATTGGGTATCAAGCTTCTACCATATTTGCTCCCCCTGTTTCATGTTCATGAAACATTTACACAAAGCCCAAACTCACAAAGTAGGACATGCACACTGTATAGGATCATCAAGGTGAGGCACAAATAGATGGCCTACAGCATATTTGCAGTATAAACAGTAATAAATCCTGATCATTTTACTTATCCTTAATATGGACACTGTTGGATAGAGTCTTAGAAAGTTTGTGGTGCTGGGAGGGGGCTAAAAAGGAGAGAACTTTAGCTTGAGGGATGAGATACTCTTAGGACCTATGCCATTTGTTGTCTGATTTTGTTACCTGTAACACTATTGATTTCAGCTACCTCAATTTGCCAAGATTTTGTAAGTAACTTAATAAATTTACTTTTGTTCATACAAGATTTAACCAATTAAGGCAAAACAGGACTCTCTGGGTAGTAAATTATAGAGTTTATTAAAGGAAAAAGGTATACTTAACTCACGACAATGACTTCTACAACTTTATCCAGGTGATCATTCCACTGAAGCATAACCTTCTCAATACTGTGTCTTGGATATGATCACACTCACAGAAATGGACACACGGGTCTTGCCTCAAGAGTCTTCGTTACTCGGCTAGCAATGAAGTGTTACCGAACCCTGGCTTTTAACCCCGAATGGCTGTCACCCTACATCAAAGTTAGGCTTTTTCTAATTTAATAATTGGCTCTTGTTGTTGCTAGGTTAATTTGATTGGCTGTTAATCACATTAGCCATCTGGCCTTAATACCTCAAACAAGAATATGATGGAGTTGTTTCACACTGTTTTAAATCTGATTTTAAATAATTTCCGTATTTACTGGGCCAAACTCTACAAGGTCATGATGAGCCTTTCCCAGGGGCCTTTATCAGGGATTCAAAAGGCTTCATTGCTAGAATAGTTAATCTGAAACTGCACTTTCTCACACAAAGAGACTTACAATAATTGAACTTTACAAACTTTAAATGAAACCCCAGTCTTTTTAATGTGATTATTGATTCATTAATTATAACTCAATCAAGGGTCAATACTGTACAATCATCTGTTTCATGACTGATTACTACCTTAATACAGTAATTTGATAAAAACATGTGGTTAATGCAGAATATAAAATGGCTTCTTTAGCCATGTGTTAGTATCCAAATGGCTTCCTTGGCCTTGTTAATAAGTTATTACAGCAGATACAACATAAAAATGGTCAAGTTAAACTAAAATCTACTTACATATTGCAACCTCATAGGAGAAACAAAGTTGGTGAGTGGTAGGATCTCATACAAACCTCCCTTCCTGCACATCATCTGTCTCCATGTCATTTACCTCCTCCTCCTCTCAGCTTCCCTCTTCATGTACCTCCCCATCCTCTTGCTGCATACTTGCTTGTATTTGTATGATTATTATGCAGTGGACAGAAATTACTTGGAAATTTTGGCTACACTGTAGACCAGAACCCCAGCCTGAAGAGGTCTGAGTAGCAAAATTGTTGTGACAGCATCTCTGTAGTGCGCTTGGCAATAACTAGGTTGCTTGCATAGGCTACATCTTTATGCCCACTCTGCTGCAGTGTGGGGCTTTCTATTTGGGGTAATTTTCCATGCTTACAAAGGGTAGCCCACATCTCAAAGTAACCATCTACTCAATTTTTTGGAACCCTTGTCTTAATATAGGAATTGTACACTATGCTATGATTGCTCCCTGGATGACAGGCATTAACATGCAAGGTAAAGAACTCTGAGAGTTTCGTGAGTGAACCATTTTTAGTTTTCCATTCACACACATTGGCTGGAATTTTACCAACCCTTTGGGGATGGGCTAGGAGACAGGAAGGTTGGCAAAATGTTGCGGGATAGTGTCAAAGGTTGCCCGATGTTCTTCTGCCACCATGCCATTTTACCACTGGTGAGAAGGCTGGCAGATTGGCTGCCTGCCAGGAACCTTACTGAACCACTTAAGCGTCCAATGAATTAAGGGCCACCTCCTGCCTCCGCAGGCATTTTGACCACATAAGGGAGACCGGTCGCCAGATAGGGAGAGCACCCAGTGAAACCAGGCACTCTCCTTGAGGGTTCCCAGCAGCAGGGGAAGCTCTTTTTTTGACATCTCTTATTTGGACAACCCATGGCCCACAGACAGGTGCCCTGATTGTAATAGCAGCCCCCAGACCACTGACACTGCCTGGGCACCACACCCCACCCCCACCCCCTGCCTGCCCCCAGATTGCTGGGACCAGCCTGCATCCCTCAACTTCATTTAGCTCTCTTCAAGGGCGCCTGACCAGTGAGGTGCTCTCCCCCGGCAGCTGCGGCCTCAGCAGTGGTCCCCACTCATGGTGCCGCTGTTGAGGCTGCCAAGTTGCCGGCCCTCTGATTGGACCAGCAGCTCTTGGAAGTGATCTGCTATCCTTAATTAGGATGGCAGCCCCTTAATTGGCCATTGTTTTGTCTTGAGTTTAGGGTCCAGATGGCATTTCTTTAGGGTTTGCCTATTTCACTAAGAATGCTATTTTAGTCTGTAATTTGTAAAAATAATTCTTGTATTTACAGGTCTATGTACATCTCAGTACTAAACACAAGCTAGATTTCTGCTTCCCTCCAGATCTCGGTTACTTAATCATGTGACATTGCATCATAGTTACATCATAGTGACATCAGTAGTTACATCAGAAACTGACCAGAAACTGAATTGGATTAACCATGTAAATACTGTGGCTACAAGAGCAGGTCAGAGGCTAGGAATCCTGCAGCCAGTAACTCACCTTCTGACTCCCCAAAGCCTGTCCACCATCTACATAAGTCAGGAGTGTGATGGAATGCTCTCCCTTGCCTGGATGATGCAGCTCCAACAACACTCAAAAAGTTTGGCAGCATCAAGGACAAAGC
This sequence comes from Carcharodon carcharias, assembly GCF_017639515.1. NCBI lineage: Eukaryota > Metazoa > Chordata > Chondrichthyes > Lamniformes > Lamnidae > Carcharodon > Carcharodon carcharias. The sequence continues at coordinate 62,402,937 of NC_054486.1, forward strand.
AGCTCGCTTGATTGGCACCCCTTCCACAAACGTTCACTCCCTCCACCACCGACGAACAGTGGCAACAGTGTGTACTATCTACAAGATGCACTGCAAAAACTCACAAGGCTCCTTAGACAGCACCTTCCAAACCCAATACTGCTACCATCTGGAAGGACAAGGGCAGTAGATACATCGAACACCACCACCTGCCATTTCCCCTCCAAGCCACTCACCATCCCAACTTGGAAATATATCGCCATTCCTTCACTGTTGCTAAGTCAGAATCCTGGAACTCCCTCCCTAACAGCACTGTGAGTGTACCTAAGCCAAAGGGACTGCAGCAGTTCAAGAAGGCAGCTCATCACCATCTTCTCAAGTGCAATTAGGGCCGGGCAATAAATGCTGACCTAGGCAGCGACGCCCACATCCCGTAAATGTATTTTAAAAGTAGTTACATCAGTATGAGGTGTTCCTGATGTTAACCCTGTACTCTACAGTCATCACCAGGAATACGCTTTCCTGGGTCCCGTCACCCACTGAAGCGAGGTTGCCCCCCAACTTTCAGCCCCGGTGGCAGGTCTTCAGCTGTTGTGGAAAAATTCAGCCCTTAGATAAAACTGGCACTGTTGTAGTAATAAAGCTACTCAAACATCACACACCCAATATTTTAATGCTAATATTTACATGCATAATATTATTTTGACTGACAATCAAAAAATAGCTCACATTGCTCCCCACCACCTGCAGTTGTTCCTGCATTCTGTCATTGCCCACTCACTAGCTTTATTGTTTGGAGCTCGCTCCCACTATCTGCTTTGAAGATCTGTGCAAGTTTGGAGAAATTGGCTTTTCATTGGTTGGCAAATAACTCCAAACGCTTCTTTCTGCTTAGATTATTGATATGCTTGTACCATAAATATGACCAGAACAATCTTTGATTTATTTTTAAGAAGGCTTTTTGAGTAAGTGCACTCAGTACTAGCCCCTGGAGCTTGCTGCAGTGCTTGGATGCAGCACTTAAAGTGTTAAATGCCTGACATTGACTGCGTTGAGCTGAATAGTTGAAGAAATTTGTATCAATGGCTTCAAAACATCCATTAAACCCAATAATTATAAGTTAGCACAAATCACACGGTTCAAGATTAAGTCTCAAGAATTTCAAACAATTGATCCCATTCAATATCAGGCATAAAAATAAGAAATTTTATGCTAGACCTTCTGACTCTTGCTGCTTCAAAGTACAAACAGCTTTAATTTAGTAACATATTGCCATGGCAACAGGCACAACCCTGTTTCCAAACTTGTGTATAAAAAGCTCAGTATAATTCAATAAGACTTTAGTGTGATTCGTCTGACCAATGAAGGAGCCTTTCAACTAATGCAGCTACATCATATGTGACCCTGCTCAGATCCTGCTGATAGAGGGGACATTTCAGAGGCAAACATTATATCATCTGAATGTTGAAAGCTTTTATACACCAAATGGTTTCAGTACCATGCCAACAGAGAGCTTCCAGTAGAGAAATATAATATTTAATAAAGACAATTTATAACTTAATTATAATTTTAAACACTTCCACATCATGCATGATATCCATAGTATGCAAGTTATAAACATATGTGTTTATATATATTTTTAATCATTGTAGATAATACATTTAAAGACTCATTGTACATTATGGTGAACAGTATCACCTGGTTCTACGGTTTATTTGGACACTTTTTAAACTTACGTCTGACTGATCATTGCATGTGAATTTCCATGTACTGAGGTAATGAGACAGTCAAATAAAACTGATTTTTATTTTCAGAAAAACATTACAATGCTAAGAACAGCAGCAACATAACTGCTTTAGTCAGAAGTGCCTAAAGCATCAGCAGTGCAGAAAATATCGAACTTCCCTTTGTTCCAGAGCCAACTAGGAATTCTCACAAATCAGCACCAGGAGCTTCTTCTTCCTTCATTTAAAAGATTCAGTGTTGATTTAATGAGCACGTCTCTATTTCTTGCCATGTTTGCATGACAAGTGTTTCCTCTTCATTACCCCATCAGTCTCATTGCTTTTACTCCATTATGTTTTTAAATTATTTCACTTATAGTTCCTGATCCATGACTGCTCTGCACATCCCAGCCTGAATTCTACCCTTGGCTGGCGGGTGTGATCAGCAAGCCCATGACTGGTCGGGAAATGGGGTTGGCCCCCGGCTGCGATTTCACGCAGGCTGGCCAGTTAAGGCACCCCCCAACCCCCAGCATGAAACGTGTCCTCCCAATGATCGGGAAGGGCTGGGCAGGGGTGAGGGCCTGTCTGCTGTTGGTCCAATGGCGACCGGTTTAAAAACAGCACAGGCAGCTCCTTGAAGGCTGCCAGGGAAGAACATATTTGCAGCGTTCTGAACACCTGAGTTATGGCCTGGAGACGCCAGGTGGGAGGGCAGATTGGGTGGGCACTTGGCCCCCCCCACCCCCGGTTTCTGGATGAGTACCTCGCGGTCCTCCTGGAGGAGGTGGCTGTCAGGAGGGACACCCTTGTCCCTAGAAATGGAAGGAGGAGGCCATCGCACCTAACAAAACGAGCTTGGGAGGAGGTGGCAGTGCAGGTCAGCAGCCATGATGTTGTGTGGCACACACGGGCGCAGTGCCGCAAAAAGTTTAACAACCTGCTGCACTCAGGAAAGGGTGAGTACCATGTTGGCATGGATCAGCGAGTTGAAGTGTTAGGTCTGGCTGTTCCCCTGTGGAGCTCAGGGGTGTTAGAACCTGTGCGTCAATGACCCCGGAGCTGGCCAAGGGGATGAGCCCTGGCTGCTTGGCCCCAGTGCCTTGTGGTTTGAAGGCCATGACTCACATGTACCCAGCAAGGTGCTCCTCAGGTGGTGTTGGCCAGGCTGCAATGACGCTGCAGGTAGAGGGTGGACTAGCCCATGCTCTTCTGTCCTTTCAGGAGAAGACGACCCATAACAACATTGAAGGTCGTGGACAGGTGGAGGCCCCCCAAACCTCCTAATCCTAACCAGGTACAAGCAGGAAGCCTTGGGGCTAGAGAGGCACCACACACCTCGGTCAAACGACCGTGGAGAGGCTGGGGTATCAGACGAAGCTAAGGGTGCAGTGCATAGAGGTGAGAGTTTTGGACGGTGCAAACATTCTTGTGTAGTCCCTTCATCGATGGGAGCCTCAAACTAGAGTCCCCATTGATCATTGAAAGACAATGGCACCATGATGCAGATCTTCATTGTCTCACCAGGGTGCCAGACATGCACAGTGACAGTGTGATGACTTAAACTAATGACATGTTGTTGTTCTCTCTTGGATTCACCAGCACGCACTCGAACACAGGATCCCAAAGAGCCACCCCTGATGCCAAAGGAACGCCTGCTTCACGGGTCACACTCGGTCTCTGAACCAGGTACTAGCGCAGATACCAGCACCTCGGTTGGCGTCAGATCCTTGGCTTGAATGTCGGTGGACAGCAGTGTGGGCACCACACTCGCTTGAAAAGCAGGCAAAGGCAGAGTGTGCCAAGGGGGCCGGCAGTCAGGGGACTGCTGGAGACCAGGACAATGCTCAGTCGAAGACAGATGATGAGCCTCTGGAGCAGTCCATTAAGCTGTAGATACTGCATGTCCAGTGGGATGTGTGGGAGGATCTGGCAGAGATCCATGACAATCTGCATGCCATGACCTCTGTTGTGGAGGAGCATGGGCACTGTGTTGACCCTCATGGTCGAGTGCACTGCCCCCTCCAATTAGAGAGTGACAACTTTCATGGAGAGGCAGCTCCAGGGATCAGAATCAGGCTGCCTCCAATGCCGCTGCTGGATGGGGTGAGGGGGTCAGGGGCCCAAGGTGTAGCACTGGCAAACGTAAGTTTAATGCACCATGAACACAAGAGGGACTGTTCACGGATGATCTTCTATTGCATAATGTTTTGTTTATGTTTTCTGGTCTGGGAATGAAGACCAGAGAAGTTGATGTTAATTTTTTTGGATTGTCAAAATGAGATCAATTTTGTTTTTGTCGTAATGGCCTGAGTATGCTTCACCTTTTTGTTTTTCTGGTGCAGGGTACACCAGTATGTAATGCTGGATATGAGTGGCCCTAACAAGCACTGAGTGGACATTGGATTCAAATGAAAGGGTCATTTCAGATATCTGGGATGGAGGCAGCAGCCCTGGCAAGAGGTGGAAGCAGAACTTTGGCAGCCCAGCTGAAGGAGCATTGGATCAAGATGACCCTGGTGTCTTGCCTCTCTGGAGGATACAGAGGTCTGCCTCCACAACCTGAGCATTCTCCTCACCATCCTCCTCTTCTGACTCACCACTGGATTCATCACCTGTGAAGCTGCGTCAAGATCCTCTTCCTCCAGTGGGTCCCCCATTGCCTGTGCCAGATTGTGGAGAGCGCAGCATGAAACCACTATCAGTGACACCCACTCTGGAAGGTATTGCAGTGCGCCCCCTGAATGGTCCAGGCATCGGAAGCTCATCTTCAGAAGACCTATGGTCCTATCATCGCCCTTATGGAAGCATGACTCCTTTTATAATGCTGCTCTGCCCGTTCTTGGGTGACGGAGGGACGTCATAAGCCACTTTTCAGGGGATAGCCCTTGTCACCCAGCAGCCATCCATCAGTCGGGCTGGAGCACTGAAGAGCCTCAGCACCTGGGAGTGTCTCAGGATGTAAGCGTCATGGGCGCTGCCTGGGTACCTTGCACAGACTTGCAGAATCTGCATCCCGTGGTCACACACTATCTCCACGTTCATGGAGTGGAATCTCCTTCTGTCGATGAAGGCATGTGTGCAGTTGATTGTACCCCGGATGCGAAGGAAGTCAGCAATCGCTGCAAAGCCTCTGGCTCGCTCAGCCTGGCTGGCCTCGTCCATGCAGTGAAGAATAAAGGTCAATACTCATCTGAACAGAGCTTCTGTCACCAGCTTGACGCAGCTGTGGGTGGCTGATTGGGAGACTCCACAAAGATGCTCCACTGACCCATGAAAAGAGCCAGAAACATTGAAGTTGAGGGCCAATGGCATGGGGTTTCCACCCACACAGTTGGAGGTGATCTCAGTCCTAGTCATCTGACAAATGCAGGTCATGGTCTCCCTGGAGAGGCAGAGTCCCCTTCAGCATTGCATCCCGGACATACTGAAGTGAGTGCACTGCTGCCTGTAAACTCTGGCAGCAGAATAGTGGCATCTTCTGTGGCCCCTTCTGCCTTGGACTACCTGCTGGCCCTGCCCCCTTGAGCCTGCGCCTCTCCACCCACAGGTCAGTCCCCTGGAAGCTGCATTGAGACACCTGGCATCCTCTCCCTTCTGCCCCTCTCTTCCTCCTCAGAGGAGGTGCCTCCAGTGGAGATCACAATCCCCAGGGTAACAGAAGGCTGTCTGATAACTGGAAGGGCCCACACACGGTCAAACTCATCCAGGGACCTTGGAGACACCAATGAGTCCTGAAATTAAGCCTGGAAATGTTAAGAATGAAACTCAGACTGAGATGAAGCTGCCAAGTATCAATAAGCAGCCAGCAGCAATCTATCTCCTCAACTCTTCACTACTCACATTGGCAATGCTGCTGACCCTTTTGATACCCCCTTGGATGAAGTTTTGCAAAATGTGGGCTGCCCGCCTACCCGTTTTGCCTGTGCAATGAGCGCAAAATCGCACGGGCAGTGTAAAGTCAGGTTCAATTCGACTTTTAATGGCCTTAAATGGTCTCTTAATTGATGGTGGGCGCGGCTCCGACACCTGCGTGCACCCACTGACCTGAAGATTGTGCGCGTGCAGGATAACATCGGGACGCTTGCCCAGCGTCTTCTCACGCTATTTTACGCCCGATCGGGTCAGGCGTGCGCCTACCCACGAGGCATAAAATTCTGTTCCCCAGCATATTCTGCATTTGGCAGTGTGTTAAATCAGCAAGTATTATACCAGTTAGATATTAGAATATTATCCTCCAGTAGCGATGTAGAAACAAAGGACGGAATTTAATCTAAGCAATGGAGTTCTCGCCCATTGGCTGGAGAGCCGGTGGAAGCCCCACGTACCTTTGGGGAAGGTCCACCATAGTGAGTGCCAATGAGGCACTTAATCCCTCCCCCAGAGAAATGCCGGTCAATCAGAGGCTGGCGGCTATCCATTCAGGCAACACCATGAGGAGCAGTGACAATGCACCCACCAGTGGCCCAGGATCTGCAATGGACCCAGGCCACAGGTGAGTGAAGGTGGGATCAAGGTCAAGGGGAGGCTGGCTCGGGGTGTGATGGGTTCGGGAGAAAGGACAGGGGGCAGTCTCAGCGGCAGAGGCAGGAAAATGGCAGGGACCCTGTCAGCACCCTCCCGCCTGATTAAATGCCCCACCACCTTCAAACTCACCTAGGGGGGAGGGCATTAATTCCCACCCTTTCCACGCAGCAAGGAGAGAGCCATGTGACCTTTTACCTCCATCTGAGAAAATCCTTTCTCCCAATGCAACATCTAAAAAGATAACCTCAACCCAGACTGGCATCACTCTGGGGGGCGGGGTTTTTACCCCCAGGGTCCTTGATCCCAGGAAAGGCCCTACACTGGCCACTTAAGTGCCTCACTGACACTCAATATGGATATTTAGACACTATGGCAATTGGCAACCATACAACACAAATACAATACGCCAAACTTTTAACTCACTGACTAGAAATTGCCTAGGGATCCAATTACAATTTCTAGATATTCCTACCAATATTATAACACTAATCAGTGGTGGCTGTGTGTTGATAGAAAGCTTTCTGAGCTTTTCTACTTTGATATTGGAGTATGTCAGGGCTGTGTTCTCGTTCCCACCTGATTCCTGTCAGGCATTGCATTTATCATGAAGACAGCAACATAAAATGATGGATTGGGACCAGCCTAGGCAATGATAATATGCAGATAAATTTGAATTTTACAAATGACTTAGTGATCTTGACTGAAACTGTGGACAGCCTCACCAAAGCTCTACGAATTTATGACCAATGTGCATCTAGACTTCAACTTCAGGTCAGCTGGAATAAGACTAAACTAAATGCTAGGAGGCAATATAGTCCCAGTTTCCTTCAAAATGGATGATGATCTGCCTAAGGCAGTGCACTTAATGAGACAGTACACATAGGTAGCATGATTTCCTCTAAAGCTGACGAGTCTCCTGAGCTGTAGGTGCATTGTTTTTGTAAGCTCTACAATGAACACTTTATCACAAATATGGAGATTGAACATAAGTCGCACTCTCAAAGTATGGCTCTACAATATATTATGAATGCGAGATTTTATCGGATGGTTAAGCTTTGAGCGGTCTCTTTGAATTTGAGGTAAAATGGAGTAATGAAGAGCGGGTTGTTGTGATCTGTTACAAGTTCTGCCCTAAAACCGGCCTATGTGGCCTGGTTACCATGGGGATCGGGGCCTAGGTCAATTGCTAATGAAATGCACGTACCAGGTTTAACATCTGAACATAAAAGGAAAGGCAAATGTTTTTGTACTGCAGACTTACTGTCTCAAGACTTTGAACAGAGATAGAGAGAGAGAGAGAAAGAGATAAAGGAGGAATAGATGGAAGTAGCAGCCCTTGCAAGCAACAGAGAAAAAGCTTTTTTCTGCTAGCTACTAGGCAGAATGCTAGTGAAAGCTTATCCTCTGAGTGAAGAAAAGGAACCTGCAGAGATTTAAGGTCATTGAAAAACCCTGGCAAGGAATCACTAGAGTGAACCTTGTTGCTAAAAATGGTTAGGGAGTTCACAGAAATGGGGGACAGGACCTTCGATGGTCACTGTATGTTATGATTGAGTGAAATAGGGAGATGTGAACCCATTTGGAAGTTGTCAGTGGCTTTGGGTTGTTGCCTGCAAAGAGTGCAGTTCAGCAGAGAGCGTGCTCGAAGGTATATATGCGCCATGGGGCTTTAGGTCGTGTTAAGATACTACAGTAAAATCTTTGTTATAACAGTATGTGCAGGGAATCGGTGGTGCCATTTATTTAAAAATACAGTTAACAGGGAGTAACATTACTCCGTACGCAAGACAAGTGTGGTATATCTTTGTTCAGGCGCAATAACCAAAACTGACCCAATAATGTAATAATTTCAATGTTAAATCTAAGAACAACTTCGCAAATTTACAATCTATTGTTATTATTAGTAGTTTTTTTTAAATGCATTATCTGAACACTAAAAGTGTTTTAATAAGGGTTTTAAAAATATTGAGCTGTCAGAAATTCCGGTTACAGGAGAATTTGGGTTGGTAGAGCGCCCAATAGCATAATACCAAGCAACAAGTTTGCTGTAATAAGCATTATCTGTTCTGTAGTTTAGAGTATTAGTTGCCTACATGTGACTCCAGACCCACAGAATGTGGTTGACTCTTAACTGATCCCTGAAGTGGCCTAACAAGCCACTCAGTTGTATTGAACCATAAAAGAAAAGTCAAAAAGGAATAAAACTGGACGGCCACCAGGCATTGACCTAGGCACCACAGGCAACAACAACACACCCACCAGCCCCGTTGACCCTATAAAATCCTCCTTACTAACACCTGGGGGCTTGTGGCAAAATGGGGAGAGCTGTCCCACAGACTAATCAAGCAACAGCCTGACAGAGGCAGCCTCATGGAATCATACCTTACAGGCAATATCCTAGACATGACCATCTCCAAATATGTCCTGTCCCACCAGCAGGACAGTCCTAGCAGAGGTGGTGGCACAGCTGTATACAGTCAGGAGGGAGTTGCCAAGGGAGTCTTCAACAGTATCGGTAGGAGTGATCACCACACAGTCCTTGTGGAGACAAATTCCCATCTTCACATTGAGGATACCCTCCATCATGTTGAGTGGCACTAACACCGTACTAAATGGGATAGATTTTTAACAGATGTAGGAACTCAAGATTAGGTATCCATGATGCGCTGTGGGCCATCAGCAGAAGCAGAATTGTACTCAACCACAATCTGTAACCTCATGGCCCAGCATATCCCCCACTCTACCATTACCGCCAAGCCAAGGGATCAACCCTGGTTCAATGAAGATTGCAGGAGGACATGCCAGGAGTAGCACCAGGCATACCTAAAAATGAGGTGTCAACCTGGTGAACACCAGACTACTTGCATGTCAAACAATGAAAGCAGCAGGTGATAGACAGAGCTAAGAGATCCCACAACCAACGGATCAGATCTAAGCTCTGCAGTCCTGCCACAGCCAGTCCTGAACGGTGGTGGACAATTAAACAACTCGCTGGGCGAGGAGACTCCACAAATGTCTCCATCCTCAATGATGGGGGAGCCCAGCACATCAGTGCAAAAGACAAGGCCGAAACATTTGCAACTATCTTCAGCAAGAAGTGCTGAGTAGATGATCCATCTTGGCTTCCTCTTGAGATCCCCAGCATCACAGGTACCAGTCTTCAGCTAACTCAATTCACTCAACGTGATATCAAGAAACGGCTGAAGGCACTGGATGCTGCAAAGGCAATGGGTCCTGCCAACATTCCAGCTATAGTACTGAAGACTTAAGCTCCAAAACTTGCCACGCTCCTAGCCATGCTGTTCCAGTACAGTTACAACACTGGCATCTAGCCGCCTTGTGGAAAATTGTCCAGGTATGCCCAGTCCACAAAAAGCAGGACAAACCAACCAAATCTAATTACCGCCCCATCAGTCTACTCTCGATCAGCAAAGTGGTGGAAAGTGTTGTCGACACTTGCAAGTGACACTTGGTCAGCAATAACCTGCTCACTGACGTTCAGTTTGGGTTCTGCCAGGGCCACTGAGCTCCTCACCTCATTGCAGCCTTGGTCCAAACACAGACAAAAGAGCTGAACTCCAGAGGTGAAGTGAGAGTGACTGCCCTTGATATCAAGCTAGCATTTAATCGAGTGTAGCATCAAGGAGCCCTAGCAAAACTGGAGTCAATGGGAATCAGGGGGGAAGATCTCCACTGGTTGGAGTCATACAGAGCAGGAAGATGGTGTGGTTCTTTGAGGTCAATCATCACTGCAGGAGTTCCTCAGGATAGTGTCCTCGGCCCAACCACCTTCAGCTACATCATCAATAACCTTCCCTCCATCATAAGGTCAGAAGTGGGGATGTCCACAGATGATTGCGCAATGTTCAGTACCATTTGCAACTCCTCAGGTACTGAAGCAGTGTGTGCTAATATGCAGCAAGTCTGGACAACATTGAGGCTTGGGTTGATAAGTGTCAAGTTACATTCGCGTCACGTAAGTGCCAGGCTATGTCCATCTTGAACAAGAGAGAATCTAACCATCACCCCTTGCCATTCAATGGCATTCTCATCACTGAGTACCACATCATCAACATCCTGTAGGTTACCATTGACCAGAAAATGAACTGGACTAGCCATATAAATACTTTGGCTATAAGAGCAGGTCAGAGGCTGGGAATTCTGCAGAGACTAACTCCCCTCATGACTCCCCAAAGCTTGTCCACCATTTACAAGGCACAAGTCAGGAGTGTGATGGAATACTCCCCACTTGCCTGGATGAGTGCAGCTCCAATAACACTCAAGAAGCTTGACACCGTCCAGGACAAACCTGCACACTTGACTGGCACCGCATTCAACATGTTCAACATTCACTCCCTCCACCTACGCACAGTGGCAGCAGTATGTACTATCTACAAGACGCACTGCAGCAACTCACCAAGTTTCCTTCAGCAGCACCTTCCAAACCTGCGACCTCTACCACCTAGAAGGGCAAGGACAGCAGATGCGTTGGAACACCACCACCTGCAAGTTCCCCTCCAAGACACTCACCATCCTGACTTGGAAATATATCGCCATTCCTTCACTGTCGCTGGGTCAAAATCCTGGACCTCCTTTCTTACAGCACTGCGGGTGTTCCCACACTACGTGGACCACAGCAGTGCAAGAAGGTGGCTCACCACCACCTTCTCAAGGGCATTTAAGAATGGGCAATAAGTGCTGGCCCAACCAGCAATGCCCACATTCAGTGAAAGAATGAATTAAAAATAAATTACTGCTGTTTGTTACCAATTCCCTTAATATGGATATCTCAGGTGCCATTGAGTTCAACCCAGCCTTCATCACCAACATGGAAACAGTCATGCCCAGAACAGGGCAGGCTGATAACACTGAAATGCTTGTTAAGAACATGGACTTTACTGCCCAAGAGGTACAAGTAAGAACCCAGAACTGTAATTGGTAGCTTAATGATAACAAAAGCTTGCAATTTATATAGTGTTTTTAACATAGTGAGAATTCCCAAAATACTTCACAGGAGCATTCGTGAACAAAATTTGACACCAAGTCACATAAGGAGAAGTGACAAAAAAATTGGTGGATGGGGCAAGTTTTAAGGAATATCTTAAAGGAGGAAAGAGACAGGGAGGTTTCGGGAGGGAATTCCAGTGCTTAGTTAGGGCTTAGACATCCTGCCAATGGTGAAGCAATTAAAATTGAGGATACAAAAGAGGCCAGAATTAGAAGAGCGCAGATATCTCAAAAGATTGTGAGACCGGAGGAAATCACTGAGATAAGTGGTGGGGGGGGTTTAAAAACAAGGATCAGGATATGAAAATCACAGGATTGTCAAGCCAGGAGTCAATGTAGATCAACGAGCACAGGGTGAAGGGTGAACGGGAATTTGTGCGAGTTAGGATACTCACAACAACCTTTTGGATGAGCTCAAACTGCGGGAGAGTGGAAGATGAAAGATCGGTCAGGATAGCATTGGAATAGTCAAGTGCAGAGGTAACAAAGCATTTGGACAAGGGCTTCAGTCAATGAGCTGAGGCAGGGATGGAGGCTGGCGAAGATGTGGGCCCCTAGATCATTACTTTGTTTTGTGCCTTTCCTGACCATGTACTCTGACCATGTCAGTGGTGTCTCTATTTCCACTCTTGGTCCTGACCACTGAAGTCAATGGAAAAGAGTTATCAGGAGAGGCTTGTATCAAGCAGACAATCCAATAATATTCCATGTTATACTATCTCCAGAGGTTAAGTTTACCAGCATTGAGCGCCATGAGCACTCAGAAAGCTGCTCTAGCTGCTCATTTCCCATTTTAAAATCAGGCAACAGGCCTGGTGCCACAAGAAGGATGTAGGAGGGCTCAGCCAAGCAGCTGCAGCTGGAGTTAACAGAGCCAGTCACAGTGAGGAAGATGAGGCAGCAGGCTCTCATACCGCGAATGGCTCAGAGGCAACAGGAAGCTCCCATAGTAGATTGCTGGAAGTGCCAGTGTTGCTAAAAAAGTGGGCTCAGAAAAGACAAATAAAGCAGGCCCATTAAAGATGAGCAGGTGGAATAGTGGCAAGTAAACATTAGTAAGGAGCCAAATAAAAGTTAAATGGAGAAGCAATATAAAATAAAATAAAACTTACCTGCAGGGAACATGGTGCAGGAAAGAAAAAAGTAAATATAAAAACAAACAAAACTTATACGCTGCACTATCTGAAGGAACAGACCGAAGAGAGTTTGGAGGAGCAGCAGCGCCACCTCGTGTTGAGAAGATTGAAATGTATTTTGAGAATGCAGTAACTGGTAGTAGCTAGTTTCTCCTGCTGTCTATCAGGGGTCACGTGATATTCACAAATCTTCAAATACAGGCAAATTTGACCATCCTTGCAAAACAAAGTCCCTGACTTTAAATAATATTGGATCTCTATTCGTCCAATTTCTAATTTGTTTCACGCATACAGGCAAAGAATCCAAGTAATTCAATAATAACACAACTTCTTGTGGAACAGGAGCGTGCACAATGCTATCTGGTAACGGGAAATAACTGAGTGCATCTGCACTTGCAATGTGTAAGCCAGGATGGTACATAAAGATAATATCAGAGCCCAACATTGTATTCTTGATGATGCTATTGGCAGGATGGCCTTATCCTCACTGAATAAAGCCATTAATTGTTTATGATCCAACACAATGATGAAATGTTGTCAATGTAGGCACTAGTTGAATATCTTTGCTCCGAAATACTACTGATTAAGCTTTCCTTTTCCAGCTGGGAATAACCCTTCTCGTCTGCGGAGAGGGTTCTTGAGACTTAGTCAATGGGCCTTTCTGATCCATTTTCCATTCTGTGTTAACATAAGGAGATACAACAATCACATGTTAATACCAACCCTTTGGATGGGTCATAGTGTACCAATAAACACGACAAATGCAACGGTTTCTTTACTTTCACAAAGGTTTCTTACTGTAGCGAATTCCACGACCAATGGTGATTTCTTTTTAACAATAAATGTAATGGTGCCAACACAGTTGATAAGTTAGGCAAGAAGTGGCTATAGTAGTTGATCCTACCCAGGAAGGATTTGAGTTCACCTACATTGGACAGTGAGGGTGCATCTTTTATTGCCTGAATTTTCTCTTCTACCAGATGCAAACCCATAGTGTCCACCCTGTGACCTAGGTAAGTAACTCCTACCACTTGAAATGTGCATTTTTTCTTATTTAACCGTATACCAGCTTCCATGAACCTTCTTAGCACCTTCTTGGCCAAGTGTTCAGTCTCGGTTGACCCTGTGATCAGAACATCATCTCGGTAAACTATCATTTCAGGAAGTCCTTGCAAAAGACTTTCCATTGTCCTCTGGAAGATAGCGCATGCAGATGATACTCCAAAGGGTAGGCGAGAATACTGATAAAGACCCTTGTATGTGTTAATAGTCACGTATTTTCTTGATGTGCTATCCAGTTCTAATTGTTGCTAGGCATGGCTCATATCCAATTTTGTACAGGACTTGCCTCCAGCCAGTTTTGCATATAAGTTGTCTATCCTTGGAATGGGGTACTTATCTAGTTTTGCTGCCTTATTTACGGTCAATTTATAGTCCCCACAGATGCGAATAGTTTGGTCAGGTTTAACCACTGGAAAAATGGGTGCTGCCCATTCTGACAATTGGACGGGTTGGATGATGCCCAGCTTTTCTAACTGGCACAGCTCTGCATCCACCTTCTCCTTCAGTGTATAAGGCACAGGTCTGTCCTTAAAGAAATGTGGTATCACCTGAGGATCGACATATATCTAGGCCTGCACTCCTTCTAACTTTCCAACTTCATCCCGAAATACCCTGTCATATTTCCTTAGCAGTTCAGGAACTCCTGTTTTCAGGTGAAATATCTCAGATCAGTCAAGCTTTATTTCCTGTAACCAGCCTCAGCCTAGAAGACTGGGTCCTCCTCCTTTCATTATTATCACAGGCAGCTGGGCTGTCTGTTGCCAATGAGACACTGGCACTGTGGTAAAGCCCTTTATCTGAATAGATTCTCCAGTGTATGTCTTTAATTTAGCAGCTGTCCGGTCCAGGCGTATTGGTCATCTACCTTCATTAAGGTACTTGAAAGGGTGCTCTCCCAACACTACGGTTGAGTGTCCTGTATCTACCTCCATTATTAGTGGCTTCTCATTAACTTGATTGGGATAGTGATAAGTTCAGTTTTTACAGCGGTGATGTTATACAGTGAATAAATGTCAGTATTAGCAGCTTCAGGTTCTGCTGTATTTTTTAATTCAAACACGTCAGAAACAGAGTTAAGCTGTCACAATGGAATTTTGTTGTGGGGATCAAGAGTTGTCGTCCCACTCTTGACAGAGCTTCACAATGCACATCCAGGCATATCAAAGATGAAAATGCTTGTGCAAAGCTACGTCTGGTGGCCAGGCATCGACAGTGACATTGAAAGCATGGTCAAGCACCGTCTCCAATGTCAGCAACAACAGAAGTTGCCTGTTTCAGCTCCTCTGCATCTGTGGTAGTGGCTTGGTCAACCCTGGGTTAGACTACATATCAATTATGTAGGACCATTCTGAGGTACCATGTTTTTGTTGACTGTAGATGCACATATTAAATGGATTGATGTATAAGAAGTCAAATCATCAACATTAAGCGCTACTATCGAGAAGCTGCATCACTGTTTTAGCACACATGGCCTAACCGAAACCATCGTTTCTGATAACAGTACAGCCTTTACCAGCACAGGGTTTCAGAAATTCATGAATCTCAATAGAATCAGACATATGAAAACAACCCCTTACCATGCCTAATTGAATGGTTTAGCCAAGAGAACTGTACAAACTTTCAAGTCAGATATGAAAAGGTTATCAGGAGGTACTCAAGAATCTCAGCATTCCCACTTTCTTCTCAGTTATCGTACAACTCCACACTCAACCATGGGCTCATCACCGTCTGAATTATTGATGAAACACTGCCTACATACGCGGTTAAGCCCAGTGCTTCCAAAATTAGAGGGGAAGATGGAGCAGTATCAGAGTAATCAAAAATTGAACCATGTTATACACAGCAAAGCTCGCACATTCAGTGTAGGTGAGGTGGTATTCGTGTGAAATTTCGGAAGTGGATCTTGTTGGGTTCCTGGAACCATTATCTCAGACTGGTCCATTATCTTTCCAAGTACAAGTGGAAGATAGAATCGTTCTTAGGCATGTCAATCATATTTGTGCTAGAGAGACATTCCGATAACCAACTATTCTGCCTGTGATTAACATTGAACTGTCAATTCCTGAGGTGACAGATCAACCTAGAAGACATGCCCAATGTCACCGTAGAGTTGCCAAACCCAGAACTGCCACTTTCTAATGATGTATCTCGTGCTGTAGTTCTAGGTCCTGTTGATGAGCCTCAAGTGGTAGAACTACGCCACTCTAGCCATATAAGGAGAGTGCCTCAAAGACTTGATCTTTAATCACTTGAAGTTGTATATACGTATGTGTTATTGGATATTCAAATGTTTCCCTGTAAATAGAAATTGTAAAAAACTAAAGGGTGAAGAATGTAGTAACTGAAGGTATAGCCTCTCCTGCTGTCTCTCGGGGGTTACGTGATGTTCTGGGAGGCTCCGACCAATGAGCCATAAGCGCAGGCAATCCAGTGGGTGGGGCTTCCTGATGAGAGTCCTGATTGAGCATGTAGCACCTGAAAAGCTCTCTGTAATAACATTTATTTGTTTCTTGTTGAAACCTGTCTGCTCCGTCAAGTCATTACAGAGAAGTGAACTTACCTTACAGTATTATGCAGCATTACACCCAGGGCTGGCATGCAGGCATGACAGAAAACCATGACAACAGACTTTCAGAGAAAATCATTTTTTCCAGTATGTACTGGGCAGCAAGAGTTTTAATGGCCTGGATTTTGTGGTAGGAATAACCGTGAAACTTTCAGCGTTTGCCATCATCACTTCTCTGAAACTGCCAGCAACTTCTGGAGTCCACACATGCACAGCTACATATGGGGGTAGCGGATAGAAGTTCTACACTTATCCAGGGGGTGTACTGTTGAGGTCCCCCAGAATGCAATTAGAAATCATTGAGCTGATGAGAACTACTACTCTTATGCTTTTAGCGTGGTTGTTAAAAGCCCTTTAAAAAGTTATACCTGTTGAATGAGGTTTAGCTGAGTTTTCACCATCGTACTAAGTTTATAATTACTTCTAGAAATCCTCGCTGACTTCGAAAGAGTAATTTTATATTTGTCGAATGTCAATTATATCCATTATTTTACTTTATTTTTAAAGTTTGTTTATTACATTTTAGTTTCTACCTTATGTATATCCCAATCATTTATTTCTCTATTAAATTTAAAAATTAAAAGTGAAGGGGTTCAGTAGTTTTTAACTTCCTGGTACATCGGTGGGTGGTGGAGGGGAGTCAGATATCAGGGGGGTTGAGGGGGGTCGCACTTCAGACTGGTGGGGGTCTGTTGGACATTGGTGGGTGTCAGCATCGGGAGTGGTGGGAAGGAGGGGTGTCAGACATTTAGGATGGGGTTGAACATTGGAGGGGGTAGGAGGGAGTCAGACATCAGGGGGTGGGGTGGAGAGGTGGGGAGGGGGATTAGTCATGGGGGGAGGTGTCATGAGTTTGGGAGAGCACTCTGGTCAGGTCAGGAGGGGGTTAGGGCCTGCTGGGGCGGATATCCAGTCAAGTTGGTGGGGGTGGGTATGCGGAGGGGAGTATAAATACTGCCGGGTGCGGTCGTGGGGTGGGAGGGGTCGGGCCGGGCTGTCGGGTGGTGGTGTTGGGCCTTCCTGGTTAGGGGAGATCGAGTTGCTTCGGGTCCGGGGGAATCCCATGGGGAGTCGGGTGTATGGGGGAGGCCCTGGGGAGGTTGGGGGACTGTCTGTGTCTTTACAATAATTCTGGGCAATTGCCATGCAACCCTAACCTTTGAAGTTCTGAGAGGGTTTTTTCAGTATATCTTTGGGGTACCCCCCAAATCTGATGCTGGGGAGCTCAGAAGTTACAGCCCCTTATGTCCCCTCTCTGAGGGGAACCCTGAGTCTTGATATTTCACAGGCCTCCATACAACCAGCTTCAGACTACCAAAGAAGTACAGACTTGAATACATCTGTTGCATGAACTGAAAATGCTGGAAACACTCAGCAGGTGAGGGAGAGTGTGGAGTGAGAAGAGATGTTATTGATTCCGATGTGGATCATTGATCAGAACAAAATTCTGATAAAGTATTCACAGCTGAAGCGCTCAAACTATTCTAGAACTCAGGTGCATAAATCTTAGCCAGAGTGACCACCAGTGGGTAGAACCTGTCCCCATCGCCCGAATCTCTAAACTCCAATAACAGCCGCCCCAGCCCCACTCTTCCATGGCTGCCATTGTGGGCAAACAAGATGTGTCAATGAATTCTTCCTGCAGGCACTATGCAATCAAGCTGCACAGTAACATCAGGTATGTAAATAAAAACTCAAGGTGCTATTATGCACCTAAATATATATTGACCTCATTAAATATCTATGTGAATGTACCAGTAACCATACAATGGTTTTATGCTATATATGCATATAATTCATTTTTACAGGACATGGGCATTGCAGGCTAGGCCAGCATTTATTGCTCATCCCTAATTGCCCTCGAGGTGGTGGCAGTGCACTGCCTTCTTGAACCGCTGCAGTCAATGTGGTGTAGGTACACCCATAGTGCTGTTAGGGAGTTGCAGGGTTTTGACCCAGTGACTGAAGAAATGATGACATATTTCCAAGTCAGGATGGTGAGTGGCTTGGAGGGGAACTTCCAGGTGGTGGTGTACCCATGTGCCTACTACCCTCGTCCTTCTAGATGGTGGTGGTCGTGGGTTTGGAAGGTGCTGTCTAAGGTAAATTTCTGCAGTGCATCTTGTAGATAGTACACATTGCTGCCATTGTTCGTCGGTGGCGGTGGGAGTGAATGTTTGTGGAAAGGGTACCAATAAAGCTGGCTACTTTGTCCTGGATGGTGTCAAGCTTCTTGAGTGCTGCTGGAACTGCACTCATCCAGACAAGTGGAAAATATTCCTTCACACTCCTGACTTTGCTTTGTCAATGCTGGACAGGCTTTGGGGGAGTCAGGAGGCAAGTTACTCACCAAAGGATTCCGAGCTTCTGACTTGCTCTTGTAGCCACAGTATTTCTATAGCTCGTACAGTTCAGTTTCTGGTCAATCGTAATCCCCACGATGTTGATATATATATCATATATATTACACATGACTTCATAAAACGTGAACATACTTTGCCAATAACTCAGTTCAAAAAAATTGTTTTAAAAATTGTAAGTTAGGTTGCTCAACAGACAGGAATATTAAGTGGGTGTGGAATAAGGAGTGTGTGATTAAACCAGAGCGCTCATGGAGAAAAACAGCGCAGTCCCAACAGACTGAATAGCCCATTTCTGTGCAGTAACATTTTATGATTGCGTGCAGGAGAGTGACAAGAGGCTCTGAACTCATTTAAATAGAGGATTGGCAGTGCAGTTATCATAAGAGAAATGGGTTGGACAGGACAGGGATAAGAAAGAGAGAAAAAAAAACAAAAACAGAATTACCTGGAAAAACTCAGCAGGTCTGGCAGCATCGGCGGAGAAGAAAAGAGTTGACGTTTCGAGTCCTCATGACCCTTCGACAGAACTTGCGTTCGAGTCCAAGAAAGAGTTGAAATATAAGCTGGTTTAAGGTGTGTGTGTGGGGGGCGGACAGATAGAGAGACAAAGAGGTGGAGGGGGGGGGGGGTGTGGTTGTAGGGACAAACAAGCAGTGATAGAAGCAGATCATCAAAAGATGTCAACGACAATAGTACAATAGAACACATAGGTGTTAAAATTAAAGTTGGTGATATCATCTAAACGAATGTGCTAATTAAGAATGGAGGGTAGGGCACTGAAGGTATAGCTCTAGTGGGGTTTTTTTTAATATAATGGAAATAGGTGGGAAAAGGAAAATCTTTATAATTTATTGGAAAAAAAAAGGGAAGGGGGAAACAGAAAGGGGGTGGGGATGGGGGAGGGAGCTTACGAGCTAAAGTTGTTGAATTCAATATTCAGTCCGGAAGGCTGTAAAGTCCCTAGTCGGAAGATGAGGTGTTGTTCCTCCAGTTTGCGTTGGGCTTCACTGGAACAATGCAGCAAGCCAAGGACAGACATGTGGGCAAGAGAGCAGGGTGGAGTGTTGAAATGGCAAGCGACAGGGAGGTTTGGGTCATTCTTGCGGACAGACCGCAGGTGTTCTGCAAAGCGGTCGCCCAGTTTACGTTTGGTCTCTCCAATGTAGAGGAGACCACATTGGGAGCAACGAATGCAGTAGACTAAGTTGGGGGAAATGCAAGTGAAATGCTGCTTCACTTGAAAGGAGTGTTTGGGTCCTTGGACGGTGAGGAGAGAGGAAGTGAAGGGGCAGGTGTTGCATCTTTTGCGTGGGCATGGGGTGGTGCCATAGGAGGGGGTTGAGGAGTAGGGGGTGATGGAGGAGTGGACCAGGGTGTCCCGGAGGGAGCAATCCCTACGGAATGCCGATAAGGGGGGTGAAGGGAAGATGTGTTTGGTGGTGGCATCATGCTGGAGTTGGCGGAAATGGCGGAGGATGATCCTTTGAATGCGGAGGCTGGTGGGGTGATAAGTGAGGACAAGGGGGACCCTATCATGTTTCTGGGAGGGAGGAGAAGGCGTGAGGGCGGATGCGCGGGAGATGGGCCGGACACGGTTGAGGGCCCTGTCAACGACCGTGGGTGGAAAACCTCGGTTAAGGAAGAAGGAGGACATGTCAGAGGAACTGTTTTTGAATGTAGCATCATCGGAACAGATGCGACGGAGGCGAAGGAACTGAGAGAATGGGATGGAGTCCTTACAGGAAGCAGGGTGTGAGGAGCTGTAGTCGAGGTAGCTGTGGGAGTCGGTGGGTTTGTAATGGATATTGGTGGACAGTCTATCACCAGAGATTGAGACAGAGAGGTCAAGGAAGGGAAGGGAAGTGTCAGAGATGGACCACGTGAAAATGATGGAGGGGTGGAGATTGGAAGCAAAATTAATAAATTTTTCCAAGTCCTGACGAGAGCATGAAGCGGCACCGAAGTAATCATCGATGTACCGGAGAAAGAGTTGTGGAAGGGGGCCGGAGTAGGACTGCAACAAGGAATGTTCCACATACCCCATAAAGAGACAGGCATAGCTGGGGCCCATGCGGGTACCCATAGCCACACCTTTTATTTGGAGGAAGTGAGAGGAGTTGAAGGAGAAATTGTTCAGTGTGAGAACAAGTTCAGCCAGACGGAAGAGAGTAGTGGTGGATGGGGATTGTACGGGCCTCTGTTCGAGGAAGAAGCTAAGGGCCCTCAGACCATCCTGGTGGGGGATGGAGGTGTAGAGGGATTGGACGTCCATGGTGAAGAGGAAGCGGTTGGGGCCAGGGAACTGGAAATTGTTGATGTGACGTAAGGTGTCAGAGGAATCACGGATGTAGGTGGGAAGGGACTGGACAAGGGGAGAGAGAAGGGAGTCAAGATAACGAGAAATGAGTTCTGTGGGGCAGGAGCAAGCTGAGATGATCGGTCTACCGGGGCAGTTCTGTTTGTGGATTTTGGGTAGGAGATAGAAGCGGGCCGTCCGAGGTTGGGCGACTATCAGGTTGGAAGCTGTGGGAGGGAGATCCCCAGAGGAGATGAGGTCACTGACAGTCCTGGAAACAATGGCTTGATGTTCAGTGGTGGGGTCATGGTCCAGGGAGAGGTAGGAGGAAGTGTCTGCGAGTTGACACTCAGCCTCCGCGAGGTAGAGGTCAGTGCGCCAGACAACAACAGCACCACCCTTGTCAGCGGGTTTGATGACAATGTCAGGGTTGGACCTGAGAGAATGGAGTGCAGTAAGTTCAGAGAGAGACAGGTTAGAATGCGTGAGAGGAGCAGAGAAATTGAGACGACTAATGTCGCGCCGACAGTTCTCAATGAAAAGATCGAGAGAAGGTAAGAATCCAGAGGGAGGGGTCCAGGTGGAGGGAGAATATTGGAGATGGGTAAAAGGATCCGTTGAACTGGGAGAGGACTCCTGCCCAAAGAAGTGAGCCCGGAGACGAAGACGGCGGAAGAAGAGTTCAGTATCATGCCGAGCCCGAAATTCATTGAGGTGAGGGCGTAAGGGTATGAAACTAAGTCCTTTGCTGAGCGCTGAACGTTCAGCATCGGAGAGGGGAAGGTCAGGGGGTATAGTGAATACACGGCTGGGGTTGGGATTGGAAGAAAGGGTGGGGATGGAGGAACAGGCAGGGGTGGAGGGTCATAGATGGGTGTTGGTGACGATGAGTTGTTGCAGCTTGCGTACCTTAGCACTTGAGAGAAAGAGAAAAAGTTTCTTGTTGAGGCGTCGGATGAGCCGAAGGATAAAATGAAACAGGGGGCACGCGCAGCTTTGAAAAAGGGTATGGCAGTGCTGCTGGAGGGAGAGGTCGAGTGTGTTCATATGGCGGCGCATGGCACTGAGTGTGGATTTCAGGATGTGACGGGAACAGCAGTCCGAGAAACGTTTTATGTCCCGGAGATACCTGTAATCCTGGGTGGGTTCGAAACATGAAGGGTGGAATTTCAGTTGAAATCCACGTGGGGTAAGTCGGAGACGGAGACAGTCACTGAGAAAGGAGATATGGCTGTGAAAGCTGGTTTTAGTAAACACCTTGTCAAACACTAGGAGGGAAATGGAAAGCAAGGAAGGTGAGCAAGACAACAGAGAGATAAGGAAATCTTGTCGCAGAGAGGAACAGAACTTCTTCAAGGAGGTAGGCATTTCTTGAAGAGCAGTGGCAGTCAATTAAACACAGAGATAAAAACAAAAAAACTGCAGATGCTGGAAATCCAAAACAAAAACAGAATTACCTGGAAAAACTCAGCAGGTCTGGCAGCATCGGCGGAGAAGAAGAGTTGACGTTTCGAGTCCTCATGACCCTTCGACAGAACTTGCGTTCGAGTCCAAGAAAGAGACAAGGTGTTTGACAAGGTGTTTACTAAAACCCGCTTTCACAGCCATATCTCCTTTCTCAGTGACTGTCTCCGTCTCCGACTTACCCCACGTGGATTTCAACTGAAATTCCACCCCTCATGTTTCGAACCCACCCAGGATTACAGGTATCTCCGGGACATAAAACGTTTCTCGGACTGCTGTTCCCGTCACATCCTGAAATCCACACTCAGTGCCATGCGCCGCCATATGAACACACTCGACCTCTCCCTCCAGCAGCACCGCCATACCCTTTCTCAAAGCTACGCGTGCCCCCAGTTTCATTTTATCCTTCGGCTCATCCGACGCCTCAACAAGAAACTTTTTCTCTTTCTCTCAAGTGCTAAGGAACGCAAGCTGCAACAACTCATCGACACCAACACCCATCTAGGACCCTCCACCCCTGCCTGTTCCTCCGTCCCCACCCTTTCTTCCAATCCCAACCCCAGCCGTGTATTCACTATACCCCCTGACCTTCCCCTCTCCGATGCTGAACGTTCAGTGCTCAGCAAAGGACTTAGTTTCATACCCTTACGCCCTCACCTCAATGAATTTCGGGCTCGGCATGATACTGAACTCTTCTTCCGCCGTCTTCGTCTCCGGGCTCACTTCTTTGGGCAGGAGTCCTCTCCCAGTTCAACGGATCCTTTTACCCATCTCCAATATTCTCCCTCCACCTGGACCCCTCCCTCTGGATTCTTACCTTCTCTCGATCTTTTCATTGAGAACTGTCGGCGCGACATTAGTCGTCTCAATTTCTCTGCTCCTCTCACCCATTCTAACCTGTCTCTCTCTGAACTTACTGCACTCCATTCTCTCAGGTCCAACCCTGACATTGTCATCAAACCCGCTGACAAGGGTGGTGCTGTTGTTGTCTGGCGCACTGACCTCTACCTTGCGGAGGCTGAGCGTCAACTCGCAGACACTTCCTCCTACCTCTCCCTGGCCCATGACCCCACCACTGAACATCAAGCCATTGTTTCCAGGACTGTCACTGACCTCATCTCCTCTGGCGATCTCCCTCCCACAGCTTCCAACCTAATAGTCGCCCAACCTCAGACGGCCCGCTTCTATCTCCTACCCAAAATCCACAAACAGAACTGCCCCGGTAGACCGATCATCTCAGCTTGCTCCTGCCCCACAGAACTCATTTCTCGTTATCTTGACTCCCTTCTCTCTCCCCTTGTCCAGTCCCTTCCCACCTACATCCGTGATTCCTCTGACACCTTACGTCACATCAACAATTTCCAGTTCCCTGGCCCCAACCGCTTCCTCTTCACCATGGACGTCCAATCCCTCTACACCTCCATCCCCCACCAGGATGGTCTGAGGGCCCTTAGCTTCTTCCTCGAACAGAGGCCCGAACAATCCCCATCCACCACTACTCTCCTCCGTCTGGCTGAACTTGTTCTCACACTGAACAATTTCTCCTTCAACTCCTCTCACTTCCTCCAAATAAAAGGTGTGGCTATGGGTACCCGCATGGGCCCCAGCTATGCCTGTCTCTTTATGGGGTATGTGGAACATTCCTTGTTGCAGTCCTACTCCGGCCCCCTTCCACAACTCTTTCTCCGGTACATCGATGATTACTTCGGTGCCGCTTCATGCTCTCGTCAGGACTTGGAAAAATTTATTAATTTTGCTTCCAATCTCCACCCCTCCATCATTTTCACGTGGTCCATCTCTGACACTTCCCTTCCCTTCCTTGACCTCTCTGTCTCAATCTCTGGTGATAGACTGTCCACCAATATCCATTACAAACCCACCGACTCCCACAGCTACCTCGACTACAGCTCCTCACACCCTGCTTCCTGTAAGGACTCCATCCCATTCTCTCAGTTCCTTCGCCTCCGTCGCATCTGTTCCGATGATGCTACATTCAAAAACAGTTCCTCTGACATGTCCTCCTTCTTCCTTAACCGAGGTTTTCCACCCACGGTCGTTGACAGGGCCCTCAACCGTGTCCGGCCCATCTCCCGCGCATCCGCCCTCACGCCTTCTCCTCCCTCCCAGAAACATGATAGGGTCCCCCTTGTCCTCACTTATCACCCCACCAGCCTCCGCATTCAAAGGATCATCCTCCGCCATTTCCGCCAACTCCAGCATGATGCCACCACCAAACACATCTTCCCTTCACCCCCCTTATCGGCATTCCGTAGGGATTGCTCCCTCCGGGACACCCTGGTCCACTCCTCCATCACCCCCTACTCCTCAACCCCCTCCTATGGCACCACCCCATGCCCACGCAAAAGATGCAACACCTGCCCCTTCACTTCCTCTCTCCTCACCGTCCAAGGACCCAAACACTCCTTTCAAGTGAAGCAGCATTTCACTTGCATTTCCCCCAACTTAGTCTACTGCATTCGTTGCTCCCAATGTGGTCTCCTCTACATTGGAGAGACCAAACGTAAACTGGGCGACCGCTTTGCAGAACACCTGCGGTCTGTCCGCAAGAATGACCCAAACCTCCCTGTCGCTTGCCATTTCAACACTCCACCCTGCTCTCTTGCCCACATGTCTGTCCTTGGCTTGCTGCATTGTTCCAGTGAAGCCCAACGCAAACTGGAGGAACAACACCTCATCTTCCGACTAGGGACTTTACAGCCTTCCGGACTGAATATTGAATTCAACAACTTTAGCTCGTAAGCTCCCTCCCCCATCCCCACCCCCTTTCTGTTTCCCCCTTCCCTTTTTTTCTCCAATAAATTATAAAGATTTTCCTTTTCCCACCTATTTCCATTATACAAAAAAAAACCCCACTAGAGCTATACCTTGAGTGCCCTACCATCCATTCTTAATTAGCACATTCGTTTAGATAATATCACCAACTTTAATTTTAACACCTATGTGTTCTATTGTACTATTGTCGTTGACATCTTTTGATGATCTGCTTCTATCACTGCTTGTTTGTCCCTACAACCACAACCCCCCCCCCACCTCTTTGTCTCTCTATCTCTCCGCCCCCCACACACACACCTTAAACCAGCTTTTCTTTCAACTCTTTCTTGGACTCGAACGCAAGTTCTGTCGAAGGGTCATGAGGATTCGAAACGTCAACTCTTTTCTTCTCCGCCGATGCTGCCAGACCTGCTGAGTTTTTCCAGGTAATTCTGTTTTTGTTTTGGATTTCCAGCATCCGCAGTTTTTTTGTTTTTATCTCTATGAGAAAGAGAGAGCATGAAAATATGATCACATTTTGACCTGTTCAATTCTGAAATTCAACGCTGTCCTCTCACAACCTTGAAACAACAAAAGTTCAAACACAAATGGTTTCCTCCCAATCATGACATATTTGCCTTGTTGTGGATTTGCTTCGACACCTCAGAAAGTGCTCTATTATTTGTTTGTGTTATATAATATAATGCCTCTGCTGTTTTGAAGCAGATTATTTCCAGCTTCCCTGTGAGCACATTCATTGCTGCATATTAAATATTAGCCCGTATTTTGTGATGGTACTGATGGGCAAAACTGTCAGCCTCTGCATCATTACTTCACTGAAACTGACAGCAATTCCCAGAATCTGCACATGCGCAGAATAACAGAAATCCAGAAGTATTGCTGAAAAAGACATGCTGTCTAAGCTTTTCAGCTTGCATTCATCAGGACAGATCCCAAGATTACCAACAGTAAAGGGAAGAACAATTTATACTACGTGAGAGCACTGATTGGTTGGCAAATGGACTCTGATTGGTTGGGGCATAGACCATAAGACCTTAAGACATTGGCCTAATTTCTGCTCTTTTCAGCCCACCGAGTCTGCGCCACCATTCAATCATGGCTGATACGTTGCCATGGCATTGCCATGGAGATTGCAGCAGGGAACATTTAACTGCCAAGCTTTGTTCAAATTCAAATCAGGCAGGTCAACTCTGATTGGTCAAGGCATTGCCATGGGGAATGAACCAGGAAATGGCTGTCCCTCAAAATTTTGTTGAAAAAGACACAATGCTTAGAAATGCCCCTTCTGTCTGCAAAGGACAGGACCCCGAGTGTGAAATAAGTGGCTTCTGGCATGCATAGGGAAGCCACAGTTGTGAGCCCAACTGATAATTTTAGATTGGTTTTCAGTGTAATTCTTAACACAATCAGAATTGTTCAGCTAGTATCCAATCACAGAATCATACCTAACGTTGGACACCACGGTTTGAGTTTTTCAAACATGGGTTTTTTTGTGTACGGTCAGCACTTTACCGGTTGCAAACAGCCAAAGCGACGTGCTGTTTGATACGATCAATCAGTTGTTGGGACATACAGTCTAGGTACCTGGCATCACACTGGCACTGAAATTCATATACCAGATTACTCATTTGCACGATTGGCAAAACATCTTTTTGATTTGACGGCAAAATCCTGTTAGTGGAGAATGCCACTCAAGTTGCTATTGCATAGTAACAGCATGAACCTGTTGCTCAAATTTTTCAGACACCTTACCCATCCAGGGTAATCTGAAGTAGTTTGGGCACTTTTCAGGAGCAAAAGTGGTGGCTTTAGGTACGTTCATGAATTTGCACGATAATCAGCAAGTGATGATTTGATCAGGGTAGCCATTATCCTGCAGGATGGCTTTGATGCACCCTATTTCAGCATTAAGCTTGCATGGTGAGCAAATGGCTTGGGCCCCATTTATATGAGGTTGCCAATCTTTTAATGTGTGGAATTGTAGGAATCCCAACATGTATATTGACTAGTGAAGGAAAGCTTGCAGTAAACAGTAGTAGAAAACCCATGGCAGGCTGAATGAATGAGCCTAAGGCTGCCATTTTTGCCCAGATTAGCCTGGAAGAGTAAAGTAACTCAAAATTTGTAACTTGAAAAAGTTACCTCGTTGAATGAGGTGTAACTGTTTTTAAACAGCGCACTGACTTGATAATTATTGCTAAATACCCTCACTTGGGGTGGAATTTTGCACCAGCAGGATTTTATGGTCCCGCCGAAGTCAATGGAGTTTAGAATGGCTCACCATGTTTCACAGGCCCATACCCACCATGAATGGGCCATAAAATTCCAGCCTTGCTCAAAAGCTAATTTATATTTGTGGAATGTCAGATTTCTCCATTTTGATAAAACCCGTAAAGTAATTTTCATAAATTGTTTATATTTTACCTATCTTAATCAAGGTAATTTATTGCGCTCTGAAAATTTAAATTAAAAGTGAAATATAATCAATGCTTTTAACTTGCTGATTTGCTGTCTTTAAGAATACTTCCATGTGATTGGCTGCTTTTCCTGCTTGTTGATAACATTTTCTGCATGGTAGGACATCCCCTTTGACTTAAACTGCTGTTAGGAAAGAGGAAAACAATGCGTCAGAGGTCATGAGATCTTTTGTGGGCAGCTTTTTCAGACTCAACAGCTAGCGCCATCGCTTTCAGTGCTGTGAAATCCAGCCCAAAGCATCTCTGGAGAGGCATGTAGAGTTTCCAGGTGTACTAGTGAATACATGAGTATAGTGCCTTCTTGATCAAGATAGATTGTTATTCAGAGGGAAATTTATTTAATTGCTGAAGTCATCTTTTGCATAAAAGTATAAATCAAAACAGCATACAATTTTAAAAAAAGATTGCTTAAAGAGGTTTCTTATTTCCTGCTCAATATAAATCTGGCCTCTTCAAGGAAATAAGCAGCTACCAGTTAAATGAAACATCCAAACAATAATAATAATTAAAATGTAATTAACCCAAGCCCCTATTTGGGCCACTTATCCACAAGGAGTACCTGAGCAGTGGCTTTAAAGGAATGGGCTAAGTTAGCAGCTAAAGGTCACAACCATGCTTCAGGTTTTTGACCATCACTAAACAATGGCACAGGAATTCAGTTGGTGTGTAAAGTATTTACAACTTTGGGAGACAAGTTCCCAGTTCACTGTACAACTGGAAGAAAAGGAAGGTTGTGCACTGATGGAGGAAGTGCTTTTTAAAATGTAATTTGAGGAGGTAGAATAGTTTAAAATGTAAATATTAGTAAGTATTCAAAACAAGTTGTAGGAAAGAACATGTTAAATACTGTTCACAGCTGTGTCAGAGAAATATTTAATATGTTCCATAGCTCTTTGAAGACAAATTGTCACTAGCAACTGTTAAAAGGTGAGTCAATGGATTCTAACAGTTGGTAAGGAAAATAATGGGCCCAGGCAGCTGTTGTCCTTTTGTTCGGAGAAGAGAAGTTTCTTTTCCATTAGATGCCAACATTTGCCCCAAGTCAGTAATAATTTTTTAACAATCTTGCTTCCCTGTCATTTGTACTCTATTACTCTTATTTTGCTTTCTTTATTCACTTTCTTTTCTCTATTCCTATCTCTATAGCTGTACCCATACTCTCCACTGAATAATACTTGCAGCACTCTGATTTTAAAATTCTCATTTTCAATTCCCTCGATGCCTCATACCATCCCTTTCCAATCTCCTGCAGCACCCCCACAACCTTCCAAAGTATGCACTCCTCTGATTCTGGCCTCTTGAGCACCTCGATTTTAATTTCTCCAGCATTGGTGGCTAAGCCTTCAGCTGCCTGGGCCCCAAGTGCTAGAATTCTCTCCCTGTACCTCTGTTGCTATCTTTCTTTCCTCTAAGATGCTCCTCAAAACCTCTCTCTTTGATCAAGCTTTTGGTTGTCTATCCTAAAATCTCATATAGCTCAGCATCTATGTTTTGCAATGCCCCATGAAGTGCGACGGGGCATTTTATTACATGAAAGGTGCTACATAAATACAAGTTGCTGTTATAGATTATGACAGCAGTTTGAACAGATGAATACTTGCTTTTATCTTAATGAAGAGACATGTTCTGTATTCCATCTGAAAATGTAGGTTATCTATTTTGATTCAATAATTGGATTTTTTAAATTTGATTTTCTTTACAACAATTGACTTTATAAAAAAGGTAGCAAAAAGTTAAACTTTATTTGCACAATGACATCTATCTCCAGCAACACTACATACAGTACAAGGACTTCCAGCAATTTGCTGAGCAGTAATCAAACCCGAGACTTGAAACTTCAGTCATTGGTGTAAAAGTTCTGAATGATAAAGATGTCAGCAATACATATAATGATCTGACATTACAATATACAGCAAATATATTTGGTAGAATTTATACAAATCAATCTATTGTCTAATTTTAAGTTATCTACAAAAGTCATTACTTCATCTAATAAAAATTGATCTTAACATCAGTGTTAAATAAAATCAGTGAACTTGAAGAAATACACCCTCTAGTCTTTTGGAAATTTAAAGTTCAAAAGTTGCAAGTTCCTCAGAAAAGTAAAGAATCCATATGGATCTCTAGGTAGAATACACCCTTCAATGCACACAAACATAGTTGTTCAGGCATAGGTAAAAAGTTTAGAACGAATCTATTCATGTCATTTTACTCCAATCCTTACATTCAGAACATAAACATCCTTGAAGAATCTCTTTGATTTTTGATTACATATCTCACTGTCAAGGTGAAAAAGCAGGGTTGTGAACTCTCCCACATTCGCTTAAATAGTTGCTCCGCCCTGTAGCCAAAGATCAAAAGGCATCCATGCCTTACTGGCATTAGGAAGTTTCCTGGTATTTTAGGGAAATTGAACAGCAACTCGAAGACCACAAATATATCCCATTGTCATTGCAACACTCACCAGTACATCGACAGCAGGTCATCTAATATTGCTAGAATGAAACTACTGAAGATTATTCTCTCATTGGACACAATGGCCTAGATTTAGCAGAGTCGGAGTTAAAATGCCAGGATTCCTGTTCTCATTCGAGGCACAGGATAAGGGTGCAGGTAGTGAGCCTGCACCTTTGACGAAGGTAGGCATATCCTGCACACCCTGCATTTTTTGGTGGAGCTGGGTCAGCTTCTCCTTGACTCATAGTTCACAACCCTTCAGAGGATTTGTAAGCCTTGGTCGAGGAAATCTTTTAAAAGGCAAGTTCGAAAGGTCTTGGCCATTCCTTTTCCATACCCCCTCAATGCAAACTCATGGCCCCTGAGCCATTCCCCATGGCCCCTCAATTCATGCCCATACCAATTCATGCCCCTTCCATGCTCATTCACTCAGGATGCATTATGTACATACCAATGAGCCATATAATAACAATGGCAAATGTGAAACTGAGAGGAAAAACACCCATTCACAAATTGTCTTTTGATAATAGATACTGCTGTTCCTGCAACCCTAAGTGTCAAACAGGCCATTATGTATCAACAACAGGTGTAAAAGCCCAAACCAATAAAAGCATTAGCTCAACTGGGGGCTCTATTTTGACAACTGAAATAAATTGTTGACTTAATTTGATTGACATCTTAAGTGGCTATAATAAGTTGTTCTTTGTGATTTCTTTTGTCAATGACTATTTGGACAAGGTTAAGTGTGAAGTGCTTGAAGCCTCTTATTGATACTTTAATGGTCTGTCTGAATGACACCTTTATAGGATTGTAGGAATATTTTCCCCCCAAAAGATGATTTGTGAATGGGTGTTTTCTCTTCTCAGCAATTCCACACTTGCCATTATCATATGGCTCATTGGTTATGTACACAGCACATTCTGGGTGAGTGGGCATAAGTTGGCATGGACAGTATGAGGGGCCATGGGGAATGGCTGGGGTAATGAGTTGACACGAAAGGTGTAAGGGGCTATGGGGGGGATTGGGGTAGACAGTTGAAAGGGGTGGTCAGTGGGGGTGTGAGGACCAGAGGGCCTAAAATGTTGAAACTGGAATGAAGCCCCAGAGAACTGAGGCAGCTTCTCTAACCAGCGCACCTCAGCCCTTGCCTATCCTCATGGCTGCCAAGGCCTGAATCCATGCCACACCTGCCACCACCCACCCCACTTCTCCCTAAAGCAAAATTCTGTATTGAAGCACTTTTTATTGAGGCAGGTCCAGCGAGTTGAGAAATTTGACTCTAGCCACCTGCCTTGATGGCCAAAATACAGCTCATTGTATCCCAACCTGAAATTAGTAAACACACTACTATGGATTCACTGAGTTCTTTGGCTTGGGAGACGGACTGAAGACTTAAATGTCAAAGAATTGGCACAATCCTTTAAACGGCTATGCTATCTAATCCCATTAATGGGTAAACATGCAGTATAACGATCTTTCTCTAAACCAATTTAAGGAAATATTCAATAATGAAATCTCATTGATCCACATGAAATTAGCCAATTATTCTTTTTATACAGTCACTTACTCTAGTACTGCAAAAATCATTGTAAACCACTTATAGCACGCTTAACAACATATCAAATAGCAGAGGTAAGGCCATTCAGCCCATTGAATGGTGCAGCAGGCTCAATAAGGTCATGGCTAATCTGACTGTGGCCTTAATTCCATTTTCCTGCCTGGCCCCAAGTGTTAGTCCAGTAATCAAACAGATTGAAGAATGGGGCTGGGGAAGGAGGAAGCAAAAAGACGATTCATTGTATACCGACCCAAAATGTATAGTTCATTATAACATTTATAATTGGTGTTTTCATGAGGGGTCCTTTTTGTCTCTAGTTTGTTGCGGAGTAAAGTGAATTGAGCCAATTCTGATTAAGTGCGAAGGATTCTTTATCTTCAGTGTCAGTTTTTATATTCAGAGGCAAGTGTCCATAGGAGCAAGAGTATGCCATTCAGCCCATCCAGCCTGCTCCGCCATTTAATTGGATTATGGTTAACCATCTACTTCAATGCCACTTTCCTCATATCCCTTAATGTCATTAGTATCCAGAAACTTATCAACTTTCCGTCTTGAACATACTGAATGACTGAGTTTCCATGGGCCTCTGGGGTAGAGAATTCCAAAGGTTCACCATGCTCTAAAGAAATTCCTCCTCTTCTCAGTCCTAAATGGCCTGCCCCTTATTCTGAGACTGTGCCATCTGGTTATAGATTCACCAGCTGGGGGAACATTCTATCTACCCATCACACCCTATAGAACTTTGTAAGTTTCAATGAGATTACCTCTCATTCTTCAAAAGAATACAGGCCAAACTTCCTCAATTTCCCCTCAAGACAATCCTGACATCCCAGGGATTAGCCCAATGAACCTCCATTGCAAGTATATCCTTCCTTAGATAAGGAGACCAAAACTGTACACAATACCCCTGGTGTAGTCTCACCAAGTCTCTATACAATTACAGCAAGGCATCTTTACTCTTCTACTCAAATCCGCTTGCAATGAAGGCCAACATACCATTTACCTTCCTGATAACCTGCTGCACCTGCATGCTAGTTTTTAGTGACTTATGAACAAGGACACCCAAGTCCCTTTGCACACAACACTTCCCAACATCTCACCATTTAAGAAATATTCTGCCTCAGTTTTTTTTCTACAAAAGCAGATAACTTCACACTTATTCCCATTATATTCCATCAGCCATTTTCTTGTCCATTCATTTAGCCCGTCCAAGTCCCCTTGAAGCCTTCTTGCATCTTCAACTCTCATTCCCAACTGGTTTTGTCTCATCAGCAAATTTGGAAATACAATATTTGTTTCTCACATCCAAAACAATTATATACATTGTGAACACTGTTGCCCCAGCACTGATGCTTTCAGTACCCCACTAGTCACAGCCTGCCATGACCCATTTACTCCTACTGTTTTCTGTCACTAAATCTATTTCCTAAATCACTGCATCACTACACTTGGGGATTAAAAGCTCCTTTTACTTCTCTCATTTTCATAAGTTAACAAAAGACTTTGTTACATTAAAAGTGTTTTTTAAAATTTTTTTAACTGATTTATCTTATTTGCATATAACCTTGCAATAAATAATTTATGGCTTAGCCTGGAACATATTACTTGTTTTTCTGCCAGTTGGAAAGATCAAGAATATATGGAAGACATCAGGTATACATGTTACCTTATATTGCTAGTATAATTCAAAAAAGGTACAGGTTTAATCCTGAGGCAAACAACAAAACACAAGTTGGTTTCAGTTCATAAAAAGACTGCTTATGGAACCTGCTCTTCAGCGTTCAGCAGTAATACTTAATTGCAGCAGAGGTGGAGAGGAGGAAGTAGGCTGTTAAAGCAGGGGTAGAGGGTCAAGTTCAGCATTGTTAGCCATACATGTGAAAACTTGCTTGCTGCTTACGATTAGTGTTGCAGACAGGAAGTTCTGGTGTGAATAAAACAACAACCAAGGATGGAACCCTGGCTGTGCAAGTGCAGGAGAAGCAGCCTTTCCAGGCGATCCACTAGCTACTTTGAGACAGGCATGGATCCAAATCACGTTAGCATTATGTAAATGAACAATAGGTATTGTATTCCTGATCACCATTTAGTTGTACAATAAGAGAGAGGTAGCAGTTTATTTCCACATTTGATTCAAAGCCTTCTGGACCAAGTATTGAGTGAAAGCACACAATCAGACAACACAGAATAGCATTATTGCTCCTTATTCTCTCACTTCAGGGTCAACACCACTCCTTTCACTTCTGGATAGGAAAAACTTTTCACTCCTGTACAGATGCCAAGGTACACATCTATAAATCTTGATCATGATTGGATCATGAATTAAAGCTAAGCAACATTTTTCCAAATTCTTGTTAGCTATAAGTTGCAATACATTTCATCCACATGCCCATACCTAAACCTCTATCTTCTGAAGTTTTATTCTTGGATGCGCTCCATCAATTATCCAGAAAATGATTTCTCTGTAAATGGGAAATTTTTTTCGTCACCGATCTCGCTCCATAAACCCAGGCAAATCTCCTGCTCCTCCAAATGCTGGAGCTTGTAAATGCATTTAAATTTCCATTCTTACAGCTTCAATCTCCCATGTTACCCTTCAATAGACAGCTTTTTTGAAAACCATCTCTACATCCCCAAATTTTTGATTTGGTGTTAGAGTGGGCTAAAACTGATGAACTGTCAAATTAGGTGCGATGTCAAGAAACAAAGTGTGTATTGATATTAATGTAATGGAGACCAGCAGCAGAGATTTATTCAAGAGCCAGTTGTGTAACATGGTGGAATCATGAAGCTTTTTTTTCACTGAATGAAAAAGATAGTTTGAATAGTCTCCTTTCCTGTATTTGCCTTGCAAAACTAACTTCATGAATATCCTTTCGGTTAAGTTTCTTGCACCAAAATCTGGACACCTATCCACAACCAACTCCCAAACAACGGAGGGTGCTTTTTGTATTTTGGGATTTTTGCTCATTTTTCCATCGAAAAATGTTATGTATTTTGTTTTAAAAGTAAAAAGGAGTTCATATGGGTTTAACTTTCAATTACAGTAACAGCTTAAATATCGGAATCTGGCCTCATCATGCTCAGGTAAAACTCAGTCCACCTGCTGAAAGAGGTAGCATAATTTGCAAGAGAAGGTATCTAGTTCAAATCACATGGAACACCTCTTGTGGTTCAGATGACATTATATGAATTAGATATTAGATAGCATTGGCAA
Source organism: Carcharodon carcharias (assembly GCF_017639515.1). Taxonomy (NCBI): domain Eukaryota; kingdom Metazoa; phylum Chordata; class Chondrichthyes; order Lamniformes; family Lamnidae; genus Carcharodon; species Carcharodon carcharias. The sequence goes on from NC_054486.1 coordinate 62,437,563, forward strand.
AGACTTGGAACACAAATTGCAGAGGCTGCTTACAGGAGTGACAGGTGCCATCAAACCCAAGAGGCAAACTCAAAATGTGGAACAATAATCAACACTTAGGAGGAGGAAGAATGCCACTCCCATTTAGATTTGTAAAAAATCAAAAATAGACTTACCCACATGAATCTCTCAAAGAGGATCCATTCTGCACTGGAGATCCAAAACATCAGATCTCAGCAAAACATTTATGCCAGAGGAAGAGAACACATTTTGAGCCAGGGAGGGACATTTTCTGCTACTTCAAGGATCAAAAGTATTTTCCCCAAACCACTGTAGTATTTCCCTTCAAGTGTTTCTTTCCCGTTTGCACATTTTTCCAATTTGTCATTTCCTCCATTTCTTTAAATATTAGCTTTAATGCAATCTTAGGTTTCCTATTTAACCCATATATTACCATACAACGCAACTATTTAGAATCTATAATGTTAGATAGCACTTGGTTTATCCTGACTGTAACGTTCCTTCAACGCTCAATCTTGTTCGAAAATGGCATTAAGCTAATGATGGAGTAGCAATTTGGTTCTTTTTTTTAATAAATTGATCAGAATACATTGTCCATTGTTGCTTTGAAATGCTGGATACTGTTCCATCATACTGTACTCCAAAATATGTAGCTGTTGTAAAATGTAATATTTTCATCCATCCACACATCTCACCACTGCTATTTACCCCTTCTCACGCCAGTCTTCCTCCAACCCAAAATCACTCTGGGCAGGTTAATTTTGGACACCATTGCTTCTAAACCCCAGTCTACCAAGTGGAAGAAATCCACAGCATCATTTGCTGAGATATTTTGGTAACGACAAATTTCTGAACCCTACTGAATTTCAGATTTCATGGCAAACTTCCTCACTGCACTAAAGAACAAAGTGACCATTTCATAGAAAAACAAGATGCAAATGAGATTTTATTTTTTCCCTCATTTTTACATAGGACTTATTTACAGTTCATAACTTTTTATTAAAATGGCAGCTCCTTAAATGTAAATAGTTTCAATTCTACTTTAAAGAAAACAGTAAAATATCAAAGCAGCATCAATTTGAACTGTTTACCCCTTTTCTCCCCCCCATAAACCATTTTTTTTAAACTAGCAGCTTGGGTATGTAGCCACAAATGCCTCCAATGCACCACAGGTCAACTGTATTTCAAGCCCACTGAACAGAAAAACAGTTTGTACCATTAAGTCAGCAATAACTGAATATTCAACATTTATTGTAGAATGTTACTATTCAACCCTCAAAAAGGGACATGTATAGTAATCAACTGACATACTGCTGTCTACATTAACATTTCATCAGGCCACACAGCAGTAAAAACAGTAGTGCTTTACTGAATGAAGCTTCAGTCTTTTGGCTGAGAAACAAGCATCCCTTTATTTAGATTAACTCTTAGAAAATTCTTCAGATTTTCTATGTTAGCGACAACATGGAGTGTTTAATGCTGAAAATTAACAGATTACCCCAAAAGTCTAATTTTAAACCCAAAAGTAAATGTGCCACTAGAATTATTTTTAGCTCCTGGTTCTGCCCAAATTATATTTGCTGGTAGTCAACATTGGCATTTAGCAAAAAATTTAAATAATTTCTTTGCGTTTAGGAATGTACAGACAGGATACCATGTTTTATAAAACTAAAAACTTTCAAGCCGCCTACAATATTTTTTGAATCAGTAGTTTAATCCAATATTTAAAAAAAAACACAAAAGTAAAGCTCTATTCAGTGTTTGACAATTAAGAAGGGCGAAAAACATAAATAAGGCTTAGATTTGGCAAATCAAGGTGCAAACCATAGCACCATCTTCAAACAGAAGCTCCTTCCTTCAGCACTTCAGTTACCTAAAAAGCAAATGAAAATAGGATCTTAGCAGTTACTTCTTAAAGTTTTACAGGACAATTTTACAGGACGCATGATATGTCAATAAAGCAGCAGACTCAACCCATGACTTAATAGAGGTGAAGTGTCAAAGCATTGATTTCACAATTATTACTGGGGACAGAGTGCAAAAACCCACCACCATATTTAAAATTTCTAAATAAATTCACTAGACAGGTTCATCCAATAAGGAGTGTATACTCCTGTCACATTGGAAGTTGCCCCATTTATCCAAGTCCAGAGAACTTGGCACAAATGAGCTAGAGACAAGGCTTAGGAACAGGCTTAAGTGGAGATACTGTTAAAGACATTAGCTAGCAAAACCACAGTCTACCAACAGAGTACTGTTAAGTTTTCTGTCAGTTGACCAGCCAATTCACTTGTCGGATTACCAGGAGTTATAAGGGTCTCAGCCCCAGTGACAGTTTTATTACTCCAGATTCCATAGGTGAGCCAGGCTGCTGGTCAATTATCAAAGGACTCCAGATCTCCCCATTTCAGGTATCAGATTACAGAGCTTGCCCCCAAGGGTTAACTTTATTCCAAACATCCATCATCAATGTGTCATCTTGGACCACTGCAACCCGAAAGAAACTTCTTTTCCTCTTCCCTCCCCCCCAAACCATAGTCCCCGATTTGGTCATGAGGAACCAAAAGCATGGGTTTGAGCACTCATTAGGTATACAAGTATCAGCAGCTCACAAAGCAGTACAATTCACCATCTGACCCCAACATAGAAAAATCTGTTCCATTTTATAAGCAGAAAAGGAATTCCAGTCAAGATAAATTTCAATTACTCTCCAAAGGGAAGTTCTCCACATAAAATAGGTTTTGGTAATTAACACATGGTAGGCTCATGACTACAGCACGTTGAGTGCGTGGCTCAAAGATTGGTGTGGAAAAAAAATGGGGCACTGCTACCAGTATTGGGCAAAGTAGCAGCTGTTGGGAGGAGCTTCACCAGAAACATGCTGGCAAATCATGTAACTCGGGCTGTGGAGAGCATTTTAAAATAAATAGGTTGGGTGGGGTTGGGGAGGTTTCATGTTAAAGGGAGATTTGGAAAATTAAAGAGAAAGGACAAAGTAATTGTGCAGGGTAGCGATATGGGTAATAATAACCAGAAGTGACAGGAAGGACAGAACCTACAAAACAGAGTGCACCAGCAAATAAGGTAGCTGTAGGGAAAAATGTAAAAAGACAGAACTTTAAACAAACAATCACTAGAGAAGTGCAAGGAAAACTAAAAACACTAAAGGCTGAAAAGTCCCCTGAAGCTGATGGCCTGCATCTTAGAGTCTTAAAGGAAGTGACTGCAGACGTGCTGGGTTCATTGGCTGTATTCTGCCAAATTTCCCTAGAATTTGGAAAGGTCCCAGCTATTTATCTGAACTTTCGGAGCATTTGTAACCAGATGGATTAATTGATAGCACAAATAGAAATAAATGAATATATATATGATAGCCAGAGACATGGTTGCAAAATGACCACTACTGAAAATGACCACTTGAATATTCAAGGGTACCTGACATTTTGGAAAGACAGGAAGAAAGGAAAATGAGGTAAGATAGCTCTGTTCATCAAGGATGAGATTAGTACAATGGTGAGAAATGATCTTTATTCGGAGGACCAAAATGTAAAACCAGTTTGGGTGGAGACAACAGCACAGGGAAATAGGTCATTGGTGGGATGGTTCATAGGCCACCTGATAGTATCTACACTGTGTAGAATATTATTCAAGAAATAATGGGATTTTGTAAGCAAGGTATTGGGAAATTTCAATCTTAATGTAGATTGTAAACAACTCCTCCAGGCTACTTTTGCCAATTTGATTTGTCCAGAGTGTATCCAGGGCAATTTCTTAGAATCATATGTTCTGGAACCAACCAGGGAACAGGCTATTTTAGACCTGGTAACACCTAATGAGACAGGATTAATTAATGGCCTCATACTGGACCCTCTAGGTAAGAGTGATCATAAACTGAATGTGAAATTCGTCATGTTGAAGGTGAGAAATTTGGGTCTGAAACTAGTGTCATAAAGGTAATTACAAAGGTGTAAGATTGAGTTGGCTAAAATGGACTGGGTAAATAGGTTAGAAGTTAATGCAGCAGAGAAATAGTGACAGACAATGAATGAGTGTTTCATGACACTCAAATTTCATTAAGAAAGGATGCACCATCCATGGTTAACTAAGGAAGTTAAGGATAGTATCAAATTTAAATAAAAGATGTCCAATGCTGCAAATACTGATAGCCCAGAAGATTAGGAAATATTTTTAGAAACCAGCAAAGGATACCTAAATAAGAATAAAGAAGGGAGAAACTGGAGCATGAGAGAAAACTAGCAAGAAATATAAAAGACAGTAAAAGTTTCTACAAGTATATAAAAAGAAAGAAAATGGCAAAAATAGAAAATTAGTGAATGAGGCTATGGGATTAATAATGGGAAACAAGGGCAGAAACTTTGAATAAGTATCTTGTATCCATCCTCAGTATAAGACACAGAAAGCATCCCAAGAACAGTAGAAAATCAAGAAACAAAAAAATGGGAGGAACTTAAAACAATCACAATCACTTCAGAAAACATGCAAGGAAAACTAATGGGACTAAAGGTTGACAAGTCCTTGGGACCTGATGGCCTGCATCCTATGGTCTTAAAGCAAGTGATTGCAGAGATCATAGATGCATTGGTTACAATCTTCCAAAATTGAGTGGATTATGGTCCCAGTGGATTGTAAAATTGCAAATTTAATACCACTACTCAAGGAGGGAGACAGACAAAGTAGGAAACTATAGACTGGCCTAACATGTATCGTTAGAAAAATGCTGGAATCCATTATTAAGAAAGGAATAGCAGGACATCTAGAACATTACAATAAAATCAAGCAGAGACAACATGGTTTTGTGAATGGGAAATTGTTTTTGACAAAATTTATTAGAGCTCGAGGATGTAACAGTCAGGGTGGATAAAGGGAAACCAGCAAATGTAATGTATTTGCATTTCCAAAAGACATTCGATAAGGTGCCACATAAAAAGGTTACGGTGTTGGGGCAATATATTAGCATGAATAGAGAATTGGCTAACAAACAGGTAACAGTCGGCAGAAATGGGTCATTTTCAGGGTGACAAACTGACCAGTGGAGTGCCACAGGGGTCAGCCTCAATTATTTACTATCTATACTAATGACTTGGATAAGCCAACTGTATTCTAGCCAAAAGCAAAATACTGCAGATGCTGGAAATCTGAAACAAAAACAGAAAATGCTAGAAGAACTCAGCAGGTCTGACAGCATGTGGAGAGAGAAACAGAGTTGATGTTTTGAGTCCATATGATCCTTCTTCAGAGCCTTCAACTCTGTTTCTCTTGCCACAGATGCTGTCAGACCTGAGTTTTTCCAGCATTTTCTGTTTTTGTATTGTAGCCAAACTTGCTGACGATACAAAGATAAATAGGAAAGCAAATTGTGAGGAGGATACAAAAAGCCTGCAAAGGAATATAGATAAGTTAACTGAGTGGGAAAAAAACTGGCAGATGAAGCATAATGTTGGAAAATGTGAGGTTCTTCACTTTGGCAGGAAGGAAAAAGCAGGTTGTTTAAATGGAAAGACTACAGAATGTTGCACTACAGAAGAATCTCTGCAGGGTGCACAAGGAGACAGGCAAGTGGGACAGAGAGTGGGTGAGCAGCGAATTCACATAGGAATTCAGTGCACTGTGGAAAGAGAATAATTCCAATGTATACCACATCTAGGTTAATTGAGTAATTTAATTAAATTAATTAAATAACATAAGTAGCAATGGCAGGACAGGTGTTATGCTGAAGCTGTGGAATGTGGGGCCTTTTGGACACCAAGACAATCCAGGACAAAACACATCTACAGAAAGTGTAAGCAGCCTGAGGAATTCAGGATCAGGATTATTGATCTGAAAGCCGAACTGCAGACACTGTACAACATAAGGGATGGGGAAAAATACTTGGGACACTTTGTTGCAGAAGATGGTCACACCTCTTAAAATATGGTCATCTGTTCTGCTTAGCAGTGAGGGACAGGAGGATGTGGCCGTGAGTGAGACAGGTAATGGAACCGAGCAGATAGTGCAGGAGCCTCAGAGTTTGCAAATGTCAAACAATTTTGAAGTGCTCACAAACTTTGTGGACAAAAGCAAGATCTGCAAGATGGATGAGCAGGTTTGTCATAGCACCATGGTACAAAAAGCCATTCAAGTAGGGGAAGCAAACAAGAATGTAGTAGTAGGGGATGGTTTAGTGAGAGGGATTGACACTCTTCTCTGCAGCAAAGAGCAAGAGTTCAGAAGGCTGTGTTGCCTGCCTGCTACCAGGGTTCAGGACATCTGCTCAGGACTGGAAAGGATTATAAGGATTGGGTACTGAACATTGAGGGGTATATGACATTCAAGAAGAATAGGAAGCTAAGTAAAAGGCAGAGGGGTAGCACTGTTCATCAACAATGGCATTTGTGCAATAGTTAGAGATACCTTGGTTCAGGAGATCAGGATGTAGAATTGGTTTGGGTGGAGATGAGGAATAATAGGGGAAAGAAGTCACTAGTATGAGTGGTCTACAGGCCCCCTAACAGTAACCACAACTTAGGACAAAATGCACATAAAATATTGGGTGCTTGTGACAAAGGGACAGCAATAATCATGGATAACTTTAATCTAGATATAAATTCGAAAAATCAGATTGGCAGTAGCTTGGATGAGGAGTTCATAGAATGTTTTTGAGGCAGTTTCTTAGAACAGCACATTCTGGAACCAGAGGGCAGGTTATATTAGACTTGTGACTGAATTTTGCGCTTGTCAGACGGGAGTGATTGGCAGGCCTTGGAGCAGATGGGAAACGGGCCCCTGACTGCGATCGGTCCCCCGACCATGATTTCACGCTGGCTGGCCAATTAATAGCCAGCCAGCATGAAACGCACCAAGGCAGGCTCAGCACTGCCAGTGGGGCAGGAAGAGGGCAGGCGCCAACCTCACCACAGGTACTGGCGAGTGCTTCCACCGAGCTCCCCGAAGGCAGGTGGCTGCAGGCCTCCAAATAATAAAAGAAAGCACAAAAATGCTGCAAAAAAAATGTCCATGCAGCACAATCAAGCACCTGAAACCATACCTCAAAAATGCTGCTCCTAGGTATTTCTTTTTATTTTATATCCTAATGGAGATTTCATCCCGCCCTGGGATGAGGAAAGGATTAAAATGTGAATTCTGCCCACCTGTTTTGCCTGTGCGATGAGCCAAAAATCGCACGGGGATTGTAAAATTACAGTCAATAGGTTTTTTAATAATCTTAATTGGCCCTTTAATTGTCGACAGGCGCTGCTCCCGACTCCCAGGCCTGCCTACTAACATCAATATTGCACACGTGTGCGATGACGTCAGGACACACGCCTGACATCCTTTCATGCAATCTTACGTGCATTTGGGTCAGGCATGCAGCTGGCCTCAGGACACAAGATTCAGGCCTTGACATTGTGTAATGTGACAGTATTAATTAATGACCTCAGTGTAAAGGCACCCGTGACCACAATATGATTGAATTTTACATCCAGTTTGAAAGGGAGAAGAGTGGGTCTAAGACTAGTACTTTAAACTTAGTTGTCCTTATTTATGAAAACTGAGCTAGCTGAAGTGAACTGGGATGCTAGACTGGGGGAATAGATCGATGGAGAAGCAATTAAGGGGATATTTCCGAATACTCAGAATAAGTATACTACTGTAAAGAGAAAAATTCTAAAGGGAGGACCCACCATCCGTGGTTAACTAAAGTAATTAAGGAAAGCACCAAACTTAAGGAAAAAGCATATAACTGCACATCAAAGGATATTGTAGAAAATAAATGCTCATGGTGTAGGAGTAACGTATTAGCTGGCTGACAGAAAACAGTACATATATGGGTCTTTTTCTGATTGGCAGGATGTAGCGCATGAAGTCCGCAGGGGTCTGTGCTGGGGCCTCAATTTTTCACAATTTACATCAATGACTTAGATAAAGGGAGTGAAGGCATGATAGCTAAATTTGCTGATGACACAAAGATAGGTAGGAAAGTATGTTGTGAAGAGGACATAAGGAGGTTGCAGACAGATATAGATAGGTTCAGTGACTGGGCAAAGATCTGACAGATGGAGTATAACGTGGGAAAATGTGAAGTTGTTCACTTTGGCAGGAAGAATAAAAAAAGCAGAGTATTACTTAAACGGAGAACAGCTGTAGAATTCGGAGTTACAGATGGATCAGTGTGCAAGTGCATGAGTCACAAAAGGTTAGTATGCAGGTACAGCCTGTAATCAAGGCAGCTAATGGAATGCTATCCTTTATTACGAGAGGTATTGAACATAAAAGTAAGGATGTTACGCTTGTTATACAGGGCATTGGTGAGGCCACATCTCAAACACTGCAATTTTGGTCTCCTTACTTAAGGAAGGGTGTAAATGCGTTAGAGGCGGTTCAGGTGATTTATTAGATTAATACCTGGAATGAGCGGGTTGTCTTATGAGGAAAGGTTAGACAGACTGGCTTGTTTCCACTAGAGTTTAGGGTGACTTGATTTTTAAAAAATTCATTCATGGGATGTGGGCTTCGCTGGCTGGGCCAGCATTTATTGCCCATCCCTAGTTGCCCTTGATAAGGTAGTGGTGAGCTGTCTTCTTGAACCGCTGCAGTCCATGTGGTGTAGGTACACCCATAGTTTTGTTAGGAAGGAAATTCCAGGATTTTGACCCAGCAACAGTGAAGGAACAGCAATATGTTTCCAAGTCAGGATGAGGAGTGACTTGAAGAACTTCTAGGTGGTCGTGTTCCCATCTATCTGCTGCCCTTGCCCTGATGGTAGTGGTCGTGGGTTTGGAGGGAGCTGTCGAAGGAGCCTGAATTCCTGCAGTGCATCTTGTAGATGGTACACATTGCTGCTACTGTGCATCAGTGGTGGAGGAAGAGAATATTTGTGGATGTGGTGCCAATCAAGCAGGCTGCTTTGTCCTGGATGGTGTCAAGCTCCTCGAGTGTTGTGGGAGCTGCGCTCATCCAGGCAAGTGGGGAGTATTCCATCACACTCCTGACTTGTGCCTTGTAGATGGTAGACAGGCTTTGGGGAGTCAAGTGGAGAGTTACTCATCACACGATTCCTAGCCTCTGATCTGTTCTTATAATCACAATATTTATATGGCTAGTCTAGTTCAGTTTCTGGTCAATGGTAACGCTCAGGGTGTTGATAGTGGGGAATTCAGTGATGGTAATGTCATTAAACACCAAGAAGCAATGGGTCGATTGTGTCTTGTTGGAGATGGTCATTGCGTGACACTTGCATAGCGCGAATGTTACTTGCCACTGTCAGCCCAAGCCTGGATATTGTCCAGGTCTTGCTGCAATTGGACATGGACTGCTTCAGTATCTGAGGAGTTGTGAATGGTGCTGTACATTGTACAATCATCAGCAAACATCCCCATTTCTGACCTTTTGATGGAAGGAAGATCATTGATGAAGCAGCTGAAGATGGTTGGCCGAGGGCACTACCCTGAGGATCTCCTGCAGTGATGTCCTGGAGCTGAGCTGATTGACCTCCAACAACCACAACCATCTTCCTTTGTGCTAGGTATGACTCCAATCAGTGGAGAGTTTTCCCCGATTTCCATAGACTCCAATTTTTCTAGGAGGGCTCCTTGATGCCGCACTCTGTCAAATGCTGCCTTTATGTCAAGGGCAATCACTCTCACCTTAAGTATGAGGTTTAGAAGATCCTGAACAGTACTGACAAGGTATAAAAAGGCCATTTCTTTTTGTGGGTGAGTCCAGAACTAGGGGGCACTGTTTTAAATTTAGGGCTTGCCCTTATAGGACAGGTGGAGAAATTTCTGAGGGTTGTGCAACTTTGGAACACTGCCTTAGATGGTAGTGGAGGCAGGGTCATTGAATATTTTTAAGGCAGAGGTGGATAGTTAGGCAAGGGAATCATAGGTCATTGGGGGTAAATGGGAATGTGGAATTCGAAACACAAACAGATCAGCTGTGATCTTAATGAATGGCAAAGCAGGCTCGAGGGGCTGAATGGCCTACTTCTAGTCCTATATCATGTAAGTTAGCATGGAGGTACAGCAGGTAATTAAAATGATAAATGGAATATTAGCCTTTATTGCAAGGAAGATGGAGTATAAAAGTAGGGAAGTCTTGCTACATCTGTATCGGGGCAATGGCGAGACGGGACTTGGAGTACTGTGCACAGTTGTGGTCTCCTTACTTCAGGGATGGATCTATTTATATTGGAGGCAGTTCAGAGAAGGTTCACTAGGCTAATTCCTGGGATGAAGGGGTTGCCTTTTGAGGAAAGGTTTAACAGGGTGGCCCTATGTTCATTGAATTTTAAAAGAAATGAGGGGTGGTCTTATTGAAACATACAAGATCCTGAGGGGTCTTGACAAGGTAGATGCTGGGAGGGTGATTTCTCTCATGGGGGAATCTACAACGAGGGGGACACAACTTAAAAATAAGTCACCTATTTAAGATGGAAATGAAGAGGAATTTCTTCTCTCAAATGATCCTTATCTCTTCGCCAAAGAGCAGTGGAGACTGGACCATTCAATATATTCAAAACTGAGTTAGACAGATTTTTGATCTACAAGGGAGTCAAGGGTTATGGGAGCAGGCAGGAAAGTAGAGGTAAGGCCACAATCAGATCAATCATGACCTTACTGAACATCAGGGCAGGCTTGATTGGCCATATGGCCTGCTCCTGCTCTTATTTCTTATGAAATTATAAGTCTGCAGCTGGATAGCAAATTTGGTAAAGCAAAAAATGAAGCAGAAAGAAAGAGAGTAGTTAATCAGATTGGAGGAATATAGTTGTGGAACAGCACTTTCTATCAGAACTGGGACGACTGTTATTCATAATTTACATCAATAATTTGGATTTGGGAATTATTAAACTGGAGGGTATAGCTAAAACAGAGGAAGAATGCAATATAATCCAAGACAACATTAGAAAAATTGCATACTGGGCAGTTAAATAGCAAAATGAACTTTAATAGCTACATTTGAGATGATGCATTTTGGCAGAACAGACATCACAAACAGGAAATTTTTAAAAATGAGTGGGGTGGAAAAGCAAAAAGATCTGAGAAATGGTTGAACAAATCATCAAAAGCAACTTTGCAGAGCAGCAAAACAATTAAAATGTGAACAAAACTAAAATTTATTTCTATGAGCATTAAATTTAAAAGTAGCAGAGTTTTGGTCAATTTGTATGGGACCCTGGTCAGGCTATAATTACAGAGTACAGAGTAGAGTTCTGGTCTCCACAGCATAAGCAAGACAGAATTGCTGGAAAAAATGCAGAAAGATTTACAAGGATAGTATCAGAAGTGAGAGATTAATGCTGTTGGAAAAGCTTGAACAGTTTGGGGCTTTTTTACTTTAGAAAAGGAACGACCCAATAGAGGGCTTTAAAATTATCAATGGGTTGGATCAGATGTGAAGAGAATATTTTCATTCATGGGAGAAGCAAAACTAGGGTCATAGATACAACATCATTATTAATAAACACAATACAGAAATAAGGAAAAACGTCTTTACTGAGTGGAACTCACCAACACAAGCAGTTGAAGAAACAGCATAGATGCTTTCAAATAGAAACTAAACATGTTCGTGAGCAAAAGGAAATAAAAAGACATGCTGAAAAAATGAGGGGGGAATGAGAGGTTTGCATGGATTATAAATACCAGCACAGACTAGTCAGGCTGAATGGTCTATTGCTGTGCTGTTTAATCTATGCAATAAATTAAGAGAATTTTTTAAAGCAACTTTCATAAGTTTCCACGACTATGTTCAGGCATCTTAATCACATTATCTGGTTTATTTTCTTCTAGCAGAGATGATCACTAACACAAAAGGATCATGTATTTCAGCAAAAGATAAAACATTTGCATAATTCTATTGCTGAATAGAAAATCGACAATTGAGCGCCCAATGATATCCGAAGCAATAGAAGGTGAAACAGCACTGGGAAAATTAAGCTGTAACACTAAGATTAATTGCAGTGTATAGTATATGAACTCAAGCACTATACCAGGATTGCTAAAACTTGCAACAATAGCACCCACTTCTTACCCAGTGCTCCCAATTAAACCAATTCCTAAAATAGAAATAAATGCGCTCTTAAGGGGCTGTCCATTGAAGCAGAGTAGCTTACGTTAGATTGCAAAAATTGCCACATAGGCATGACGTTTAAGTACTTTCTAACAGAGGCTGCCAAAAGCACCCAATGCAATGGATCTGGCAGTACTTGATTAAATAAAAAAGGTCCTAAATCAAAGAAACAGCTTCAAAAGGGAAGTTAATTTGCTGTTTTATAACGTTGTTGCCGTAAGCTCAGCTACTAAGTGCCAGAACACAGAAATTTTTTGACAAGGTTATCTTCAATCGTGTTTGAAGAGGTGAATAATTTTGTTTAATTTCCATGAGACCATGAAAATATGAATTGAAACATGAAGTCACATTCTTTAATTAGTAAAAGTGATGCTCAAGAGTCCAGATGAGAACAGATGTTATACTTCAAATAAAGCAACGGAAATAAAATTGAAGAAAACACAACAGCCACAATTCTCTTTTTGCTGTAGGAAGGGGAAATGAAAGAGAATACAGTGATGATTAGGTATCCTTAAAAAGGTACTGCTCAAACATGAAACAATTGGTTGGCTGCATTTGATAGACATGGTTGGAATCATAAAAAAGAAAAGAACAAGTTTTATTCAGGGTGCAAGTATAAGCTTGGAAAAACACTGGTTAGGCCTCACTGGCATACTGTGCCTGGTTCTGGGTGCCAGACTAATCTCTAATACCTTCACATTTTTCCTAGAATTTAGAAAATATCCACAAGAATGGTTCTGGGGATGGGGAACTTCAGTTTCGAAGATAGATTGGAAAAGCTGGGGGTGTTTTCCTTGAAGAGAAGACTGGGAGGTGATTTGATAAAGGTTATTCAAACTCATGAGGTGTGTGGACAGAGTAGATAGAGAAAAGCTGTTCCCACTGGCAGTAGGGTCATGACCAAGAGGACACAGATATAAGGTAATTGGCAAAAGCAACGGACACATAAGGAGAAACTTTCATGTAGCAGGTGGTTAAGATCTGGAATGAACTGTCTGATAGTGTGGAGACTGGTTCAATCGAAGCATTCAATAGGGAATTGGATTATCATTTGAAAAGCAAGAATGTGCAGGGTTACAGGGAGAAGGCAGGGAAATGGCATTAGGTGAATTCCTCATTTGAAGAGCTGGTATAGATACAATGAGCCGAATGGCCTCCTTCTGTGCTGTAGGCAACATGATTCCATGAAGCAAGGTTTGAAATAGTATACAACAGACTAAAGGCAGCACAAAGGAGGAGCTAAAAAATGTAGGCCACTTGATCCTCGAGCATTCTACATAATCGTAGCTGATCATCTAATTGAACTCAGCTTTTCTATACCAACCCCCTATTTCTTTATTCCTTTAAGTCCAAAAATCTACTGAATTCAGTCTTGAATAGAGTCAATGACTATGCATCCCCAGACTCTGTGATTAGGGCTTTCTAAAGATACACAACACTTAAGTGAAGAAATGTCATCTTGGTCTTAAATAATTGACACCTTATCCTGAGACAATGAGCCCTAGGTCGAGATTCTCCAGTCAAAGGAAACAAAGTCTCATCATCTACCCTATAGAGCCCAACAATTCTATATGTTTCAACTTGATCACCTCTCTTTTCTTCTAAGCACAAGAAAATATACAACCTCTCCTCACAGGACTACCCTCGAATCCCAGGAATCAAGCTCGTGAATCTTTGTTGCGACCCCTCTAAAGGCAAGTGTATCCCTCTTTACGTAAAAACACCAAACTGTACACACTACTTCTGTTGTCTCGCCGAAGGACTACATAATGGCA